>NW_024500294.1:0-1095 GCF_017590055.1 Onychostruthus taczanowskii | reverse complement strand
GGTGCTGTTTGACATCGACAGCGGCCGCGCTGCCCCGCTGCACGCGCCGCCCTCGGAGCACTTCACCATCATCTTCAACACGTTCGTGCTGATGCAGCTCTTCAACGAGCTCAACGCGCGCAAGCTGCACGGCGAGAGGAACGTCTTCGAGGGCGTCTGCGCCAACCCCATCTTCTGCGCCATCGTGCTGGGCACCTTCGCCGTGCAGGTGGGACACGGGGCACCTGGGGACACCTGGGGACACCTGGGGACACCTGGGGGTACATAGGGGACATACGGGGACATGGGGACACACATGGGGACACACATGGGGCCATGCAGGGACATCTTCGAGGGCGTCTGCACCAACCCCATCTTCTGCACCATCGTCCTGGGCACCTTCGCCGTGCAGGTGGGACAGGGGACACACAGGGACACCTGGGGACACCTGGGGACACCTGGGGATGCACAGGGAACATGGGGACACATTGGGGACATACAGGGACATGGGGACACACAGGAATGTCTCTGAGGGCATTTGTGCCAACGCCATCTTCTGCACCATCGTCCTGGGCACCTTCGCCGTGCAGGTGGGACAAGGGACACACAGGGACACCTGGGGACACCTGGGGGTACATAGGGGACATACAGGGACATGGGGACAGACAGGAATGTCTCTGAGGGCATTTGTGCCAACGCCATCTTCTGCACCAGCGTCCTGGGCACCTTCGCCGTGCAGGTGGGACACGGGACACACGGGGACACCTGGGGACACACGGGGACAGCTGGGGGTACATAGGGGACATACAGGGACATGGGGACACACAGGAACGTCTTCGAGGGCGTCTGCGCCAACCCCATCTTCTGCACCATCGTCCTGGGCACCTTCGCCGTGCAGGTGGGACACGGGGACATTGAGAGGACCTGAGGGGACATGGAGGTGGCAGAGGAGTGTCCGGGGGGGTGTGTGACCCCCGTGTCCCCCCGTGTCCCCCCCAGGTGCTGATCGTGCAGTTCGGGGGGAAGCCCTTCAGCTGCTCCCCATAGGGACACAGAGGGGACAGTGTGGGGACATTGTGGGACACGGGGGTGTCCGGGGGGGTGTGTGACCCCCGT
>NW_024500293.1:0-1097 GCF_017590055.1 Onychostruthus taczanowskii | reverse complement strand
AAATCCCAAATTTCCCCCAAAATCCCAAAATCCCTGGATTTCCCCCCAGGGCTCTCAGGGATTCCCGGGATTCCCAGGAAGCAGCGGCGAGAAGGGAGCGCGGGTGAGTGACCCCAAAACCCCCCAAATTCCCCCAAAATATCCCAAAAAATCCCAAAATAAAGAAATCTTGGGATTCATTTGGGATCCTCCCTGTCCAAAAATCCCAAAATTCCACAAAATTCCAACAAAAATTCCCAAAATTCCCCAAATTTTGGGATCCCTCCCCTTCCAAAAATAAAAAAAAAAGCAAATTCCACAAATTTTGGGATCTTTTCCTCCAAAAATTCCCTGAATTTCCCCCAAAATCCCCAAATTTTGGAGTCCCTCCTCCTCAGGAAATCCCCCAAAATTCAAAAAAATTACCAAAAAAATCCCAAAATCCCAGAAATCCCAAAAAATCCCCAAAATTTTCCCAAAATAAAAAAAAATCCCCAAAATCCAAACAAAATTACCCTCAAAAATCCCCCAAATTCTCCCCCCCAAAATCCCCAAATTCTCAAACAAAATTACCCCAAATTCTCCCCCAAAAAATCCCTAAAATTGCCCCAAAAATCCCCCCAAAAATATCTCTAAAATTCCACCAAAAAATCCCCAAAATTTCTTCCAAAAATCCCCAAATTTTCCCAAAAAATCCCTAAAATTTTCCCAAAAAATCTCCCAAAAATCCCCAAAATAAAAAAAAACCACCCAAAATCTCAAACAAAATTCCCCCAAATTCTCCCCCGCAAAAAAATCCCCAAAATTTCTTCCAAAAATCCCAAAAAAACCCCAAAACTCCCCAAAATTTCCCCATTTTTTTTTCCAGGGTCTCTCCGGCAAATCCGGCCCCAGGGGCGAGCGCGGCCCCTCCGTGAGTTCAGCGCCCCCAAAACCCCCAAAATTCCCCCCAAAATTTCCCCAAAATTCCCAAATTTTGTCCGAAATTGCCCAAAATTTGGGAATTTTGCCCTAAACCCCCCCCCCCCCCCCAGGGCCCGCGGGGCCAGAGGGGCCCCAGAGGAGCCACCGGGAACCCCGGAGCCAAGGTGGGAAAATCCCAAATTTGGGGGGATTTT
>NW_024500292.1:0-1097 GCF_017590055.1 Onychostruthus taczanowskii | reverse complement strand
AGAGGCAGGGAGGGAGGAGGAAGAAAAGCAGGAGGAAAAAAAGGAGGAAAAGGAGGAAAAAAACGGGAAAAGAACGCGGAAAACTCTGCCCCGGTCCCGGGGGCGCCACAGGAAGTGACATCCCGGCGCTGGACTACAGCTCCCATAATGCCCCGCGCGGCGCATAGGCGCGACGCATAGGCGGACTACGGCTCCCATAATGCCCCGCGCGGCGCATAGCCGCGATCCATTGGCGGACTACGGCTCCCGACGTGCCCCGCGCGGGCGGCACGGCCTCGCTGCTGCTGGACTACTGCTCCCATCCTGCCCCGCGGCTGCGCGAGGTGCTAGGCCGCGCCTCGGCGGCGCAGGGTACGCTGGGAGATGTAGTCCGCGCGGCTTGAGGGCGCGAAGGGAAGGGGGCGGCGGGCCGAGCGGGCTTACCGGCGCGTCCTGCTCCCTATCGGTGCCTGCTCGCCGTGGCAGCGCCTTCAGGCTCGGGGCGCGTGTAAAGGGAGGCGTCTCCGGGGAAAGCTCGAGGAGGGCGCGCGTGCCGCGGCCGCCGTCCGCCGTCTGGCGCCGGCCCACCGGGCCTCCGCCCACCTCGACATGTCCCCGAGTGCTCGGGACGGCGCGAGCGGCTGAGCGAGATCCTGGGAATCCCCCCGGGCGAGCGGGCGAGCGGGCGACCTTCTCCGGCGGCACCGGACGGCAACAGCGGCGGCACCGCCCCGCCCGCGCCCGCCCCGCCCGAGAGGCGCCCGCGCTCCGCCATCCCATTGGCGGGAACGCCCGTCAATCACCGCCTCGCCCGCCTTTCATTGGCTGACACCAACGTCGGTCCGCGCAGAGCCCGCGGCCCCGCCCACCGCGGGGGCGCTCGGCGCTCCCATTGGCTGGCTCGGACAAAGACGGGGGCAGCGGCTGTCAATCACAGCGGGGCGGGGCGGAGGGCGCGGCCACGGAACTCTCCTCCCCCGGAACTCCCGCGCGCGCGGCCGCGTTTCCCGCCCGCTCCCCCGGAGGGGACCCCGTTGTCGGCCGGACCGCACGGGCGGGAGGCCGGAAGTGGCGGGGCCGCCATGGCGGCGCCCGGAGCGCCCGGGCCGGGCCCGGCC
>NW_024500291.1:0-1112 GCF_017590055.1 Onychostruthus taczanowskii | reverse complement strand
AAGTCAGATTCATCATTCCTTCCTTCCATCCTCAAGGCACCCCACAAATACAATAGCTCTGCCCACTGGAGATGGCTCAAACTGCTGGTGACACTGCTGGGTGGCATCAGGCCACCTTTCTGCAGGTGATCTGCAGACTCTCCCCAATCCTCCTGCTCCCTATCACCATCTATGGACTTGTGCTGTCCACACAAATGATTTACCTCCAGTTGCACACCTGAGGGGTGGCTTTATTCACAGCTAAGAGGAATATTTAAGCACCCTTAGGAAGGCTGTGTCTCAGCACTGGCTGCAGTGTGTGCCTGAGGCAGAAGAGCTGCAGGCACGCAGGCAGCCACTGCCTGGGCTGAGCCCTTATCTCCCCATATTTGAATTTCAGAGGGCAGTGCTGCAGAGTTTGAGGTCTGTCCCAATCCCTTTCTATGTGCTTTCCAAGCTCCCATGGGGACTTCAGCACGTGGCACCACGAGGTGCACACTCCTCACGCACCTGTGGTGTGCACAGGGAATATTCAGAACTGTCCCACCACATCCCCAAGGGGTTCCTGGCTCTCCCCCATTGCCAGCAGTACCAGCAGCCCTGCAGTGAGCCTACTCCATCCTCAGTCTCCATGGAAAGCTGCAGCACCCTGACCTCAGCACACAAGGCTTTCACTTCCATAGAGTTTTGCATTCTACTGAACAACTTAATGATGCTTTTTGTGAGGCCAGACAGAGAGCAGGAAAACCTTTAAGGCAGCAAAAATGAGCCAGGGATTAAAGCAAGAGTGATTTCTTATTTTCTTTAGTCTACTTGGGGATGGGGAATGGACATATCAAGAAAGGAGCTCAGAGGGAATTACTCACTGCAGTCAGGGTGGCTGTGGCAAAGCTGACACCTGAGACCAAGGCAGGTGGGACCACACAGTTTCCAGACTGGTGGCCACGAGCTCCTCCTGGAACTGGCAGAGGAAAGGTTGACTCCTTTTCACCAGCCAGGACAAATTGCCCTCGTTGCTTGCAGGGCTGCAGCAGCTGGAGAGGAGGGACATTCTGAAAGTGCTTCAGGTGGCCAAAGTTTGCACTCAACGCTGCAAGCAAGGCTGGTGCCTCAGGTTTTAGATTTTCTATTTT
>NW_024500290.1:0-1098 GCF_017590055.1 Onychostruthus taczanowskii | reverse complement strand
CCCACTTTTTCCTGATTTTTTGGGGGTAAAATTCCCTTTTTTTGTGAGTTGTGGGGGAAATCCTCCTTTGCCCCAGGTTTGGGATGAAAATCCCACTTTTTCCTGAGGTTTTGGGGTAATAATCCCACTTTTTTCTGATTTTTTTAGGGTTAAGTCCCACTTTTTCCTGTTTTTTTGGGGATAAAATTCCCCTTTTCTCTGAGTTCTGGGGGAAATCTTCTTTTTTGCTGAGTTTTTGGGGGTAAAATTCTCTTTTTTTCTGTTTTTTTGGGGGTGAAAATCCCACTTTTTTCCAAGGTTTGGGGGTGAAAATCCCACTTTTTCCCAAAGTTTGGGGTGAAAAATCCCATTTTTTTCAGATTTTTTTAGAGTTATGTCCCACTTTTTCCTGATTTTTTGGGGGTGAAATTCCCTTTTTTGTGAGTTCTGGGGGAAATCCTCCTTAGCCTGAGGTTTTGGGGTGAAAATCCCACTTTTTCTTGAGTTTTGGGGTGAAAATCCCATTTTTCTTTGAGGTTTTGGGGGTGAAATCCCCTTTTTTCATGACGTTTGGGGACAAAATTCCCATTTTTTCCGGGTTTGGGGATGGAAAATCCCCGTTTCTCTGGGTGGGGAGGGGTGGTAGGGGAGCTCAGGTGTGCCCAGGTGAGCAAGGTGTGCCCAGGTGTATCCCAGGTGCCCCCAGGTGTATCCCAGGTACCCCCAGGTGTATCCCAGGTGTTTCCCAGGAGCCTCCAGGAGCCCCCAGGTGTATCCCAGGTGTACCCCAGGTGTATCCCAGGTCCCCCCAGGTGTATCCCAGGTGTTTCCCAGGAGCCTCCAGGAGCCCCCAGGTGTATCCCAGGTGTACCCCAGGTGTATCCCAGGTCCCCCCAGGTGTATCCCAGGTGTTTCCCAGGAGCCTCCAGGAGCCCCCAGGTGTATCCCAGGTGTACCCCAGGTGTATCCCAGGTCCCCCCAGGTGTATCCCAGGTGTTTCCCAGGAGCCTCCAGGAGCCCCCAGGTGTATCCCAGGTGTACCCCAGGTGTATCCCAGGTCCCCCCAGGTGTATCCCAGGTGTTTCCCAGGAGCCTCCAGGAGCCCCCAGGTGTATCCCA
>NW_024500289.1:0-1098 GCF_017590055.1 Onychostruthus taczanowskii | reverse complement strand
GAAAAGCCTCTGGGAATAATTTGATTTCAGTTTTCAAATAATTTGTGGTTAATTACACAGATTTCAGAAGTATCTTCTAACTGAATATATTCTATTAAAAAGACAGTGAGAAAACATTTTTTAGGACCTGCTTATTTTTTTTTCCTGTTAATTCATTGATATGTGCTTTCCTTGCAGAAGGAGCTGCCCAAGACACAGAGGGATCTTCATTTATTGTCAGCCAGCAAACCCAAGGGAAGGCACAGCTCCATCCAATGCAAAAGTCATTATTCTCCCTGGCTCTGCCCTGCCCCTGATCCCCACAGCCTGTCCTGTTTCCTTCATCCCTCCTTTCCCAGGCACTTTCTGGGACAAGGCAGCTCTGCTCTGACTATGGAGGGAGGTCCAAGTGCAGCTCCTGCAGTGGGAACCACAACTTATCCAGTTCGTGTCCTTTGGGGATCAGGAACTGGGGAGCCCAGAGGCAGAGAAAGGTTTCTCTTCATGGCCAACGTAAAAAATGTGAACATGACAAAATTTAAGAAACATCAAACCCCTTCCCACCGTTCCTTGTGACATCCCAGTAACACTTGAGATGTCCACCACCCCCAAGGGATCGCCATACAGGAGGGATTTTAGACAAAGACATAGGAAGAGGTCATGTAAAACATTAAACTACAACTAAGGTGCTGACTAAGGAGTTATTTAAACTTCTGAAAGATCTGGAAACTCCCTGAAGCTCAAAGCATGAAGCCAGTCAAGGGAGACACATTGAAATGACCAGTGAAAAGCTGCAGGAGGAAATCTGGGAGCAAGGGGAAGGACAAAGATAGAGCTGCTCTAAATGAAGAGATGTCCTTACACATGGCCATTTAACAGGAGAGCTGTTAAACACCTGAAGGAAGAGGGTCATGAAATATTAGACTGAATGTTGGTGGCAAAGGTAGAGGGAAGATCAGTATTTCTTCTCCTGCCATAAGTAGAAGAATCCAGTAGATCCAGGAAATTCCCCTTCCTGGTGGGAAAATTTGCTATTTCTTAAAAGTTCTCAAGTGACCCAGATAATAAAAATGTCCTTGTATATTATGAATCTAACAGGTATTAACACCTGTTCCCCTT
>NW_024500288.1:4656-5827 GCF_017590055.1 Onychostruthus taczanowskii | reverse complement strand
GGGACACCTGGGGACAGGCTGGGGACAGTTGGGGTCAGGTTTTGGGACACCTGGGGACAGATGGGGACAAGTTTAGGACACTCGGGGACAGGTTTGGGACACCTGGGGACAGCTGGGGACAAGTTTAGGACACTTGGGGACAGGTTTGGGGCTAGTTTGGGACACCTGGGACACTTTGGGGCAGGTTTGGGGCACTTGGGGACAGGTTTGGGACACCTGGGGACAGGTTTAGGACCCTTGGGGACAGGTTAGGAACAGGTTTGGGGCACCTGGGGACACTTGGGGACAGGTTTGGGGCCAGTCTGGAACACCTGGGACACTTTGGGACAGGTTTGGGGCCAGTTTGGGACACCTAGGACACTTTGGGGCAGGTTTGGGGCACTTGGGGACACCTGGGGACAGATTTGGGACCCTTGGGGACAGGTTAGGGACAGGTTTGGGGCACCTGGGGACATGTTGGGGACACTTGGGGACAGGTTTGGAAACATTTGGGACAGGCAGGGGACACCTGGGAACAGCTGGGGACAGTTTGGGACACCTGGGGACAGATTTGGACACTTGGGGACAGGTTTGGGGCCAGTTTGGGACACCTGGGACACTTTGGGGCAGGTTTGTGGCACTTGGGGACACCTGGATTTGGGACAGCTGGGGACAGCAGGTGACACACAGGTGACACTCAGGTGACACACAGGTGACACAGGTGACACACAGGTGACACTCAGGTGTCACTCACGTATTTCTCCAGGTACAGCATGGGGGTGTCCATCAGGACAGGTGAGGACAGGCAGGTTTTGGGCAGGGACATGGGTGACAGGAGGTGACAGGAGGTGACAGGAGGTGACCCAGGGAGGTGACCCAGGTGACACACAGGTGACACAGGTGACACTCAGGTGACACTCAGGTGACACTCAGGTGACACTCACGTATTTCTCCAGGTACAGCGTGGGGTTGTCCATCAGGACAGGTGAGGACAGGCAGGTTTTGGGCAGGGACATGGGTGACAGGAGGTGACAGGAGGTGACAGGAGGTGACCCAGGGAGGTGACAGGTGACACAGGTGACACTCAGGTGACACTCAGGTGACACTCAGGTGTCACTCACGTATTTCTCCAGGTACAGCATGGGGTTGTCCATCAGGACAGGTGAGGACAGGCAGGTTTTGGGCAGGGACA
>NW_024500288.1:0-1601 GCF_017590055.1 Onychostruthus taczanowskii | reverse complement strand
GTGGGGACACCATGGGGACACCATGGGGACAGCGGGGACAGGGGGACGTCACCGGGGACACTGGGGACACCGTGGGGACACTGGGGACACCGTGGGGACACTGGGGACACCGTGGGGACACCGTGGGGACACTGGGGACACTGGGGACATGGGGACACCGTGGGGACACTGGGAACACTATGGGGACATTGGGGACACTGGGACACCATGGGGACAGCCAGGGGCATTTGGGGACACTTAGGGGACACCCCAGGGATGTTTGGGGACACCCTGGGAACAATTTGGGGTCACTCCAGGGACACTTTTGGGGACCTTTAGGGACATTTGGGGACACTCTGGGAACACTTTGGGGATGTTTGGGGACATCCGGGGGTGGCTTTGGGGTCATTTTGGGGAAATTTGGGGGTTTGGGGGCTTTTTTGGAGCAGTTTTGGGGATTTTGGGGCAGGTTTGGGGGATTTTGGGGCAGTTTTGGGGCTTTTGGGGCGGTTTTGGGGGGTTTTTTGTTTTGTGCCATTTTTATGGGGTTTTTGTGGGGTTTTTCTGGGGTTTTTGGGGTATATAAAGGGTTCTGGACCCTGCAGGATTTTGGGGTGTTTTTGGGGTGTTTTTGGGGTGACTCATGAGCCGTTTGGCCTCGCAGGAGCCCACAGAGGTCCCACTGATCTCCTCGTAGGAGCCGACTTTGGGGATTTTGTGCCATTTTTATGGGATTTCTGTGGGGTTTTTGTGGGGCAGTTTTGGGGGATTTTGAGGCAGTTTTGGGGATTTTGGGGCAGTTTTGGGGGATTTTGAGGCAGTTTTGGGGGATTTTGAGGCAGTTTTGGGGGATTTTGAGGCAGTTTTGGGGGATTTTGAGGCAGTTTTGGGGGATTTTGAGGCAGTTTTGGGGATTTTGGGGCATTTTTGGGAGGATTTTGGGGCATTTTTGGAGGATTTTGCAACAAATTTAGGGGATTTTATGGGGTTTTTGTGCTATTTTTGTGGGGCTTTGGTGTCCCTGTGACCCTGCAAGATTTTGGGATATTTTTGGGGCGTTTTTGGGGTGACTCACGGCACGTTTGGCCCCACAGAACCCCACAGAGGTCCCGGTGATCTTATAGGAGCTGATTTTGGGGGATTTTATGGGGATTTTATGGGATTTTTGTGGGGTTTTTGGGCTCTATAAAGGGTTCTGGACCCTGCAGGATTTTGGGGTGTTTTTGGGGTGTTTTTGGGATGTTTTTGGGGTGATTTTGGGATATTTTTGGGGTGTTTTTGGGGTCACTCTTGGCCCATTTGGCCCCACAGAGGTCCCAATGATCTCCTTGTAGGAGCCGATTTTGGGGATTTTGTGCCATTTTTATGGGGTTTTTGTGGGGTTTTTCTGGGGTTTTTGGGGTATATAAAGGGTTCTGGACCCTGCAGGATTTTGGGGTGTTTTTGGGGTGTTTTTGGGGTGATTTTGGGGTGATTTTGGGGTGTTTGTGGGGTCACTCTTGGCCCGTTTGGCCTCACAAGAGCCCAAATTTGAGGGATTTGATAGCAGCCGATTTGAGGGATTTTATGGGATTTTTATGGGATTTTTGGAGAGATTTTGTGGGGTTTTTGGGGTCTATAAA
>NW_024500287.1:0-1099 GCF_017590055.1 Onychostruthus taczanowskii | reverse complement strand
CTGTGTTTTTATTTTAATGAATTATGGTAGTGTAAAATGAATTGTACAGAAATTAAACGAAAAAATTTATACATGACTTATCCAAGCAACCTTACAGCTGTATGCAAATTGTGTGATTAGGGAAGAGCAATTAGAAGACCACACCTGAGAATCAGGATCAGAAAACTCTACCTTGAACACAACAAAAGAAAAGCACTAGGAATCCACATCTGGAAAGCCTTATCAGGAAGCTTTCTCAATTAAGAAAAAGGTCTCCTAATGAAAGTCAACCAAGGGTAGGGGGGCAAAAATCATTGCATAAGCACCTAAAAATACTTCCCAGAGATACAAGCCACTTAAATTCTAGTGGCCACGGCTAAATGAGTGCACAAGCAAGCTCAGCCAGCATGTCTGAGCTGCACTTTCTTCCAAATGTGAGTGCTCAGTCTCCTCTCACCCACCTGAGCAGTGCCCACCTCCCACACATCCAGCAGCCCCATGGCATGCAGACAAGGATGAAAAGAAAGCTTGGGAAGGGAGAAGGTTCCCTTATTCACCCAGAGACCCTGCTCTAGGTGAGGAATTTCCAAATACAGAAGAGGCAGAGGGTCTTTTCCCCCAAGAGTTTGAGCTCTGCATGAAGCAAAGCAGGACTGGACAAGACAGTGGTGCAGAACTGTATCTGCAATCAGCCAGAAATGTCAACTGTGACAGAAATAGATGAAGAGCATTGATCAAAAACAAATTACTTGGACATGTTTAACACAGTTGAATCTCAAAAGTTACAAAATGAGAAATAAGGGAAAAAAATAAAAAAACCCAGAATTTGCATATTCACTGCATTCTTCTTGAAAACCACATTATCATACATGCAGTCATGCATTCCCAAGTAGAGAGTACTACAGACAGCTGCCTTAATCTTTAGTGGTAATTTAATAATAAGCTGTATTTGTTTTGTAGATGAGAAGGTAAACTAAGAATATTAACACTCCAAGCATGTATAATTAAATTAACCATCAATTGATTGCATCTTTCCCATTCCCTTGGAAAAAATGGTAGTGTTCAAATTAGCTGAACAAACCTGTGGTGTGTGCCTCTCTCCTTAAGGTTGTTATTTCCT
>NW_024500286.1:465-1100 GCF_017590055.1 Onychostruthus taczanowskii | reverse complement strand
AAACCTGGATGGGGGCGCGGATCTTGCGCTGGAATTCCAGAAAATCCCCAAATTCCCAGCTCAGGACCCTCCAAAATCCCCTCAGGACCCCCCAAAATTCCCCCAAATCCCCCAAAAACCTGGATGGGGACATGGAAATCCCAGAAAATTCCCAAATTCCCAGCTCAGGACCCCCCAAAATTCCCCCAAATCCCCCAAAAACGCTCAGGACCCCCCAAAATTCCCCAAAATCCCCCCAAAACCTGGATAGAAGTGTGGATCTGGCCCCAAAATCCCAAAAAATTCCAAAATTCCCAGCTCAGGACCCCCCAAAACCTCCTCAGGACCCCCCAAAATTCCCCCAAATCCCCCCAAACCTGGATGGGGGCGCGGATCTTGCTCTGGAATTCCAGAAAGTTCCGGAATTTGGAGCTCAGCGCCTCCCGAGCCGCCCGGCCCCGCAGCCGCACCAGCATCGCCCGGATCTGCCAAAATCGGGGATTTTTGGGGGTCCCCAAAATTTTTGGGGGGGTTGGGAACACCTGAGAGGCCAAATTTGGGGGAATTTCCCGAAAATTTCCCAGAAATTCCTGAATATTTTTGGAGTTTCTCCCGTAAAATCCCCCCCCCCCCACCCAGGACCCCAAAATTTCACC
>NW_024500286.1:0-291 GCF_017590055.1 Onychostruthus taczanowskii | reverse complement strand
CGGGGTAAATGGGGGTTGGCGTGAATTTCGGGGTAAATTTTGGGGTGAATTGGGGGTTCTGAGGGGGGTCTTTGAGAGGAATTTTAGGGATTTTTGGGAAGGAATTTGGGGGTCCCTGAGGGGAATTTGGGGGTCTTTGAGGGGAATTTGGGGTCCTTGACGGACAATTTGGGTTTTCTGAGGAGGAATTTGGGGGTCTGTGAGGGGAAATTTTGGGGTCCTTGAGGGCGGAATTTGGGGGTCTCTGAGGGGAAATTTTGGGGTCCCTGAGGGGCAATTTGGGGGTCTTTG
>NW_024500285.1:0-1100 GCF_017590055.1 Onychostruthus taczanowskii | reverse complement strand
ACGGTGTCCACGAACACCTGGCACCCCGAAACGGCCAGGGGGTCACCAAGGATACCCCAAAAACAGCCCGGGGTTACCCGGGGCACCCCGAAACGGCCCGGGGGGTTATCCCGGGATACCCCAAAAACATCCCAAAACGGCCGGGGGTCAAAGGGGGCACCCCAAAAACACCCCGAAAACAGCCCGGGGTTACCCGGGGCACCCCGAAACGGCCGGGGGTCAAAGGGGCACCCCGAAAACGGCCGGGGGTTATCCCGGGGCACCCCAAAAACATCCCAAAAACGGCCCGGGGGTCAAAGGGGGCACCCCAAAACGGCCGGGGGGTCACCACGGATACCCCAAAAAAAACGGCCGGGGGGTCACAACGGATACCCCAAAAACATCCCAAAAACGGCCCGGGGGGTTATCCCGGGGCACCCCGAAACGGCCGGGGGGTCAAAAGGGGCACCCCGAAAACGGCCGGGGGTTATCAAGGGATACCCCAAAAACGGCCGGGGGTCAAAGGGGGCACCCCGAAAATGGCCCGGGGGGTCAAAGGGGCACCCCCAAAAATACCCCGAAAACGGCCCAGGGGTTATCCCGGGGCACCCCGAAAACGGCCGGGGGTCAAAGGGGGCACCCCAAAAACATCCCAAAAACGGCCCGGGGGTTATCCCGGGGCACCCCAAAAACGGCCCGGGTCAAAAGGGACACCCCAAAAACGGCCCGGGGTTACCCGGGGCACCCCAAAAACGGCCGGGGTCAAAGGGGCACCCCAAAAACGGCCCGAGTTATCCGGGGCACCCCAAAAACAGCCCGGGGTCATCCGGGGCACCCCAAAAACGGCCCAAAAACAGCCCGGGGTCATCCGGGGCACCCCGAAAATGGCCCGGGGGTCACCAGGGACACCCCAAAAACGGCCCGGGGTTATCCCGGGGACCCCAAAACTACCCCAAAAGTACCCTGTGACCTCCCAAAATCACCCCAAAAACAGCCCCAGATCACCCTGGGACACCCCAAAAACACCCCGGGGTCACCCCGAGACCCCCCCCGAGTCACCGTGGGATCCCCCGAGTCAAACCGGGGCCCCCCAATCACTCCAGCCCCCCAAAATCCCACCT
>NW_024500284.1:0-108554 GCF_017590055.1 Onychostruthus taczanowskii | reverse complement strand
CTTGAGGAGGAGAAGGTGAGAAGGCAGATCTGATCCCCGTGTACATGCTGCCCAAGCTTCACAGCACTCCAGCATTCCCAGGCTTGTGCCAGGGAGATGGAGGCAATCCCCAGGACAAAGCCATCTCTGCTGACTTACTGTGGGAGGACCTAAACTAAATAATTTGTGTTGTTGGGAGGAAGAAAGGAGACAGAAAATGGGTTTGTTGAGTCTGTGCAATGAAAGGCGAGAAAAGTAATCTTGCATATGGTTTCTCTTCCCTCCACACGCAGATCCTGCGGATGGCAGTGGGGTCTAAGCACCAAAAGAGTTTTTTGATGCCTCCCCGTGCCGTGGGTGAGACGCTGCCCCCAGAGGTGCTGGAGGACTATGAAGTACAGAAGAGGCTGACAGCTCAACAGGCAAAGCTCAAGGCCGTGGCAGAAGCCAAGGCCAGGGCTGAGGTTGATGTCATGGGCAAGGCAGCAGCAGGTCAGAAAAACAGTGAGGGTTTGGCAGTGTCTGTTTTGACTGTGGTCACAGCTGGGAGTCCAGTCCATCCACCCTGAACTCTCTGTCACCCTGCTCTCCAGGGAAAGCCCATGCTTTTAGCAGCTGCCTGTTCCCCAGCTTGGTGGAGGAACTCTTGGCTGAAGAGCTGTGGCATCCTCTTCCAATCCTGAGTGTAGCCAAAGCAAGCTTCTATCTGCCTGCCATAGACTGGGAAAATAATCGGGATATTCCCTTGTGTCCCTTAGCCACAAAGACTAGGACTGGATGAGTTCCTCAGCCAGTAGGACCAGGTCTAATATCACTGGCTCTTTTATATTTGCACCTTCCTAGCAACAAAAGAATAAGCTCATGTTGCTTTCACCAAGTCTCTTTTCCTGGGATCTGAGGAGATGGGGAGGATGATGAGGATCAAAGGCAGGAGGCTGACTCTTCCCCCTGGTTTTGCACTGCAGCATATCACAGGACTGTCGCATTCTATCCCGAGCCCATGGTGAAAAAGACTGGGAATCCTGTCTCTCGGGCTGTCATGCGTCACCTGGGCATTGACCCATCTTCAGGGAGGTGTCATGCGCAGCAGTACCGAGGGATTGTTGTCATCGTCCATGGGCCACCCCGGGCAGGTATGTGAGCTGCAGCCCAGGGCTGCAGGGAGAGGGGCAAGCAGGAGGAGCACATCCTGCTGAGCCATGGTCCTTAAGGCAAAGTCATGAGCTGAACAGGAGGTGGAGATTGAAATAAATGGGCAGGAGATCTTTCTCCTTTTTAATGCCTTTATTAAAGAGATTCAGCTCAGGTGGGGAGAAATCGACGGGTCGCGCCCACGCCGCCGCTGTCCCCAAGAGTGGCACGGAGGAGGAGGAGGGTGATGCAGCTCTGTCCGCTGGTCTGCAGGCAGAGCTGGGGACTGCGTCCTCACGGGAGATTGGCAGATTCCTGCTTTTCGGTCCAACACTTCGGGTCCCCTCCTTAGTGAACATCCTTTCAGGTCAGGGTGAGAAGCAAAAAGGATCCAAGCAGGTACTGGACTTCGCGCCCATCCTTAGACATCACCTAGGGTCCCCTAATTCTATATTGGCTCGTTGTTTTTAGGGGTTTTCCTGGAAAACAGGAAAATTTTGGAGCAGTGCATTTCTCATCTGCATACGTGGTCTCAGGCCACTCCTATTTTCCTGGTGTCCAGGTGTTGCTCCCGGGCAAACATCAGGAGGACAATGGCTAAATCACCAACCATTGACGGGCAATTAAAGAAGAACTCTTAACAATGAAGCCAATTTAACAGCAATTGGTCTAACCGGTTTTAGCTCTGTAACCTTAAACAAAAATAGATAACTTTTTATTCATAACAGAGATGATCCTCTTGGCTCTAGAATTTGGAGCATGTACCCACACTGCAGCTGCCTCCCCCATGACCTCCCCTGGAGGGACACTTGCTCTCCTACTGTCCTTTTAACTTTGAAATCTTGTTGGAGGTTTTTCCAGGGCCTGTCCCTGTAGTGCCTCCTGAGCCAGTGTCACCAAGCAGTCCTCCTCTCTCTCTCAGGAAAGACAGAGATAGCAGCAGGCCTGTGTCAGTATTACAAAGCTGCTTATGTGTCCATTGACACCATGGTGAAAGAGGCCATGGCCAACAAACGGAGCCCAGCAGGGCTGTGTGCCCGGGAGCTCTGCACCAAGGCTGCCATGGAGCTGAAAGACAAAGACGAAGGTGATGCTGGTAAGGAGAAATGCTGGTAAGGACCCAGAGCCAGTGCTTGAGAAACCCACCATGACTGTCCACTTCTGCTTACTCAGAGCAGCAGTTTTTCAGTCCTTGGGTCTCTTAGGGAACATGGCTGAAGTGCATCACTGGCTTGTCTAAAAAAAATAAATTCAATTTTAAGGGCTCAGTCAGGGGTTCTTTTATAGCCCCCTTTGCTGCCATTCTTGGCACATGTTTGTTGTTCTAGGAGTGGTGAAGCATGCCTATCACTTTCCCAAATATTTTATATTTCCTCAAAGCTGAATTGAGTTTGCTCCTCATGGGCAGCAGGCAGAACTGCTTCCCCCTTTAACAAGCAAAAAGCCTTCTGAAGGGGCTCATTAAGGACAGGAAGACTATAACTGTAACCTCACAAACAAGAGAAAAGGAAGGACAGCCTCCCAGAGGAATTTCCAATGAGAGACGTGCTCCAGATGAGCTCTTTTCTCCAGAGTTACCTATGCCCACTGTCAGGTTGCACAGCTCGTTGGGCTGTTCTCTGTGTGAGACTGGAGACATTTATGAAACTTGCTGGGCAGTTGGTACCCTGAGCTCTGCAGGGTGAGGCCAGACCTGGCTCGGTGCAGGGGGAAGTTTTGCATTGCTCAGTTTTGAACCTGGCTGGGTTGGGAGCTGGTGGAAGGAAGCAGAGTCTGAGTCCCAGGTGGGGTTTTCCCACATGGAGGATTTAGCTTCAGTGGAGACGGGTGATGCAAGTGGGGCAGGGCTGCAGGTCTCCACATGAGAATGCTGGATATGGAAGCAGTGTATGGAAACAATGCTCCGGGAGGACGAATCTTTGGCTTGATCCACAGGGGAACCACTGTGTGAGCAGCATCACCTGCATGCACAGTTGTTAGAAGGGACATAGTGCTGGCTTTAAAATCAAGCATGGGATGGTGTGCTTTTATCTGCTGGTAAGAGAAGCAGGGAGGGAGCTGCTTCTGGGAAACAGTGCTGCCAGTGCCCAGCAAACTGGGGAAAAAGTTCCATGTTCCTTCCAGGGCCCAAAGTTGTGCCTGTTGCAGGGAAAGGTGCCTGCTTGCTTTACAAAGGCCCCCTCAACCATCTGTCCCCTGTGCAGGTGAAAAGCCTCAGGTGGCTGCTCAGACCAAGAATAAACGAGCCTCTGGGGAAAAAATCAATAAGAAGTATGCCAAAAGCAAGAACCTTCCAGCACAAAAGAAGAAGGAGCCAGCCAGCAAACCCAACATAAAGGACACAAGGGTAAACATGATCTGCCCTGGTTGATGCCTGGGACCTTTTCATTGTCTTTGAGATGAGCAGGGGCTGCTTACAGTGGAGGCTCTGTGCCAGCCAGGGCCTGGTACGTGGGTCCATAGTGCCATGACTTGGGCTGGGAATGTGCTCTGGCAGACAACTCCACTGGTTCTCAGTGGTTTGCTGGCAAAGTGCAGTCCTGGCTAGTGTGGCTGCAGACAGTAGGCAACATGCTGGGAGGTTGCACTGGGGCCTGCAAACTTGGGTGTCTGCTGGCCAAGGGATGGGCCCTCCAGGACCATCCCCTGGAGCCCCCAGCCTCCCCTGCAGGGTTGTTCTTGTCTCCACTAGTGAGGAGCCCCAGCTCCAAGCCCAGCAGTGGTAGTTGTTCAGGGCTTTCCACCGTGGTTTCTTTTCCTTACAATGGTTCACACTACAGTTCACAGTTTCCACTGCTCCTGCACCGCAGCAGCTGAACATCATCAGCAGACGTGGGAAAGAGCTGAACTGCTTGAGCTGTGTGCTGCCTGAGGACCTGCTGGTGGACATCCTCAGTGAGAGGCTGAAGGTGTGTGGGGTTGGGGAAAAGGAGACATTCTTGCTCCGGAGAGACAGGCACTGAGGTACGACTCAGAGAGGAGGAGGAGGATGTGTGTACATGCTGCTGGAGGATCCTGGACTGTGTGCAGGGAACCTTGGGGGAAGCTGCAGCTACCCTTAGCTGGCAGAGCCTAAGGACAGATCCAAGCTGCTCTTAGCTACTGCACTTGGAACAAGGCTGGGACCTTTGCATTGTCTTTGAGATGAGCAGGGGCTGCTTACAGTGGAGGCTCTGTGCCAGCCAGGGCCTGGTACGTGGGTCCATAGTGCCATGACTTGGGCTGGGAATGTGCTCTGGCAGACAACTCCACTGGTTCTCAGTGGTTCTGGCACAAAGTGCAGTCCTGGCTAGTGTGGCTGCAGACAGTGAGCAAAGTGCTGGGAGGCTGCACCAGGGGCTTGCAAGCTTGGGTGTCTGCTGGCCAAGGATGGATCCTCCAGGACCATCCCCTGGAGCCCCCAGCCTCCCCTGCAGGGTTGTTCTTGTCTCCACTAGTGAGGAGCCCCAGCTCCAAGCCCAGCAGTGGTCGTTGTTCAGGGCTTTCCACCGTGGTTTCTTTTCCTTACAATGGTTCACACTACAGTTCACAGTTTCCACTGCTCCTGCACCGCAGCAGCTGAACATCATCAGCAGACGTGGGAAAGAGCTGAACTGCTTGAGCTGTGTGCTGCCTGAGGACCTGCTGGTGGACATCCTCAGTGAGAGGCTGAAGGTGTGTGGGGTTGGGGAAAAGGAGACATTCTTGCTCCGGAGAGACAGGCACTGAGGTACGACTCAGAGAGGAGGAGGAGGAGAATGTCTGTACACGCTGCTGGAGGATCCTGGACTGTGTGCAGGGAACCTTGGGGCAAGCTGCAGCTGCCCTTAGTTGGCAGAGCCTAAGGACAGATCCAAGCTGCTCTTAGCTACTGCACTTGGAACAAGGATAGCTGGTACCCTGGGGCATTGGGGTTTACTGTGCAGCTGCCAGCCCCCTGTGTGCAATGACTGACTTACTCTTCCCTTTATTCACAGTGTAAAGACTGCTCCAAGGGAGTGATCTTTGATGGCTTGGAGAGCCTCTTTGCAAGCAGCCTGGAATCTTCTCTGCTCTGCATACTCAAAGCTGTCAAGAATTGTCATCATATCTACATGGTGAACCTGCATCAGGATTATGCTTCTTGGAAAGCCAAGGAGGAAGCTAAAAGAAAGAGGAAGGAAGCTGAAAGAAAGAAGGAAGGTGAGATGTCTCCTCTCAAATCTTCTCTCTCAAGCCCTCAGCCTTATCTCTGCGTATCTGAGTTTGCAGCAGAGCTTGTAAGAAATGTTTTTATTAATCTTTTTACCTTCTGCCTCAGTGTAACTAGCACTCATCTCAGAGTTACAGGAGATCTGAGGTTTAAAGATTCACCTTCATCTCTAAAATTAAATCTTGGGCACAAGTGCCAGCTGCTCTAACTCAGTGACAAACGACTGTCCTCAGACTTGGTGCACTTAAGCCAGGCGAAGCCCAGGAACCACACTGCCCAGCCATAGTTTGGGGGATTGTCTGTATTTTGGAGCAGGGATATGAGCTCCCCAATATCCCCTGGTATGATAGACTGGGTCGGGAAAATCTGTGAATCCTTGAAGCTGACTCAGAGCACCTAGCTCTGCTTGCAGTCACTCATTGTTTTTCCTCTGGTTCATGCCAAAGAACTGAAGCAGGAAAAAGCTATGCAGAGAAACATAGAAAATGTCTTGCAAAAGGATGAGGACAAGTATGATGCTCTCCCTGAGGAGAAGAAAGCAGAAGTGGATAAAATATTACTGGAAAGGAAGAGTATACAGACAGAGGGGTGAGTAAGCCTTCCATGGGTTACTGCTCAGAGTATTGTCCCTGGGGGGTTTCCCTATTACTGCACAGGTTACTGAGATGTGCATGAGGGAGAGAAGATGACGAGGAGGATTCCGTCTTATCAGAAGGCTAAATAATTATTATTCTACAGTATATACATTACATCTAAAGTGAATCTGCCTTGCACTCACCCTTGCCCACAACTGCACCAAACTGCACTTGTCTTTGATTATCCTGTGACTGTCTTGTGCCAGTCTGATGCACACACAACTCTTGGCCCTTATAGGCCAAGAGAACAAACATCCTCACTTTGGGTAAACAATCTCTATATTGCATTCCACTTCAGCACAGCAAAAGAGATAAGAATTTTGTTTTTCCTTCTTCTCTGCTTGTCTCACAGCTTCTCTCTGTTCAGAGGGCATGTGAATATCCCATTTCCCCCTGTTTCAAGGACTTTGAGCTCAGAGGTATTTGATAGCAAAGGCCAGAAGCAACACAAGAATGGCCACTGTCTTATCTCCCTGGCTCCCAAGAGAGGAAGGACCTTCTTCTGTTGAGACAGAACATCATCTTCTCTTAGTAGTGAGCCCTCCCAGCTTAGATGCTGTCTGCAGGGAGCTGGGCTCTGGGCTTGCCTTGGCACTGCCTGTAGAAGTCTCTTCAAGTCCATGATGTTGATACGCACCTTCTTCATCATCTCCCTTCTTCAGCAAAACAGTGGGATCATGGTTTGGGTCCTGGTCCTGCCACAGGTGAAGTCCTTGCAATGCTGATCTGCCAGGATTCTCCTTATAGTGGGACACCACCCATAAAAGCTCACGTCCTTTAGGCTCCCCTTAAGCTGCAGCAGTAGGCAAGCTCTGCTCCAGCAAGGCAGCCCAGCTCAGGACTCACAGAAAAAGTGTGGAGCTGGGAGGGGGAGGCTGCTTAAAGCAAGCCTGTGTATCAGGACTCCTTTCAGCACAGGCTGAGGTTGGTTTCATGGGGAAGAGATGGACGAGGCTGCTTCAAATCATTTTCATGGCAGACAGCACTAGTTTGCTTGGTCACAGCTGGGTTCCAGCAGGAAATGTGGCTGACAAGAGCCTGTCTTACAGGAGAGGAGTTCCTGCAGCCTTTGCTTTCTGACTGATAGGATTATTCTCATTAAGGAGCAGGCTATGCCCACAGAGAAGGGGGCTGAGTGAGAATTGTAGTAGCGATAAGCTGATGTTAGCAATCTGTGATCTGCTTTAAACTGGGAAAACAAGAGATGAAGAGTGTTTTCAGGCATCAGCGCAGAGAGCTGGTGGATCAGCCTTTGGCAGTGGGCTGGAGGTGCCTTAAGAGGGAGGTTGCATAGTTGAGACCTTATGATGGCAAGGCTTATGTTTGGCTGGTCCTGGAGGTCCCCTTCCACCAATCCTCTCACTTGGGATGTTCCCAACCTCTGTGGGTTGAGGAAAATCCACAGAAATGGTCTCATGATTCTGCCTGGCCTCAGGATCAAGGAATGAAGTGCAGGGCCAGCCAGGACTAGTGAGCCCAAGTTTCTGATGGTGACTCTCAGTGATGATTTCTATTTTTGTTTGCTGAAGGGAGCTGAAGCGGTTTTCTGAAAAGCTTGAGGAGGAGGCAAAAGCCTTAGAGGAGGAAGAGAAGTGGAAGGAGGAAGAGAAGCAGAAGAAGGAAATGAAGGGTGTCTCCTTGGGGAGGCAGCCTGCAAAACAAGAGAAAAAGGAAACCGAAGCCCCAGAGAAGGAGGAAACAAAAATCCCAGAGAAGAAGGAAACCAAAACCCCAGAGAGGAAGGAAACCAAAACCCCAGAGAGGAAGGAAAGCACAGCCCCAGAGAAGGGGGCACCCAAAGCCCCAAAGAGGGCACCCAATGCCACAGAAAAGGGGGCACCCAAAGCCCCAAAGAGAGGAACCAAAGCCCCACAGAAGAGGGAAACAAAAGCCCCAGAGCAGGGAGAAGCCGAAATCCCAGAGAACTCAGCTGAGATGGAGAACTTGATCCTGAGATTTCAGATCTATGAGTCATCGCAGCAGGACATCGCACAGGTTTTCTCCTACTGGGACAGGGTTCAGGGTACCGTGCAGTTACCTGTGATCCAAAAGGGAAACAAGTCCCAGCCTTCAGCTGAAAACAAAGATCAGAAGACCAGTAAGCCTCAGGAGAAGCCTGAACACAAACGTGGAGGCCAAAGGAGTCTTCAGTTACGTCAACTGGGGACTCAAAGCAAAGTTGCAGAAGGGGCTGTCAGAGACGAGCACGTCGGGGTGCCGTGCCTGGACATCCAGGTCTCAGATCCGAAGGCCATGATCGGGGAGATCCTGAGGGATGGGAAACTGCCAACAGAAGACCAGGTAAAACACTGCAAGGCTTATATCTTGAGCTTGCTGTGGTCATGGGCCCTGGAGCATTGTGTCCCCCCAGGTGATAATGGCACAGAGCCTTGTCCAGGTCCCTGATGATGTTCCACAATGACTCTGTCATCTATGTGAATGGGGAGGTTATCACCATCCCTCAGATGGGCAGAAAGTGGGAGTGCTCTGTGTACAAGTATCCCATCTGTTCAGAGTCTCCCAGCCTGGAAATGGTCATAAATGGTCCCAGGACAGGGCAGCTCACAGTCATTGTTTTCTTCAGCTGAGTCACTCGGGAGAGGTTTCTCTCTCAATCTGGCTCTGGTTGTAGCTCTTGCCTCTGCTCTGGAACCTGCTCACCCCACTGGGCATAACAAAGCACTTGTACTTCATATATGTCAAAAACCCCACTGCCAAAAGCTCGCTGCCTTTAAAGAAGGAGTTGTGAGGATCAAGGTGACAGAAGTATAAACAGATTTTGTCTTCTGTTTTAGATGCTGAAACATCTGGAACTGTATCCCGACGGCCCTCCCCTTCCCCCTGCTGCTGTCCTCTCCATAGTCGAGTACCCAGTGAAGAGGTTGGGCTCTGGAAAGCGTGGGGGGCGCTTCACCATTGTGCCACCTGAAGGTGCTGCTATGGAAGACAATCTGGTGGGTGCTCCAGTGGTGCCAGCACTGAAGGTGCCAGGGCAGGGACCAGGCTAGATGGGGGCATGGGGGACAGGTTGGATGGAAGGGGATCATTGTGGAGACGTAGTAAAGATGTGATGGTAAAAGACCCCCATGTCTGCAGGTCTCCTTTCTGTCACTATGGGACAAAAGAGACAGCTCTGCTGGAGACAGCAGTTCTGTAAGACAAGAGGCAAAAAAATCACTTAAAACCATCAACTTCCTTTGAGGAAAAACCCCAGAGAGGAAGGAAACAAAAACCCCAGAGAGGAAGGAAACCAAAACCCCAGAGAGGAAGGAAAGCACAGCCCCAGAGAAGGGGGCACCCAAAGCCCCAAAGAGGGCACCCAATGCCACAGAAAAGGGGGCACCCAAAGCCCCAAAGAGAGGAACCAAAGCCCCACAGAAGAGGGAAACAAAAGCCCCAGAGCAGGGAGAAGCCGAAATCCCAGAGAACTCAGCTGAGATGGAGAACTTGATCCTGAGATTTCAGATCTATGAGTCATCGCAGCAGGACATCGCACAGGTTTTCTCCTACTGGGACAGGGTTCAGGGTACCGTGCAGTTACCTGTGATCCAAAAGGGAAACAAGTCCCAGCCTTCAGCTGAAAACAAAGATCAGAAGACCAGTAAGCCTCAGGAGAAGCCTGAACACAAACGTGGAGGCCAAAGGAGTCTTCAGTTACGTCAACTGGGGACTCAAAGCAAAGTTGCAGAAGGGGCTGTCAGAGACGAGCACGTCGGGGTGCCGTGCCTGGACATCCAGGTCTCAGATCCGAAGGCCATGATCGGGGAGATCCTGAGGGATGGGAAACTGCCAACAGAAGACCAGGTAAAACACTGCAAGGCTTATATCTTGAGCTTGCTGTGGTCATGGGCCCTGGAGCATTGTGTCCCCCCAGGTGATAATGGCACAGAGCCTTGTCCAGGCCCCTGATGATGTTCCACAATGACTCTGTCATCTATGTGAATGGGGAGGTTATCACCATCCCTCAGATGGGCAGAAAGTGGGAGTGCTCTGTGTACAAGTATCCCATCTGTTCAGAGTCTCCCAGCCTGGAAATGGTCATAAATGGTCCCAGGACAGGGCAGCTCACAGTCATTGTTTTCTTCAGCTGAGTCACTCGGGAGAGGTTTCTCTCTCAATCTGGCTCTGGTTGTAGCTCTTGCCTCTGCTCTGGAACCTGCTCACCCCACTGGGCATAACAAAGCACTTGTACTTCATATATGTCAAAAACCCCACTGCCAAAAGCTCGCTGCCTTTAAAGAAGGAGTTGTGAGGATCAAGGTGACAGAAGTATAAACAGATTTTGTCTTCTGTTTTAGATGCTGAAACATCTGGAACTGTATCCCGACGGCCCTCCCCTTCCCCCTGCTGCTGTCCTCTCCATAGTCGAGTACCCAGTGAAGAGGTTGGGCTCTGGAAAGCGTGGGGGGCGCTTCACCATTGTGCCACCTGAAGGTGCTGCTGTGGAAGACAATCTGGTGGGTGCTCCAGTGGTGCTGGCACTGAAGGTGCCAGGGCAGGGACCAGGCTAGATGGGGGCATGGGGGACAGGTTGGATGGAAGGGGATCATTGTGGAGACGTAGTAAAGATGTGATGGTAAAAGACCCCCATGTCTGCAGGTCTCCTTTCTGTCACTAAATATGTTGAGAGCACAAAGCAATTCCACTTTGGACCACTGCTTTGTGGGAAATCAAGAGAGTGGTATGTGCTCCCTGCTGGGCCTTGTACTTTTCTGGACATGCCTGGAGAGACAGGCTGTCCTGGTGGCACAATCCAGGGCAATCCCCAGCAGAGTCCTGGGAGACACGTGGGTTTGCAGGACCACAGATGTGAACTTGAACAGATTAGAGGCAAATGAGCCTAGGAGGAGCTGCTCTGCCTACACAGTGGTGCCTTGGTGGCCAGAGATGCATGCTGCTGCCAGTCCAAAAGTGATTTGGACTTGGGGGCAACTTCTGTCCCCCTCCTCATCTCAGCTTCACCCCTTAGAAAATGAACTTTATGGTGATTTTTGAAATGCTGTGAGCTCTGCAGGTACCCTGATCAAGCAATTATTCTGTAGATGGTTTTGTAAACCTTTCGTTCATCTGTAATTATAATAAGGTTTTATGATTGACCTGCCAATGGGTGTCAGGGGAACATACAGCAGGAATTATATTTTCCTGTAATGACATTGCATCCCCCACTTCTGGATAAATTCTGCCTAAACATTGTCATCGAAGCTATTGTGTATTTCTACTTTTATTGTCACTAGTTTTTTTTAACAGTATTTAAGTTCTTGTCTCCATAGGAACTCTGGAGGGCTAGGTCTATGTTGACAATCCAAGGAAATGAAATCAAAAAAGTTTTTAAAAAAAGACATTAGCCAGGTTGATGGATGGTCTGGGATTTCTGTTTGCCTCTTTAACCCTTTCACTCCAAACTCATTTCCACACCTGAGAGAAGGGTCATTTGTTGTCTTTTTGCATTCCTCTTGGGAATTGATGCTTTATATTTCTTTCTCAGACTTTGAGCTAACCCATGAAATCTAAAGCAGTTTCATGACTTTTATCAGGAATTATATTTTCCTGTAATGACATTGCATCCCCCACTTCTGGATAAATTCTGCCTAAACACATTGTCATCGAAGCTATTGTGTATTTCTACTTTTATTGTCACTAGTTTTTTTTAACAGTATTTAAGTTCTTGTCTCCATAGGAACTCTGGAGGGCTAGGTCTATGTTGACAATCCAAGGAAATGAAATCAAAAAAGTTTTTAAAAAAAGACATTAGCCAGGTTGATGGATGGTCTGGGATTTCTGTTTGCCTCTTTAACCCTTTCACTCCAAACTCATTTCCACACCTGAGAGAAGGGTCATTTGTTGTCTTTTTGCATTCCTCTTGGGAATTGATGCTTTATATTTCTTTCTCAGACTTTGAGCTAACCCATGAAATCTAAAGCAGTTTCATGACTTTTATGAAAGAGATTAGCTAAACTCTTTTTCCAAAACCCTTTCCTTATACCCTGCAGGGAAGACATCCCAAGAAAGAAGGGGAAAGAACCCATGTGCCTGGTGTACTGTTATTTTTCTAGGCACCTTTGAATTTATGTTGTATTAAGAACTCTCAAAGTGGCCTTGAGCATCATCAGGCTTCTGGGGTGGAGGCACCAAGTCCAGGGGAAGGCACCAAAGTAAAGCAAGGACCCTTGCTATGCCTCTGACTGGGATCCATTTCCCTCACTTGTTTGTTAGAGTCTTCCAGCACCACTTCCTCAGGTGCACACGGTGCTCTCTCAGTGTGTGGCAAAGGCAAGAGTCTCCTCTGCAGCCTTTTCCCCTTTTGCGGATAGGTACAAGGCCCAGAACTGTCCCAACAACTCAGAGAATATCACCATCCTCAACAACTCTCCTGCGGATGTAGAGGTCCAGTTCTCCTTTGAGAATGCTGGGGAAGCAGAGACATTCCTTCTGGACCCTCCCAGCATGACACTGAAACCAGAGGAGAAGCAGGTAGGAGAAGGGCAGGTAGAGCAGGCGCTGTAGAAGTGCCCAGGGGCTGCTCCTCCTGCTCACACACAGAGCTCTTTTGATTTCTTCCTGTGGTGCCATGTCCAGGAGCTGACCATTTGGGCATACCCCACTTCCCCTGGCTTCCTGGAAGACAAGCTCATCTGCAGCATTGGGAAGAACCCGGACCCAGTGGTCTTCAGCCTGTGCTGCTATGGGGTGCACGTGAAGCTGGAGGTCAGCCCCCGGCAGCTGTATTTTGACAAGCTGCTTCTGCACAGGTCAGTCATCCCAAAAGCACTCCAAGACTTGTGACAAAGAGAAAACGTTTGGCTCTGGTTTCCAGGGCATGGATGGAGCTGCTCCAAGTTGCATTCAGTGGCGAGGCTGGTGTGACCATCCAGCAGCTGATGCCAAGGGCCTTCCTGTCTCTGCAGGACTGACAGCAGGACCTTAGTCCTGAGAAACAATGGCCTGCTGCCCATGGCCTGGCAGCTCAATGGGCTGGATGACCTTGTTGAGGACTTCTCCTTGTCACAAGATAATGGCATCATTGATCCCCACTCAGAGTTTGAAGTGACACTGTATTTCAAGGCTGAGCAGATTGGCAGCATTGCGAAGACCCTCCGACTAGAGGTGAGAGGGCCTGTGCCCTGCTTGGCAGAGCAGGGCACAGTGAGCAGCTGTGTGCTCCTAGGGACAGAGTCAGGAAGAGCTGCACCTGACAGACACAAGGATGTTGTGACCCCAACTTCTGCTTCTACACAGAGTTTGCCAGAACATGCAATGCATCCACATCCCCCCAGATAATCAGACACTGCTTCCTGAACCTGTACCACAACCACCTTGTCCCTGTGAATCGTTGAAGGTTATTTTTGATTGTACAAACTGCAGCATGGTCTCTACATTCCTCCTGGCCTTTGTCTGAAGCTCTTGCATAGTGCAACAAACTCTCTCCTGGGATTTTGTTCTCCATGGTTTAGGGGCTGCATTTCAGAGAGGGTGCTAAGTGATTGGAGAGGGTTGTCAATGCCACCTGCTCTGAGACACCTCACACTTCTTGTGGTTGTTCTTACACCCCTGTACCTCTCAAGGATGCTTTAGCAGCAGCATTCCCTGCTGTAGGAGCACAGAGTTGGGCTGATAGGGTTTTTCACTGCAGCAGAATCCCATGGGGCATCCCATGAGGCAATCTCATGGGGCAGCCCATGAGAACAGGTTAGCAAAGCCTGGGAATCCACCAACACTTGTGAAGCCAGGGAGGCCATAGGGGAGCAGAGACAAGGACTTGCAGGCTGTCTATCAAGAGAATAATCTGAACAGTGTTTGTTTCTTGCTGCCTCAGGTTTCAGATACAGAAAACATCCTGGGGATTGCTCAGGCTGAAAACATCGAAATCTCTGCAGAGGTCTATGATGCTTCTCTGAGCATTGACATGCCTGAAGGTCAGTGGATGCCTCCCAAACAAAGCAGTCCAGGTGCACTGCATTATTTTGGGAAGTGGGTGACCAAAGCACTTGATGGGATGGGATGGGACAGGACAGCATGTAAGGATGGCATGGATACATAAAGCACATACCCTGCAAGCTGCGTGGAATAAAGCATTGTCAGGGCACTGACAGCCTTAAGTCTCTCCTCTCTAACTTTGATGTGTGCAGCTTCATGTGCAGATTTGATTTGGGGCTTTGAAACAACAGTGGCATGAACAGGCAGTTGGCAACCCCCACAGGCTCAGCACAGTATATAAAGTAATTTGATTTGTGCTTGGAAGCAAGGAAATGGAAGCTGAGCTCCTTAGCTACTAAGCCTGCAGATATTTTGAGTGAGAAGAGAAAGGGCAGACAAGTAGCTGGAAAACATTTTCAAGAACAGAAACTTGCTGAAAATGGTTTTGCACCAAGACCTCCATGTTGCCTGTGACCTGGTGTATTCTGCAGCAGCTCACAAATACCGTGTTTGACCTTGCTCTGGGTTTTCTGCAGGTCCAGATGGAAGCTTGGAATTTGGAACCGTTAATGTCCTGGATAATGTGAAGAAAGTCGTGAGTCTAAAGAACAAAGGGGTATACAACATTGAGTACAGGTGAGTCCTGCTGCCTGGTAGTGAGCATTTCCTCAGGTTCCCAGGCCTTCGTTCTCCCTCTGTCAATGGCTAGAACCTGTTTCCATGCTGGCTACCTCCTGGGAAATACAAAACCTGGGCTCTCTGATCTCAACCATTTTACCAGAGAATCCAGCCACAAACCAGCAGTTCTTCACAGCTCAGCTGGTCCCCAAAGGAGAGCTCCAGAAATTTCAGCCACTGAAATACTGAGATTCATTGCCTTTTTTGATGGTCACCTCTTTTCTCTTTCTGAGACTCTGTAAAAGAGTGAATGAAAAATTTCGGTCTCAGGTTTCTTGCAGTAACCTTGTGATTGTCTTCACTCTCTGTCAAGATCCAGGATTCCCTAAGCAGATCTGGACTCTCCTTTTTCTTTTTTTTTCCGGTCCTATGCAAAATCCTGGCTGTGGTGGTGGCACCTATCCATTTAACTGCAGAGATCTCCATTCTTTCCCTTTCTCCCCAGTTTCACACTGAAGGGTACAGATCCCAGCATGCAAGACATGGCATCCTGCTTCACTGTTGAGCCTCAGTCGGGTGTGGTAATTGCCTCCCAGCCTGTTGTGAATGTTGAGATACTCTTCCACCCCACAAGTGAAATGCTCCTCAAGAACAAACCCATCCTGTACTGCCAGGTGAGCTGCCTGGGCCGGGCTGCGTGTTTTGGGAGCGTAAAAAATTAGGTGTCTAATGAAGGAGGGCTTTACTGGAGAATCCTCTCTCCTACATACACAAACAAAGTCTTTCAGCACCATTTGGGAGGCTTCCTAAGTGGAGCTGAGAATGTGACTCTGGAGGAGGTGCTGAAATGGGGAGGGGTAAACTGATGGAGGCCTGAGCTGGAGGCTGGGGACTGGAGTAGAGGCTGGCCTCTTTATTGTTTACCACCCCTTTCTGTGGACACAGGTGATAGATCCCAGCTCAGGTGAAGGAGACCAGGCTGTCACCAACATCCCGCTGAGGGTGTCGGCCAAAGCAGAGTACAGCAAGTACAGCATTGTGCCTGCCTCACCCACCGACTTCGGTACCATGGTCAAGGGCACCAAGAAGACCCGGACTGTTGTGCTGGAGAACAAAGGCATGCTCGGCTTCAACTTCCACATCCGCCAAGAACCCGAGGATACATCTGCATCGGAAAGCAAAAGGTATGAGAAACCCTGACCACCCTTCCTGTCTGAGGAGGCACCACCCCAAGGCTGGTATGTGGCAGGCAGCCAGGAGACCTGGGCCATCACCCATTTGCTTCCCTGGCTTGGGGAGAGGGAGCAAAAAACCACCTCAGTATCCCCACGTGTAGTACAAAGCTGGTGACAGAGCTGCTCAGTCCAGCAATGGAAGCTGCTGGCTGCTCTCTGGGAGCCATCAGGAGCAGAAAGACTTTCCTCTCAGAGGAGGAAGGCCAGCTTTGGCCTCAGAGACAGGCAGGGGAGCTCAGCATGACAGATACCTCTGCTTTCTCTCCTCAGTTCAAAGCAAGGGGAATCTGCTCCATCAGCTACAGAGCAATCAACAGCAAGGAAATCAAGCTCCTTGACGCAGGTGGGTGACTCCTACTCCCCAGCAGTGCTGCTGCAGGGGATGTGAGAAGATGCTGCTGTGCCCAGGCTGAGGCTCATCTGCCACAGGGTGGCATATGGTCTGCAGGATGGAGTGCAGCATCTGCTCAGTCCCACTGAGAGTCCTGTACTCTGGCTCTGACCTGGAGTTGTGGGGTCAACAGAGGGGAGCAGGTCCTGTGTTTGGTAGCTGCTAGCCAGCATAGGTCTGTGAACACCTCAGAAGCAAAACCATCCCCCACTGAACTCCTAGTCGACTGAGTTCAGACAACATTGCTTTTTCTTCTTCCCAGTCCCCTACCTCTCTCCCATGATTTCTCACAGCTATTTCTGTCCTCCTGTGTTACCTCTGGAGGCTGAAGGATCACAGCTACCACCTTCATTCTTTACGCTCAAACTCCTTTTTGCCACTTGGGACAGGCTTGCAGCTCCTCCTGAGTTTGTTGTTCTCAGCCTGGGGCTGCCTTTGGGCCATGGAGGCACCCATCCTGCCACATTTATGAATAAAGCTGTGTCATGTTGAAAGGTGTTTTCTCCTAACACTGCTCTCTGGGTTCCCCCAAGGACAAAAGCCCTATCAACAACATTTTCAAGTTACATCCAGTCAAGATGTCCGTTCCTGGCTCATCCTGTGCCGTTGCTACAGTGACCTTCACCCCACCAGACGAGCAGAATTACAACTGCACTTTCAAGGCTTCCCTTGTCATCCCAAAAGGGTAACTGACCCTGTGAAATATTGGGGGAGGCCTCACTGATAGCTGCCTCTCCCCTGGGAAGGCACAGACCTCTTGTTAGCTCTAATGCTTTCAGTGGCCTTAGGCAGAGTACTTAGCATGAGATGATTTGGGAGTAACTCTTAGAGTAGAAAAGTGAGGCTGATGGTTTATTCTGTTTGAAGAACTATGAATACAGGGAAATAAATACTAGGTAGCCATTTGGAAGTTACTGAGATGTGCTGCAGCTGAGCTGGGCATTTCCAAGGACAAAGGTTTAGATGAAGCAGTTTCTGTGCCAGCAAGTCAACAGTCACATTTTCCTCTTTGTTTCTGTAAAATTAAGTGATCCTCTGTGATTCCCTGGCATTCATTAAGCTTTTTTATGTGAGTGATTGGAGCTGGTAAGAAAGAGGAGCCCAGTTCCTCTGTCCTGGGACCTGTGTGCTGGGGCTTTGACCTGCCCTTCCTCAACTCTTTAGTAGCTGAATTGGAACAACAGAAGTCTAATTGCTAATAAGCAATTGCTTTTCTTACTGTTCTTGGAAATGATCTTTACTGATGGTGACAATGATTTATTTTTGCCCTCTTGCTTTTGAGCTGCTTTCATGCTGTGCTTTTGCTTGTTGCATAAGTCTTATCTCACTGCAGCCAGGGGATTTGCCATATCTCATCTGGCACCTTGTTATTTACCTGCTGTACTGCATGATTCAATTAAGTGAAATTATTTTTAACTGTTATTGTGGAAGGCTCAGGCTCTTTGGAGCAGGTTCCTCTTGTGAATGGCCCTGAGTGGATTGGGAAGAGGCTGGTGGGGGGGGCTGTGTTGTGGGGTACAGGAGCGCCAGGCAGGGAAAACACCCTGGGTGGCCCTTGCTGCTTCGCTTGCCCTCAGGCTCTTTGGAGCAGGTTCCTCTTGTGAATGGCCCTGAGTGGATTGGGAAGAGGCTGGTGGGGGGGCTGTGTTGTGGGGTACAGGAGCGCCAGGCAGGGAAAACACCCTGGGTGGCCCTTGCTGCTTCGTTTGCCTAGTGACAAATGGGTGAGTGCCAGCTGAAATTGTTTCTGTGCCTCTACTGCAGCTATGTGGAAGTTAAACCCCAAACCCTGACCTTCACCATCAGCGGGAAGGGGCAGGATCTGCCGGTGACAGTCGTACGCCCAAGCGCTCGCAGCAAGAGGGGAACAGCCGTGCTGCGCTTCAAGAGGCTCCAGCTGGGGGATTCTGAGATGCTCCCCCTGGTCATCCGTAATGATGGCACAACACCTGTCAAGGTGAGGAGGATCTGCTCAAGGAATGGTCTGGTTTGGGAACAAAGGCTTGTGGCACAGGGGAAGTGTCCCAAAAACATGGCAGACATGGGAAGAGTCACCGTTGAGCATCAAACGACACAAACTCACCAGGGGACTGAATTGCAGAAGTTTAATACAAGAAGCTCTCTCTCTTTTTATAGACAGGTTTGACACATTCTACTTGATTGGCTAATTACCAAAAACATCTTTCTCACAAACAGTCCTTGAGAAGAACAGAAAGAGTAGAAAAAGCACCACCTGCAGGTTGTTTATACGAACAAGTTATCATTTCTACAACTCCCTAAAAGCCGCTGTGAGAAACGCGTGTCGTTTCTCAATCTCTGACCAGGCTGTCATCCACAGGGAAGAGGTGTCAGAAATTCTTTTTAAGCGAGTAACCGACATCTGTTCTCCAAAAAGGGAGTTCTTGGAAATTTTCCATCCAGTCTTTCTTCTTTAAGTTGAATACAAGAAAGGTGGTGGAGTGTTTTCCTCCATCTCTCAGGTCACCTTTTGTTTTCATGGGCATGTGTGGTTTCCCAATTCCATTAGATTGTATTGATCCCAGCTTACATTTTAAGTAAACGTAGTTGTGGTTTAATTACATTCTGCCCACTACTTTCTGTCCTGTTTGGCTCTGTGTCAGTTCTATCCAGATGCCTCTGAACACCCTTTTTTCTCAGCTGATTTGACTTTTGTGCTAAGTGCTGTTAGTAGTGGGAGAGGCGCTGGGTTGCCATGTGGGACCAGCAGCACTGTGGTGTCAGTCCCTGTGCCATCCTGTGCTCACACCAGTATCATTATGCTCTGGATTCCCTTTTCTCAGTTTATGTTACGCCTGGAGGATGAGCATGGAGCGTTCTTCTTGCAAGGCAGGGTCTCCACAGTCAAGATATTCCACAGTGGAAATGTGAAAGAGGACTCAGTTGGAAATGGTAAATACCCATGAAGTATGATCATGCACAGAGGGAAAATGTGTCCTATGCTCTTGGCTTCTCTCAGCAGCAGCCACATGTTAGGCACAGTTTCTTTGCTTGGGCTCTCTGTCCCTCAAGTTTTTCTTGGGGCCTTTTTGCAAGGTCTTCTCTTAGCAAGACGCAGGAAGTTCTTCTGTTCTTCTGGACATGGTGGGTTGACTTGTGGGGCCTGTCACTACCTCAGTGGACCCTCTGAGGTATTTGCTGCATGTAAGAAGGTACCAACCTGAACAGACACAGCCTTGAGCACACAGACAGCCAGCAGAAGCCAAAAGCACTCTGGCTCAGCTTTCCATATGGCTGGGGCTGGCTGGAAGCAGATGGAATGAGGGATGGGCATCAGCCTGAGGTTAAGCTGCTTAAGTGGTGCTGTGTCTGGAGGTGGCAGCCTTGTGAACGTAGGAAGAGGGTCTGGAACCACTGGGGGTAGAACCTGTGCTTAGAAGGCAGCTGGCTTCAACCTCGTATTCCTCATATATCCTCCGGAAATATTTCCTCTCTACAGCTGTATCGCTTAACTCTGATTTCCATTGCTGTGCAGAGAGCAAGCCCCCAAAGCAGCCTGTCTTCCTTCTGCGTCGTGGGCAATCGACAAAGTTTGATGTCATTTTCAAACCCACCCTGGCTCAACGTCTGGAAGGGAAGATTCGTCTGTTGGTGGGGGACATCTGCATGACCCTAATAGAGCTGGTGGGTGAAGGCCACAAAGATGAATTCACCCTTGATGGATTAAAGGAAGACACCCTGGAGAGGAATGCTAAGAGCAGTCTGAACAAAGACATCATTGATGGTAAGAGAGGAGAGGCTGCCAAGGTGGAGCAAGGAAGAGGAAAATGTCTGATATGTGTGTCCTTCCTCTAGCCAGGCCTGGGCTGTCACCCACGGGCCTTGGTGGCCTGTGGGTGTGGCAGCCATGCATGCAGAGCAGTGTGTGCTGTGCTGCATGTCGCTGGCTTAGGGATGTGTCAGGGTGTTTCCCTGGAAGTGGTGGGATGGGGAACTGTCAGGGGAGCTCCCTCCAGAGGGAGGAAGGCTTGGAGCAAGGAAGCATTGAACGTGCAGGTGTCTGTGCACATGAGGGGGGCAGGTGGAGCTCCCTGCATGCTGAGATCCCTTGCTCTCCTCCTTTACAGCTGTCAGAGTGAACCATATCCAGTTTGGGGACTGTCCTGTCGGGAAGTGCTGCCGCAGGACCTTCGGCATCACCAACCACACACGAACCCAGTTCATGCGCTTTGAGTGGGAAGCAGACGGCCCATTCCAGTTGTCCCCCAAGGTGAGCGTAGACTGCTCTGCCCTTCCCCATTGCTCAAGCCCTGCCCTGGTGTTCCTGGGAGCTGGCAGGGAGTCCTCACATGCCAGTGATAGCCTGTTCCAGTGCCATGTAAGAGATGCAGTCCCTGGCTTGGCTGGGCCAAGGCTGCCCAGAAAGAAGAAGAAAAGGCTTAATGTTATGGGAGGTGGCACCTTCTGTTCATATTTTTTTCTGTCAAACTTCACAGAAATCCACTCTGAGGTGCAGATTCCTGGCACAGCTGTTCACCCCATCAGTCTCTTTTGCTGTCAGTCCTGCCCTTGGCAGTGCTTCCAGTTTAGTCTTGACTCCCTCCCTGATTCTCCCTAGGTGGGACACCTCCATCCTGGCTGTGCCAAGAGAATCACAGTGACCTTGAAAGCAGATGTCCCAGCCACCTTCAGGAGGCACCTTGTGAAATGTAAGGTGACCAAGATCAACTTTGAGCTGCCACAAAGGAAGGTTCCGGACTGGGATGACCAAGTGAGCATTGTCACGTGGAAGGATACCACCAGGAAAGACCCGGCAGCCAGGTGGCCTAAAAAAGAGAAGGTAAGAAACAAAACCGCAAAAAAAGCCAACCCAGCTTTTACAAAAAGAACCACCATAACACCATCACTGCTGGCTGAGCAGCTCCTGCTTCCTCTGGCATTGGACAGCCGTGGGGTTCACCAGCAGTGCATTCCAGGGGAGAGGTGGATGCACAGTGACCAGATACACTCACACAAGAGGGGAAGCCTTTTGACAAGAGACCTTTGGCCACACACAAGCCATCAGTCTGTGCCACAAGCACAAGTGTTACAGCCTGTGTTGAATGGAGGACAATGTTTTACGATTTTATTCCATTTTATGGTGCTAGAAATCTCTTAATCTCATTTGGTGCCTTTTCACCAACAAGGAGTTAAGTCAGCTGCACTCTGTCTCTTCTTTTGAAGTGGAGAGAAATACACTTCTCCTGCATATGCTGGTGAACTCCGAGTTTTGTCTGCATGAACACCAGAGAATTTGGTTGTGGTCTCTGGTGTGGGATATCTCATCCTGGAGTAGCCCAGGCACTGTATGACTCTATGGAGGAGTCCAGAGAAGGATCATCTCCAGAGACTCTTGCCTTTATTGTCATTATTGCCATGCACACTCTTCTTGGGTGAAGGTTTTTTCTGAGTTTCTGGACCATTTTAAGGCCTCTAAACCATCCTCTTTTCTATCAGAACGTCTGCAGTTGGAGACTTTCCCAGTGAGATCTTTCACATCCCAAAATGCCCATCCTCAGCTCCCAGCAGTGTGGCTTGTGCCACACAAGACATCTGGAGAGCACTTTCTCCTAAGACAAGAAGAAACAGGTGCTTTCTAGAACTCTTCACTCTTGGGGTTCTCCATCCACAAAGGTCCAGCAGGGGAACTTAACCCTAACTTTGAGACCTGCTGGATTTATAGAGGACAGGAAAAAAGCCAGTCCCTCTACAAGGTTGAAGTACAGGGACTGGAACACAGCTATAGTCTCCATGGGGATATTAACAGCTGTGGCAGTGACTGCATGATCAGTGGGTAGAAACAACTACTGTAGCAGAACAGTCCCAATTGTGTCATCTTTCCAGGGAAGTAAAAGTGAATGGTCCTTTCTAGTCCCTCTATAAGGCTGCTCTTGGAGGCCAGAAGATCCCCTTCTCAGCCTGACCTTCTGGGCTCTGCTCAGTGATTCGTCCCTCCTGTGTTTGCAGGTGATTGAGCCAGTCCCGGAACCGGCTCACACTGTGGTGGAGGACAGCAGCCAGGAGGCCGAGGTGTACCTCAGTGCAGTTGTTACCTATGCCCAGTTCAAACTGAGCCCAGCCACGGTTCAGTTCAAGGATGCCTTGCCCTTCCAGACAAGGGCAGCCACGTGAGTGCTGGAGGCCAGGCAGGGCCCTGTGAGGGGGAGCTGCATTTGCCCAGGGCTGGCCCAGTGCCTGCTTCCCAGATCTCTGCCCCAGCCCAAACCAGCACAGGCCCACTTATGTGCAGGCAAAGCCAAGCAGGAGATGGTGGTCAGGAGAGGCTCAGTGCTGCCAGACCTTTCTGCTGAGAACAGCCATGGGTTTGCTTTCACTGCATGTCACCTTTCCTCACCTGCTCAAGAATAAGTTTGCAGTGAAACCAAGACCTAAAGTCCAGAGTAAGCCCCTTAGCTTCAATGTCCTGGGCACCATGTTGGCCCTTTCCTCTTAAACTTCCAGACTTGAAATACTTTTTTGGGCCAGCCAGGACAGCAGTCTGAGCATGGCAGGGTTGCCTGGGGAAGAAGGTGTTCCTCAGGAGAAAGTGGTACCAGGAGTCTATCAGACAATATTACTGTACTATTTGCTTTATATTTATTGGACATTTTTTGTTATTCCTCTTTCTCGCCTTTCAGTTTAAAGCTATGCAACACAGGGAAGGTAGCCCTGGAATACTACTGGGAGGAAGCTGCAGCGAGTGAAGCAGTGAAGATGCCACAATCAACTGCTCTGACAAGTAAGGGCATTTCACTTGGTAGCTGAGGGCCTGGGGAGAAGACCCTGCCACTTCTCTCCAAAACATGAATTGCTTTTCCATCCTTGTCCACACGTCCACTTCCATCAGCATCTTCCCAGCTGCAGCTGGAAAGTTTGCTCCTTGCCTGCATCTGCTGTTCAGCCCCTTCTCTTCTTGCTCTGCCACTGCTGCTCTGCAAAGGAGCTGAGCCAGGCTCTGGGGAGAGCCACGTGCTGGGTCAGGACTGGGAATGGGGACATCAGGTCACCTCTTGAGAAGTCTGAGACTGGGAAAAACAGTGGTGTAACAAGTGAGCTGGAGTGGGGAACTGCAAACAAGCCACTGTCTTGTGTGCAGTTCCCTACTCCAGGGCAAATGCAAAGTCGCCATCTCAAACCAACTCTCCTGCTTTGGCACAGGAGTTTGTGCTGCAGGCAGAGACCCTGCTCCCAGATGCTCTATTTCCAGCTAAAAGTACTTGGCCAGTGATGCTCCAAGTGCATCCCAGCTCTCTTCCACCAACCTGTGCAGGAGGCAGAGTTGCTGGGAACACAAGGATTTTGTCTTTGAAAGGTGTCCTCTTCCTCTCTGCAGGTCAGTTCCTCTCCTCTGAAACTTTAAGGCATTACAGAAAGCTGCTGCATCGTTTTGGATTGCAGCAGGAGCATCCTTTTGAAACTCATTCTTCTGAGCTGGGGCAGCTGCAGCAGCTTGCCAAGCAGCAGCAGGATTCCAAGCAGCCGCAGCAGCCTGAGCAGCAGGACCATTCCAAGAAGCTACGCCGCTCAAAGTGTGATGGTTCCTGCCTGGAAATCTTCCCAGATGTCATCCCTGACCTGCCACTGTTCTCCATCAAGCCCTACCACGGCATCCTTGCTCCTGGCCAGAAGCAGACCTTTCACGTGCGGTTCTCCCCGAAGCGCGCGGGGATGTTTAAGACCACCCTGCTGTGCAGGTGGGAAACATCGAGCACTTGCCAACTCACGCTTCTGACGGGTATCACTGGGTGGTCACAGGGTGGGACAGGGTGGAAGGGATCACAGTAGGTCACCTGGTCCCACTTCCCTGCTCAAGCGGCGTCATGCCAGAGCACATGGCACAGGGGCTGTGTCCAGAGGGCTGTGGAATAATTCCAGTGAGGGAATTATTAGGGTTACCCTCTCTGGGCAACTTAGCACCTGCACAGGAAATAAGTTCTTCCTCAGGTTCAGGTGGAATTTCCAGTTCAGGTTCTGCTCATTGCCTCTTGTCCTGTTGCTGGGCATCACCAAGCACAGCCTGGTTCATCCCCTAACATCCTCCTGTCAGTCCCCCTGACTGGGATGGGGAGGTGGGCCTGGAGTCAGGCAGCCCCAGAGAGGCAACAGAAACACCCACAGGAGCACAGAAAGATCATCATCTGGCCTTGGTAGGGAGACACTGGGAGAAGACACTGTGTGAAACATCAAGCTCCTGGAGGGTTGCAAATCTGGAACGAGAGATCTGGGAACCAGCCAGTCCCTAGCTCTGCTTCCTTTTGGGACAAGCAAGGCCTGCTTCTCTACATGGAGCCCTGTGTGCTGTAATTGGTCCCCAGGCATTTAACTGGTCACGTTCCTGCCCTTGCACCTCTGCAGCCTCTGCGCAGTGAGTGCCGTTATTTAATTTGCTGCTCGCTGCATGCACAGAGAGAGGATGCAACACTGTGTGCTCTGCATGTTGCAGAACAACTGGCTGGGAATGTTTGTCTGACCAGTCCCTTTCTTCCTAGGTTTCCTAACCTGGAGCTGGCTCAGAAGATAGGGCAGGTGACTGTGAAAGGCAGAGCCCTGGAGCGGAAGAGTCTTGCTAAACAGAGACGCTCTGCATTAGAGCAGACAGAGAAAGGCCAGGGACTCGAGAAGGAGGTGCTCTGGAAACTAGCATCCGAGGGACAGTGTGTGTGTCAGCTGGAGCCTCCTGCATAAGCCAGCAACATCGTGCCTTCTGCGGATGATGGTCTCGCACCCTTCACCAGAGCCCTCCGCAGCTACCCTTCCAAGCTTCAGTGAACACCTCTAGCTTACCTTTTAACTACCTACATTAATTAACTGTTTATTAGATGGAAAACAAACTCATAATTGTCAATTAATTGTCAATTGTTAATAAACAATTGTTAATAAATTGTTAATCTTCAGCTTGTCTTGCTTTGAAAGACAGGTGTCTGCAGGACCTCTCTGGAATGGAGAATGTGACTCCTTTCCCTGCAAATTACTATAACTTTGAAATTAAGAGGCTTTCAGGCAACAATATGGGAAAAGGAGTAACATTCTTTGCCAGTATGCATAACAAGACAAACAAACAACAACCCTGGCAGCAACAACAAACAGAACCAGAAACCCAAACACAGCCCTCCCTCGGCTGCAGGTACTTTCCCTTTGGTGAAGTTCCGATCACAGCCAGGCAGTAAAGGGAGGCAAATAATGAACAAAGCAATTACTAGAGAAATTTTAATTAAGCTGCACCAAGGAATACACTGGAGAGCTTAAGGACCGAGCTCTGACACGTTGATCACATTGACTGTGTGATCAATTCTGAAGAACTTAGTGCTGTGAGGGAGTCGATACAGTAGCCAAATAGTGACTGGACAATGTTTGAGTTGTTAAAAGATAAATAAGTGATGAGAAAACACCCTAGTGAGGGAAGAGCCCTAGCCCTTAGACCCTTTCAAAATATGCAAATGGATTACACTGAGTTCCCCAAAATACAGAGATGGAAATACCATCTTGGAACAGCTGATCACCTCGTTCACTGGGTAGAAGCCTTTCCTATCTCAACTGCAACTAGCTCCAAAGTGGCTAAGATGCTATTAGAACAAATCATCCCCAGATGTGGGATAACTGAAAGAGTGGACTCAGATAAGGGCACACACTTTACTTAAAAAATTTTACATTCTATGTGTTGTATTAGACATAAATTGGAAATTCCATATCCTGTGGCACCTTCAAAGCTCTGGATGTGTGGAGAGAATGAATGCTATCCTTAAGAACCACATTACCAAATTAATGACTGAAACCAGATCAGCATTATTAGGGATCAGAACTTCTCCAAGAAAGGGCACAGGAGTTTCTCGCTATGAAATGTTACTTAGATTACCTTATCTGGGAAGGGAGGAGGGGTTGCCAATGGCTGAAACTAATGACTTACATCTCAGAAATTATATGCAGGCAATTACACTTTCTCTCACGGATCTTAGCAGAAAAGACTTGTTACCCAAACATCACCTCTAGACTTTCACATACACCAGGTAAAACCAGGAAATTTGGTTCAAATAAAATCTTGGAAAGATCATACCTTAACAGCAGCATGGAAGGTCCCTTTCAGGTACTTTTAACAACTGAAACAGTTACCAGGACTGCAGAAAAGGAGTGGTCAGTCTCATGCCGCTCCTCCCCAGTGATAACTTGGACAGTGGTACAAGGAATCGACCCTTAAAAGTTAATCTTCAAAAGATGATTTAATAGTGAACATTCAAGGGCAGAACTGGCCTGCCCTCTGTGTTTGCCACCAGAGAGCCTTTTGCTCCCCTGTGGGCTGCAATCCCTCGGAGTGCTGTGCCCAGTTCTGGCCCCTCACTTTGGGAAGGACCTTGGGATGCTTGAGCAATCCAGAGGAGGCAACGAGGCTGGAGAGGGGCTGGGAACACAAACCCTGTGAGGAATGACTGAGGGAGCTGGGGGTGCTCAGCCTGGAGAAAAGGAGACTTGGGGGAGACTTTATCACTTTCTACCTAAAAGGTGGTTGTAGTCAGGTGGGGCTCGGTCTGCTCCCAGGCAACAAGTGACAGAATGAGAGGGCAGTCTTAAGCTGCGCCAGGGGAAGTTTAGGTTAGATGTTAGACAAAAATTCTTCATTGAGAGTGACTGCAGGTGAAATCGTCTGCCCAGGGTGGAGTCGCCAACCCTGGACATGTTTAAAAAAAGACTGGATGTGGCACTCAGTGCCATGGTTTAATTGATGAGGAGGTGTTAGTTAGGTCATGGGTTGGACTAGATGATCTTAAAAGTCTTTTCCAACTGAATTCATTCTGTGATTCTGTGAAAAGTTGGTGGTCGGGAGAGAATGGAAGTTCCTGAGTACCCATCCAATGGCAAAGGGGACAGGGACCGCCCCGGCCAGGAAAAGGTATAAAAAGAAGCCACTTCCTCGTGTGGTGGGTATGTTGGTCTCTTGGGCAAGGGAGGCACACACCGGCTCAGCTGAATCGTTACTAATAAGCAGTTTTCTTTTGCTTCGACCGTTTGTCCCCATTGAATTGTACCTAAAAGTTAGTGCATTTCTAACACCGTGGAGGTGGAATAGGTGATCTTTAAGGTCCCTTCCACGTTCTATGGTTCTGTGACTGGGCACGACTGCAGCCCTTTCACGGTCCTTGTCGCACTGCGAGCCGCTGCGGTGCCGGAGCTCGGCAGGACTCGATGGAGCCGCCGCGTGTCTGGGGCAGCGCGGCCCCGCGGGGGCCAGGGAGCGAGCGGCCCCCGGCGCGGGGACACGGCCAGAGGGGCACAGGGAAAAGGGAAAGGGAAGCACGGAGCGCTGGCTGGCGGAGCTGTGTCGGGGCCGGGCGGGGCGGAGCCGGGGGCGGTGCCGGCCATGGCGGCGGAGCGGGAGCAGCCGGGCCCCGCTCCCGGTCCCTGCTCGGGGGCCGCGGGGCAGGAGCGGGGCACGGCCGGAGGGTGCCGGTGCTCCGCTCTGCCCGCCCCGAGGCGCGGGGCCCTGGAGAAGGCCCGGCGCCGCCTGAGGGAGTTCGATGTCGGGGACAGGTTCTCCCGCTTGCCGCTGCCCAGAGCCGCCGTGCTGCTGCCGCTCGTGGTGCGAGGGGGGCGGCTGCACCTGCTGCTCACCGTCCGCTCCCTGCAGGTACCGGGGGCTCCGGGGGGCGCGATCCTTCCCGGGAACCATCGGCGTGCGCGCTCCCGGCATCGGCGCGCCCCCGGTCCCGCCCCTTGTTCCCCGGGGCACGGCCGGCTGCTTTTACACTCCTGTCCTTCTGCTGTTCGCGTGCCAGGAACATGCCGGGATCCCGGAAACCCGTGACAGGAATGATAACTTCCACAGCAATGATTATTTACTGTGAAAAATGCATATTATATGATGGGCTCTTCACAAATATTAAAATGAATACTATATGTGTTATCTTGGAAAGTTACACTGTATTAATCTCTTTTAAGTAGTGCTGTATTAATTTATTTTAAGTAGTATGGTAAATATTGTTTTTAGGCTATAGCATAATATTCAAATAGAAACAGTTATGAATTAGGGGGTAATTCGCGCTGGAAATGTAAGATTATTAATGTAATGTAAAATAAAGCTTTAAGATCATGCCAGCCGAGGGGAGAGGGTGATTGCCGCACAGGACAGCTCGCAGCCGAGGAGGAGGTGCATCATTAACATACAGAGAAAACCCAGCCCGCACAGGAGATGGGCACTCCCGATGGCATGAACGAGAGAACCCCAGCGGTGATGGCCCATGGAGATGTCCACCCCAGACAGACGGGACCATCAAGGACACACATCTGAGTGAAGGATGCCGGGACACCCATTGTTAGAAATACGGGTAGTAATTCATGGGAATAAATGGTGTATTAAATAATATAAATGAAATAACCCGGGGAAGGGAAGAGGGGAAGGGGGTTTCCCCTCTCATTCCATTCAGGTTAAGAAATCCAGCCTGGAGACACACGGCAAAACCGCGGCAGATGGACATTTGCATGAGAAGGAGGGGGTAGCTGCCAAGACGGGAAGTGGCCAATGTCCCTACGCCCAAAGGCTGGCGCCAGATAAGATGCCTATCAAGGGACCATTAACACCCGAACCCTGAATGCCCGGGTCCGGGAAATCTGGGCGATGCCTATCTGGAGGGCCATTGGCACCTTGGACATGAATGCCTGGGTTACGGGAACACGGGAAGACAGCGATTCCGCTCGGCCGAGGTTTTTGTGCAGCTTGGACAGAGAAAAGAAACCAACTTGAATATGTGAAACTTAGAAAGAGACAAAGGACTACTAGCCGCGGGCAAATTAAACAGTATAAAAACTGTGTCTTCGAAGCAGTGTGTGTGGACGGGGAGAATCTGGTCTTAGCGAAGACAGGTTCCACGTTCACCCGCATCACTGCCCGGGGTGATACGCTGTCCGTTTTTGGTGGTGGCTATCGGACTGTTACTACGGTCGCGAAATAAATTTTATTTTTCATATTTTTATTAAAATTGGCTGACTCGCAATTTTCATTTATAATACCCATCAATTCCCGGACGAGGCTTTGTCCAGCGCAGGACAGAGAACAGACACTGCGTGAACGTGAAGGACTCCAGGAGGGGACACAGGGACTCTGCTGCAGGCAAGAAAAAGAGTGTAAAACCTGAACTCTGCCGGGTCTCGGTGGTGAACAGGGGGATCCGCTGCGATAGAGGCTGGATCATCGTTCACCTGCTCCGATCCCGGGCTCGGCGCTGCTTTTTGATTGTTGGCAGTTGGGACTGTGTATCGGTCACGAATAAAATTTTTTTTATTTTTGATCTAATTGGCTGGATCAATTTTTACCTATAACAAAACTATGTGACGTAAGATATTTTTTGTAACTAGCACAAGGAATGGGAAAGATAACAAAAAAATTCTTCACATTATCCTATCTGGATAGACATAACAGCAACTAGACAGGAAGATTCCAAGAGAAGAATTATTGCCTCCTTATTGCTAAAGCTCAAGCTGCAAGAAACCAAGAAGACTGATTTACAAGATGGGGGGGAAGCCAAAATTAAGCAGAAACACCCTAGTTGGAAAGGAATCATGTATGAGATATACATGAATCATGTATGATTCATGTTTGACTCGTGTGAGATATATGAATATGCAATAGGCAGAGGCTTTTCAGGAGTAATCCTTTGTCAGCAAAGTGTGCTTTTTGGCAGAATGCCAGACACCCAGATGTCTGTAATTCTTTGCTTTTTATTGTCTCTTATTGTCCTAATTTTTATTACTATTTTCATTACTATTAAACTTCTAAAATTTTTACACAAGTGAATGGCATTTCTCACATTTACCTACATAAAGAAATTGACACTGCAGTGCAGCTTTTTTAAATGTGATTTTTCAGTCTTCCAGTCTTTTCTCCCTTTAATACATAAAAGGCAAAAACCTAAGGTTCTCGGAACTATTTCACTGGCATTTTACTTCTTTTTACAACTCTTGTTTTCCATACCTGCCTCACATCAGCTGCCTGTACTCAGGAATTACTTTTTTTCTGTTGCTGGGTCTTGCTTAAAACAATGAACAATCACATTTATACAGACAATACACTGATTGTAAGTGTTTTTTTTTACTGATCTTTGGTGCACAAGCCTACTCCTGGATTGTACTTAAAGATATCTTAGATACAATTCACTTTTTGGTACAGTTTAGAGGTTACAGTTTACAGTTTAGACCCCTCTTCTTTCCACCTGTCCTAGAACCCAGGCTGTCTGGTGGGAACAGTTCGGAGGTGGGGGCGGAAAGGGGACCGTGGGGAGAACAGAGAACATCTAAGCCAATAACATAACTATACATCAATAAAGCTTATCTTAGTATACACACAACATTCATCCCTTAATTGCAAGAGCCAATCATCTCATTATTTATCTGTAGCATTCCCAAGAGATGAAAACACACACACACATGTATTTTAAGCAAATGGCAATCTTTCATAGCCTTTCGAGGCTGGGGGTGATCCCTGTCCCCTTTCCCATTGAATGGCTACTCAGGAACTCAGGCTCTCTCCCGACCACCAACTCTTCTGTCCCTTCCCTTCTCATCCTTCTTCCTGTTCTGGTCATGTCTTCAACCCTGCCCCTCTCCCAGTTCTCAACAACACCCAACCAATTAAACAAAACACATCCTAACTACAGATAACAACAAATAGGAAACAGAACCAGCCATTTTCATTCTTTTGCTCCGTAACCTTTTTGGACTGAAGCAAAATGTTATTTCCTCTCTCACAGGTACATTATTTAATTGTGTATTTCAAAAGTTTTTGCTCTTAGAGTATTTTAATCTTGCTCTACAAGTTGTCTGTCTGGATTCATCTGTCAGTCATTTATGCAAACAAGATGATGCAAAATGTAAACTTCGACATACTCAAGCAGAAGTTCCAGTATGGATTACACACTGCTGTACAGCTACAGTGTATTTTCTATAGAGTGAGGGTTTATGGATTAGCAGGGGATAGCCTCAGAGTTTTCTTAGGTAGCTGCTCTTGCTAAGGCACATTTCTTCTGGTCTGCAGAAACCTTAACCACCATTTCCAGCTTCTTTGACTGGAAAGATAAAGGGATGCTGCAATACCAACATGCATCTGTGTGGATCCAATAAGAAACATAAACCTTGTTATATTTAACAGCAGTACTCCTTTACATTCCAGCTGAGAAGATCACCAGGGGAAGTGTGTTTTCCAGGAGGGAAAAGGGAAGCCACTGATAAAGATGACATTGACACTGCTCTCCGAGAAGCTAAAGAAGAAGTGGGTCTTCAGCCAGAGAAGGTGGAAGTCATCTGTAGGCTGATGCCTGGAATTGATAAAGTAAGTCAGCATATCAGTACAGAGGAAGTTTGGGTGCTTTTCTTTTGTGAGGTTGGCAGTGACCTTTTCAAAGCTGGAGCTGCCAAGAGGCGCCGCTTCTTCACGTGCACAGCCCAGGGAAAGGGTTCTTGCTCAGTGTTTGCTATTTGTGAGACCAGCTCTGGGGCACCAGTCAGTGACTCTGGAGTGCCGCGCTGACAGCGCTGCTCTGGCCAGAGTTTAGCAGAGAGCCGTGAGCGCAGTCACGGGGCTGCAGCGCGTGGGTGGTGAGCAGACGGGCTGAGAGAGGTGGGCTTGCTCAGCTGGAAGGCTGCCAGGGGTTTGGCTGCTTTCTTCTCCTGGGGAGTCAGAGAGAGGACGATACCAGAACTCTTCTTGAGGCAGTGGACACAGCAGCAGCACGGACGTTTTCAGGAGATGCAAGAAAAAAGTCCTCTTCACCATGAGGTGAGCCCAAAAGCGGAGCAGATGTTCCTGACAGGCTGTACAATCTCCATCCCTGGAGCTGTGCAGAGCTCACTCACCCAGGCAGGGTCGCAGCAGGCTGCTGCAGCCTCACAGGTGTCTGCTGACTCCAGGGCTGTGCACACAGAGAGGGAGCACCAGAGGGGAGGTGCACCAGGGTTGTGTGCATCGTCTTCCTCCAGCAGGGAGACTCCCAGAGGTATCTGTGGAGTGTAGGTCACCATTTGTAAATCAACAGGTTCTCAATTCCAACAGCAGTGTTCAGTATTACATAGGATCAGTTTTCCCACAGAATGACGAATAGCTGTTTCTTAAGACTATTTTTGTTCACCAGGTAACAGTTTACTACTATGCCTCCTGGTTTTCTATCAATTAGCACATCCTCTCCCCATGAAAAAAGGAAAGAACTACTTTTGAAATTGTATTGCAAAAAGCTTTAATTAACTTCTTAAATTATAATTTCTATACAGATAACCTTAAAACCACATAGTTCAGAGGCAGTGTGTAAAAAGGATCACATTTCCCATGTTTTCCAGCCAGTTGCATCAGGAGACATGATGTGGGTTTCAGACCACGAATATTGTACATGTCAGATGATACTCTGGTGCTGCTGGCCAGGGGTCTATGTATGTTGTGGTGTGTTTCCATTTTCTTTATCTGGTATATTTTACTGTTTGATTGTGGGGTTTTGGTCCCTCTGTGTTTTCTCCCCCTGCCTTTGGAGTGGCACAGGTTCCCCATTTTGTATCTTATGTTGCTAAATTTAGACTCACTCCCTTATTGTTATTCAGCTCGGTTAACTGTCAGTTCTTGTTTGTTGCCTGGCCACTCCCTGCTAAGTTGTCAATCCCTTTTGTCCCTACCCTTTTTCCCCAAAACCTTCCCTGCTCCTCCCCTCCTCAGATGTCAATCCTTCCCTAAACCCCTTCCCTCCTCCAGAACCTTCTGTGTCAGTTTTGTATCCTTTGAAAGCCCATTGGTTTATTTAAGCCTTTCCCCTCCCTTAAGATCTTCTGTTGGTTTACAGATTGTATTTCCCCACCTTGTGTTCCACCCTCAGTCCTCCCAATTGGTCAAAAATTGTATCCTCCTCCAAGACCGCCCCTGTTTATAGGTTAGTGCCTGCCCTTGGCTCAGGGTCTTGGGATCTTGGATTCGGGGAGTTGTGTTGCAAGTTCTTGTTTGTTGCCTGGCCACTCCCTGCTAAGTTGTCAATCCCTTTTGTCCCTACCCTTTTTCCCCAAAACCTTCCCTGCTCCTCCCCTCCTCAGATGTCAATCCTTCCCTAAACCCCTTCCCTCCAGAACCTTCTGTGTCAGTTTTGTATCCTTTGAAAGCCCATTGGTTTATTTAAGCCTTTCCCCTCCCTTAAGATCTTCTGTTGGTTTACAGATTGTATTTCCCCACCTTGTGTTCCACCCTCAGTCCTCCCAATTGGTCAAAAATTGTATCCTCCTCCAAGACCGCCCCTGTTTATAGGTTAGTGCCTGCCCTTGGCTCAGGGTCTTGGGATCTTGGATTCGGGGAGTTGTGTTGCAGAATAAAGCTACCCCTGTTCTGACCCCAGGACCCGTGCTGCTGCCTCTTTGTTCATCTGCGCCGAACCTCCGCTAGCAGCTGGAATTGTGCAGGGTCTGCCAGGGGGATCTGTCGCGCCCCTGTTGTCACCGCCACCGGGCTGGGGGCACGTAGCCCCTGCACCGCGACATAAGTACAAATCACAAATGGAACAGGACTGCTGGGGAAGGCATCTCAAGCTGTTTTATTTTCCAGCATCAGTCTCATTCCATGTTTACGACAATGGGAAGATGCCAGCAGCTCCCATTTCCAGCAGCAGACAAAGAACTTAATGTTACAACTTACTTTAAAAGTTTTTTGGCCAATCACACAAAGCTAAAGCATATTGACAGTAGTTCCATCCATCCACTATAAGCACACGAACCTTTGGTTAAAACAATGCTTGCTTATTTGGAATACAATACCTGTTTGTAAGCCTTAAGATGCAATGCACAGAGCTCCATTATTAAGCTTAGAACTTCCCAGTATCTCTCTAGATAGACTTTTCTGTAGCTTAGGGAGTTATTCTAGACAAGTGTTAATACGCAGACCTGTTATAAATGGATGGGATTCATGCTAATAAAATTGTAGTGATATCAATAATTTGAGAAAGTAATTGGAAAATAGATTAGTGTTATGAAGCAGATGAATTTCTTCGTAGAGAATATATGTGGGAAACAGGATACTAGGATACAGGAAATTGGATTCGGCCTTGGAAATGGAGAAAGTCAGGGAAGACTCCCCAACCAAAATTGGCATCAGTTGAAGTTGAAGACAAACTCCCAGAGTAAAACCGACCTTGAATCTGAATAAAGTTGGGACAATTCCAGATAGGGAGCCTAAAACAGTGGTCTTATCTATGAAGTAAATAAGGTTTAATTGGAACAGTCCTTAGTTATATAACACTAAGCTTCATGCACATGCGCCACCTGCCAGGTCATCCAAAGGACATATGAGGAAGATTTCGACCTTCCTCCAAGAAGACCCCTGAGGAGACCAGAAGACCCCATAGCAACAATGGGAGCATGCGCCGTGCAGTAGAGTGACGTAGATCTCAAGAATTGGAAATTGGAGGAGATTTATGGGAAACTAGTAATGAATACTGTATGTAGCATACAGTATATAAGCTGTGTTTGGATTCTTTTGCCTTTATACAGGAGGCAGGGTAGGAGGCCCTCCCCATATCCCAATTGACTGGTTTTCGCTTATGCTTTATCTGAACCATTGCCAAATTTCTTTTCTGTAATTATTGAATTATATCTGATTGTATTATCTCATCTCAATTATTATTTAATCTCAATTATCTTGATTAAAACTGCTGCTAAATTTTAAATGTGTGGTTTATTGAATCGGACAAATTGGGACCTCATTCATAACAGACCTTTGTTCTATTTGTCCTTTTCTACTTCTTATATAATTTTTCTGTTGATGAATCTTATGGCTACCACTTAGCTCCAATTGCAGTTCTGCTGTCTCTGAGGCCTGCCTTTTGTAGCTTTTGCAAAACCCTCTAATTTTAAGGATTCCCACAGTCTGGCTCCTCAATATATACATTCCAGGTGCTTTGACTTGGACAGAATCTTTCCAGACTTGAATCAAATACCACAAGCACTGCTTTGCTCTTCCTCTTTTCTACAGAACAATGGTCGTTGTTAGTGTGAATAATGAGAACTAGCAATGTATCCTATCAAATTCTGATGAAAACTATGGTTTCAGTAGATTTTGCCTCGATGTGGAAGAAGGTGTCTGTCCTGGTTTGGAATGGGAGGAAATGCAGGGAAGTGATGCAGAGCTTTTTTGTGTAACTGACTTAACTGTGCCTGTTGAAGCACTGAGAAGCTGGACACACCTGTCTGAAGCACACATGTTAAAGACGAAAAAACGCGGGAACTGTCTCTTTCTGTGCCGTCGGTGAGGAGGCGGCGGGCCCCGGGCCCTTTCCCCCCGCCAGGCTGCTCCGGTCGGGCGGGGCCGGGCCCCAGCAGCTGCCGGGCAGGAATGGGGGGAGGCTGCCGAGCCCGGCCGGAGCAGGGCTGGCTGCGGTTGTGAAGATCTTGCAATCAGACCCGCTCCCGCAGCGCGGCTGAGACCAGAGACCCCTGCAGCCTGTGCAGAAAACCAAAGAAAACCAAGCATGCGGGCGATCCCGACTCTTCCCAGCCGCAGCTCCTGCCACAAGGTACCAGCGGGTCAGGTAGAGCTCAGGCGTGATGTTATGAACCCTTTCAGTGCTTCAATCCTCCCTCGACTTAGAGAAAGGAACAATATGCAAGCATGTAAAGTCTCCATAACCTTAACAAGAGGGACTTCTCTCCCTCAGTGAACTGAACAAAGACTATTTTAGAGGTGATAAACTGACTGGAAATCTTAGGTTTGGTTTCTTTACATTGTCAGTGGGAAAGAAAAGGTTGTGGGGGGAGGAAAAGTGTTCTGAAGGGTTTGTTTTGATTCTTCCTAAATTTTTTCCCTTCTAGTTACTTCTAATAAAATTTTCTTTGTACTCTTTTAAAGCTTTGAGCCTGCTTTGCCTTTCTCTTAATCCTGTCTCACAGCACGAAGTGAGTGTATTGGTGATTGGCCACATTCTTTGGTGCCCTCTCTTCCATTTAAAATCTATCTCAGTTGTAAACGTGAAAACAACAGCAACCGGAAAAGAAGTCTCCAGGCTCCCTTTTCCCTCCGTGCTCCCGACGCGAGGGGAAGGCGGAGAAAGACCCCCCCTTGCTTTACGTCAAGAACAAATATTGTGCAGCTCTCCCACCTTTTTGTTTTGTTTTGTTTTGTTTTGTTTTGTTTTGTTTTGTTTTGTCCTTTTGCGTGTTTTTGGAACTTAAGAGCTACACAAAAGTAAGACCCCCTGGAAAGCGTTGCGGGTCCCTCCGTGCCCAGAGCCCCCTGCCAGGCTTCCCGCGGTGCTGCGCTGGCCCGGGACCCCCGGGCTGCAGGCTGCCCCGGCCCGGGGAGCCTCGCCGGGGAGAGAACGCGCGGGCCGGGCCCCGGCGAGGAGGAAACCGCGGTGCCCCGCGGGTGCCCGCTGGTACCGGCAGATTTGCGGCGGGGCAGGGGCAGGTGAAGCTTCAGCAACGGCCCCAGGAGTGGCAGGTCCGTGGCTCCGTGGATTCCCCTCGTCCCTTACACCGAGGATGCGAGGAAAAGGCAGAACAAACCCGCGATAACAGCAACAAAAGTCTCCTCGCGCTGAGCTGCGAGCCGGCGGCGAGGGGAATATTCCATCCGCCCTAAAGAGCTTTTAAACCGCGCTGTATCGCGGTTAAATGAATATCCTTAACAAGCGTAAAGACAAGTAGTTTTTCTCCTGCCATAAACATATTGCATCTCAGATGTAATTATATGCAAACCAGGAGCGAACGAGACATTTCCATTGTAGCTGTCACTAGTCTTACTGGATATCCAAGGAGGCAAAGGGTATGTTAGTTAGAAGGGGGTTTTTATGACTTAGAGCAAAGGATAAACCCACCTCAAACAAGATGTTTTTACCAAGCAGAAAGATAGCTATAGCCAAATGTTCTTTTGTCCACTGGTGCCTTAACTGCCATTATTAGTTTATTTGACTTTGGGAGAATCAATCTCATTAAAAGCTGCCTCTCATCCCAAGAAAGACAGAAAAACTACTGCTAATTGAATTGCCTCATCTCTCCACTAACACCTATTGCAGGAAGAAACCCAAATATCTCCTAATGTTAACATACATTACTTTTTAGTGGTGGTGTAACAGCAGAAGTCAAATGGCATTAACTATTCCAATAAATCCAGTCTGTTAGGTTAAAGCAGCCATTACTACATCTCTGTGCTGAAAAATTCCGTACAGAGTCAGCAAATCACAAGCTCCATCTTTCCCTCTGTCACTGCACCCAAGCTCTATTTCATCTACTTCAATATTTAATTCTTAAAGTTCAGAAAATCTTTAAATCTCTATCAAGCAGGATCCAATATGCTCTGTATGACTCTGGCAACAGAGAACAGTTGGCAAGCACATTGCAAAAGGATACCAGAATTTGCTAGATATTTATTTTGGTGGTGACAAAACAAGATCCGGAAATCCCAGAGAAAAACTGCATGGATTTACAAGTTCCTGCCTACATATTTGCACAGTCAAAAGCAGCAGCCCATTTGAACAGCATCTGAGGAGCCTGCTTAAATAGCTTTGGCAAGCTTTGATGGAAGCTCCTCTCAGACCCTCAAGTTTCACAGAAGAAATATCAAATTTCCTTTTGACCTCTTTTGCCAAGGAAAAAATCAAAGCCACTCAGTTGCCCCAGGTTAGACAGCAGGTCTGTGCTGCATTCCTGACCTCAGCTCCTACACCAAGACCTCTGGGATCAAGTAAACCTCAACTCACCACCAGCCACCTGAACTGGTTTCCTTGCAGATACGGTGTCAAAAATGCATTACCCTCTCCAGTTCAGCCAACAGGAGAAATAGTGATTGTCTTCTGAGACTGACAGGAATAGCAGACGCTGTCCACAGTGCAGCTCACATGAGGCATCTCATGAGAGGACCACTGGAAGGCCATGTGCTTGTCTCCTCCCAGAGAATGGCTCTGTTTGGCTGACAGTGCTGAGTCAGCATTTCAGAAGCTCCTTGTGCTCAGGAGGGTGCAAGCCAGCTACTAACATGTTCCAGCACCCTCCAGGGACAGAGAAATCTCGAACAGAGAAAGCTCAAAGGCTGCATCTTGCTTAAAACATGAGAAGCAACAGCAAACCCCACGTCCTGCCTGTTTCCATCCAGGCTGCAGGGCAGCAGCTCTGATGCTCTGCTTCCTTCTGTTGCTCTTTCCCAACCCTGTTATCACCCAAAGGTGTTTTGCACAAGAACACATGAGCTGCCTCAGCTCTGGGTGCTCAGCTGGAAACGAGCTACCCGGTTACCAAGATTGCGAACCAGCAGAGTCTTCTCGCTGCTGTACTTGACCGGACACGTGGAGAAGTCCAGCTGGTCAGGGAAGTCCAGGATGGCTTGGGCACCGATGGCCCAAACTGGCACAATGAACTCTTCCCTTTCAGTGGTGCAGAGGAGCTCGTGGAAATAATCCTGTGGGGAAAAGAAACTGTCTCAGCACAGAGCATTTATCCCCATCTTAAACATGGGCAAAAAGTATCTCCCCGTTCCAGATCCTGTGCAACTCCACTGAAACCAGAACAGGTCCTCAAAACCCAGGCCAGATGCCCTGAATCCAGCCTTGCAGGTCCACTTTCCCCTGAAGACACCAATCTCTTGGGCCCTCCCGATTCACCTTGTTCTGCCCAGGGGTGAAGAGGACACGGACAGACGTGTAGAGGCCCGGTGGCACCTTGCGGCACACAGCATTGGGGCCCACCAGCTGGAAATAAGGTGAGCTCTCCAAGGTGACCTTCACCAAGTGAGGAACCTGCAGGAGAGACATGGAATGATGGTTTTGCCACTTGTGGAGACAGGTGGACGTGCCCTGATGCCATCCTTAACCACCTTTCTCTGCTCTCCTCTTCCAGCGCAGCGTTAAACCTCCACATCCCTGCGCTTACCTTGTCCCTGTTCCTCAGAACCACCGGCGGCTGCAGGGCAGCAGCTCTGATGCTCTGCTTCCTTTTGTTGCTCTCTCCCAACTCTGCTATCACCCAAAGGTGATATCCTTTGCACAACAACAGATGAGCTGCCTCACCTCTGGGTGCTCAGCTGGAAACGAGCTACCCGGTTACCAACATTGTAAATCAGCAGAGTCTTCTCGCTGTTGTACTTGACCGGACACGTGGAGAAGTCCAGCTGGTCAGGGAAGTCCAGGATGGCTCGGGCACCAATGGCCCAAACTGGCACAATGAACTCTTCCCTTTCAGTGGTGCAGAGGAGCTCGTGGAAATAATCCTGTGGGGAAAAGAAACTGTCTCAGCACAGAGCATTTATCCCCATCTTAAACATGGGCAAAAAGTATCTCCCCGTTCCAGATCCTGTGCAACTCCACTGAAACCAGAACAGGTCCTCAAAACCCAGGCCAGATGCCCTGAATCCAGCCTTGCAGGTCCACTTCCCCTGAAGACACCAATCTCTTGGGCCCTCCCGATTCACCTTGTTCTGCCCAGGGGTGAAGAGGACACGGACAGACGTGTAGAGGCCCGGTGGCACCTTGCGGCACACAGCATTGGGGCCCACCAGCTGGAAATAAGGTGAGCTCTCCAAGGTGACCTTCACCAAATGAGGAACCTGCAGGAGAGACATGGAATGATGGTTTTGCCACTTGTGGAGACAGGTGGACGTGCCCTGATGCCATCCTTAACCACCTTTCTCTGCTCTCCTCTTCCAGCACAGTGTTAAACTTCCACATCCTCGCACTGACCTTGTGCCTGTTCCTTGAAACCACCAGCACTTCCACCTTTCTCTGCTCTCCTCTTCCAGCACAGTGTTAAACTTCCACATCCTCGCACTGACCTTGTGCCTGTTCCTTGAAACCACCAGCACTTCACAGACCTCATTGGGGTGTACTTCTGAAACACCACCTCTGGTGGGCAAGGCTGAAATGATCTCTGCTCTGGGTCAGCTGACAAGAACTGCAAGGTGAGGCAAGAGAGAGCAGAGACAGGTTCAGCTGCTGGGAGGAAGGTTCATGTAGGAGAATCTTACACTGATCCCCAGTGAAGTACAGACTCTGGGTGAGCACATCTGCCCAACCCACACTGGGCAAACAGTGGCTCTTCCACCTCTGCCCTGGGCTGATCAAAAGCTCCTGGACCACACTGAGCAGGCTCAAGCCATGCTGCTCTTTTGGCACCCTCCTCAAATATGACATCAAACAGTAAGGGCAGGGAAAGGCTACCTTGTGATGAGAGCTCTCACGCTTGTCTTGAGGCTGGACAATCTGAGGCAGACTCACGTTCTTAGCTCTGGCCAGCCTCTGCTTGGTGCTGAGAGACATGTCCTGGAAGGCAGAGGGAGTCAGCCTCAAAAAAAACCCAAAATAGTAAGAGCCTCAGAAATGCCTTTGTTCCTAGAGGCTTTTCTTGTTCACTTGCTACTGATGAAGTTTTGTAAAAAGGGCTTATTTTAGTCTCTATGTGATAACTGTCATCACCATGATGTAAATACTTCACAATCTATTTAAATTTTCCTAAGCTGTATTATTTCATGATCAGCTATGATTTATTTCGTTCCTGTTGTATCCATCACTGAACTATCTAAGCACAATTTCCAAACAAGACAAATAAAGGACTTCAATAACTGAGCAGCCAACAGAATAAGCCATATTGGCATATATTGGCTTTTGCCGAATCCTCTGTGAGTGCTTTTGTTTCTTTTCCTCTTTGGTTTAAAATGCAACACATTTTCATTACTTCTGAAGGTTTAGGTTTAGGGTTTGCAGTGGCATTGCTGGGCTGCCGTTGAACTGGATGGTCTTAAAGATCTCTTTCACCCCTGCCGGTTCTACAATTCCAAGTGCTTCCCGCCTGGCTGAGGGGAAGGCTCAGGGCTGTCCCCAGACCGAGGGCAGCTGCGCCCTGAGGCGCTCGGACGGCGCTGCGGCCGCGGCGGCTCCTGAGGGGCCGGGCCGGGCGCTGCCCTCAGCTCCGCGAGATCCCGTCCCTCAGCCCGGCGGAGCCGCCCCTCAGCGCTGGGCAGCGGGCACCCGCCTCGCCCCGGGGTCTGTCCGGAGCCACCCGCGCCGCCGATCGCAGGTACCTGAGCCGTGCCCCATTTCCCCCCTCGGGACTCCCCGGCCTTCCCACAGAAGAATGCAGCTGCTGTTTACCCGCCTCGCCCCGGGGTCTGTCCGGAGCCACCCGCGCCGCCGATCGCAGGTACCTGAGCCGTGCCCCATTTCCCCCCTCGGGACTCCCCGGCCTTCCCACAGAAGAATGCAGCTGCTGTTTCCCCCCCCCCCCCCCCCCCCCCCCCCCCCCCCCCCTCGCTGTATAAAATATAAGAGTATAAAATAAACGGGGGGGGGGGGGGGGAAGAATCCCTTTTTCCTTCAGGTTGGGAAGTCTTGGCCAGATGACCCACGGCAGGTGGATATCACGGCATTTGCATCCGAAGAGGACTCCAGCTGCACCAAGGGGACTCCAGCTGCACCAAGGACGAGCATTCAACAGCACCTACGCCCAAAGACGCCAGGTGCTGATGGCCCAGACGAGATGCCTATCTGAGGGGGGGGGCCAGGATCATCATCACCCTGAATCCAAATGCCAAATTCCGGGAACCAGGGAAGTGCATCGTTCTATTCCCAGACGAAGGCTTTGTGCAGCCCAAGCCAGAGAAAGAAACCAACATGAATACAAAGAACTCCGAAAGAAACAAAGACTTTCTGTCGCGGGCGAAATAAACTGTATAAGAACTGCTACCTCGAAGCAGTTGGTGTGGACAGGGAGGTCAAGGCACCAGTGAGGGGGTGCTTTCCTCTCGTTCACCCGTATCATCGACCGGGGGTGATACGCTGTCGAAGCAGTTGGTGTGGACAGGGAGGTCAAGGCACCAGTGAGGGGGTGCTTTCCTCTCGTTCACCCGTATCATCGACCGGGGGTGATACGCTGTCCGTTTTTGGTGGTGGCTATCGGACTGTTATTACGGTCGCGAAATAAATTTTATTTTTCATATTTTTATTAAAATTGGCTGACTCGCAATTTTCATTTATAACAGCTGTAAATCACACGCGGCTCATCTGAGGGAGCTGAAATAGGCCAGGACAGCCCCAAGTCCCGTTCCACAGCGCAGCGTCCTCCCGGCCTCAGCTGCTGCTGTGGGCTTTGGTTCCCACAGCACGCCACCAACCCGCGCTTCTCCCCTCTGGGCTTTGGGCCCTATGGGAAACAATAATTTCCGCCTGGAGTACCAGTTCAAGTCCAGACCAGACTGGTAGTAACCTGAAATTTTTATTTCTTTAAGTTACCTGATCACATTATTCCCTATAGACAAGTGTGCCCATTAGAAATATGCAACAGCTGGCACAGATTGGCTTCTTGCTGGCATTTGCAAGAGTGAGGATGGGGCAAGAGTGTGATTGGAATCTAAATTATTCCTCCCTCGAAGTGGTCTGGCCAACACAGATAGAGGCACTTTCATTTGAAAGGGAAACTTGAACTTTGTAGTTAATGGATGAATAAATGGAAGACTTCAGTCCACAGGACTGTCAGATTGGTAGTTTTCACAAACACTTAAATCAAATACCACAGCTGAGGGGAAGAAATTAAGATGCAAATATCCAGGAGTCAGTGCCAAGACCAGTGAAATCAGAAAACAGATTTGCACTATTTTGCTTCTGTGCCTCAAAATATAAAATATATCAAGATCTTATTGCCTGTAAAGGTGGTTTGTCATATTCTAAAAAAGGTACAAAGGACATAAAATCTTTATCCTCTGATCTGCCCACAAAATAAATTTTTATAAAAGACACTTAAAAATAGCTTCTCTAAAAATTCAGATATTTATGTTGAGAGGGGTTAATTGGACACTACCATTGCTATCAACAGCAATTACTCTCTGCTGTTCATAAGCACTTTCCTGAAAACTATAAGCAGCCCACTCCTGTGTATTTTGTGTATACTTACTGATGAATCATGCTGATGAAGTCAGACACTTTATAGAGCACTCTGAGTGACCATTGCATGAGTCTGAAAAAAAATATTGGACATTCCATAAGTTTACCCTGAACTATTTTTAAATGCAATAGCTGAGACATATTTGTACCAACATAATCTAAACATGCATTGGGCCTCCTGAGCTGGTAAGGAAATGAGTCTACTGCCTTCTGGGCTGGCTGTGCAGGGCAGAGCTGTCAGCTCCAGCAGGGTCACTGCTAGCACAGGCTTCACTGACATCCAGGGCACTGCATGGCTCAGAAGGTGAGCTGCATTAGTCTACACCATGGACATGTAGTCTATATTCCTAACTGAATATGGACAGCACCAGCTGTAAGGAAACATAAATTGTACAGTTGGTTTGGTTTTGCATATCAAATACCAACATGACTATGAAGAACTCCGAAAGAAACAAAGACTTTCTGCCGCGGGCGAAATAAACTGTATAAGAACTGCTACCTCGAAGCAGTTGGTGTGGACAGGGAGGTCAAGGCACCAGTGAGGGGGTGCTTTCCTCTCGTTCACCCGTATCATCGACCGGGGGTGATACGCTGTCCGTTTTTGGTGGTGGCTATCGGACTGTTATTACGGTCGCGAAATAAATTTTATTTTTCATATTTTTATTAAAATTGGCTGACTCGCAATTTTCATTTATATACTTTAATTTTTTAAAATGTTCTTTCCCTTTTATATTTGGGCGGATCTGGAGTGTTTTCTAAGAGTTCAAAGTGGAGCTGTGGTAATGAGCTGTAAATCACACGCGGCTCATCTGAGGGAGCTGAAATAGGCCAGGACAGCCCCAAGTCCCGTTCCACAGCGCAGCGTCCTCCCGGCCTCAGCTGCTGCTGTGGGCTTTGGTTCCCACAGCACGCCACCAACCCGCGCTTCTCCCCTCTGGGCTTTGGGCCCTGGCTTTCGAAGGATGAGCCCCGCCGAGGCTGGCTGCTCTACTGGCTGTGCCAGCCATGTGCTCTAGTGCTGCTGGGCACACACATTGACAGACCTGCACTTCTCCAGCAGTGGTTTCTGAGGTTTGAAGCGATGTTACTGGGTTATTTTCCATAACTGGTGGAGAAGAGTTTTATATGCAACATTTGCCAGATGTTCGTTGAAGCAAATCTAGTTGCTTGTCTTTCCTCCTTGCCCTGTGGTGCAACAACTGAGGTGAGCTGTTTCCATCTAATTAATGTAGGCTGGCTTGTAAATACTATTTTGTGTACCTTCTGTAGGTTGCAAAAGATCCAAGTAAGGTCAAGATGTATCCTTGTGTACATACAGTTTTAAACCCCTCGTGCTTCCTATATTGTATAATTGTATAAACATTTCTTAAATTAAACTCTTCTGAAAAGCAATTAGCTCCAGAATGAACTCACTTTTACAGCCTTCCTTTTGTTTGGGTGGGTTTTGTTTTTTCTTAGGCTGGCAGGGTGCTGGCAGTAGGACAAAAAGAGGTGAGGAAGGCTCGCAAGCTTTTGCCTGTTGTGGCAGGGTTGGATGTGCAGGAAAATGAAATGCATGTCTGTTCTCACTTCTGAAAGGCTGCAGGGAGATGAGCTCTCTCAGTTCTGGCTCTGTAACAGAAACAGCGAAGGAATGGGGGCGATCAGTAACTCGCAAGTGAAAGCAGTCTTCATTAAGATGACAGTGATTCTGCTTCGAGCCTTTGCTCTGCTTTGGGAAGGAAATCAAATCCATTATTAAGCTGGATTTGCCACTGATTTAAGGTTTCTGCCTGGAGCTAAGTAATTTTTTGAGAAATTGTCAGAGGTTACTGTGATGCTTGCATCAACCTTCTGTGTTTGGGACTTGGGGCATGTTTGAGGGAGCATCTTTCTGCCTCCAAAGCTGAATGGCACTGCTGCTCTGCTCTCAGAGGCTGCCACGCTGGGTTTGTGAAGAATCAGTGCTGTGGGGTTTTGTGGGTTACGTGTTCATGTAATGTGACAGTGTCTTTGGTGAATTTAAATGAGTTCTCACCGTAAGGAATATGTCTCTGTGCTCATTGCCTCTGGTTTGATCAGTACTGCCAGAACAACGCTGATGGTTCAGTGGCTCCTTGAGCAGCAGGAGGCTGAGTGTTTTACAGTGGTCACCCCCGAAGTAACATCACTTGGTCTTAGTGCCAGCTGTTGGCTGACAGCCAAGTTGGCCACTCTCGTAAGGAAAATCGGATCAGCTTCGTTGTGATCAGTGGCACAGAGCAGGGGATATTCTTTACTGACAGTGCCCCTCAGTGGTAACACGGAATTACTGATTTCTGCAGAATGTCCGCTCTCAAAAGACCTGGTAGCTGGAAATGCAGGGTTATCATGAAATACTGTATTTCCAAAGGAAAACTGCCATGCAAGAATACGTGAAACTGTGTGTGTGTGAGATGACAGAGTAAAAGCAGAAAACTGGAAAGAGTGTGTTGTAGAGAAATGATGTCATTTGTACTGCATGTGTTATAAAGACTGCTCATCTGAACAGACCTGGAAACACTTTTTCCTTGCTGTTGTAGAACAAGAACAAAGATAAAACAAAAATGGACACTCAAAAGGTGCAGATAAATCAGTGTGGTAAGAGATCTAATATAATTTGTCATTACAATCTGCATCAATTTTACAAAGTTTTAGTAGACTGTGATAGGCCTGTTGTGGGCCCCCCCCACTTACTTTAATTTTTTAAAATGTTCTTTCCCTTTTATATTTGGGCGGATCTGGAGTGTTTTCTAAGAGTTCAAAGTGGAGCTGTGGTAATGAGCTGTAAATCACACGCGGCTCATCTGAGGGAGCTGAAATAGGCCAGGACAGCCCCAAGTCCCGTTCCACAGCGCAGCGTCCTCCCCCCCCGCCCCCCCCCCCCCCCCACTTACTTTAATTTTTTAAAATGTTCTTTCCCTTTTATATTTGGGCGGATCTGGAGTGTTTTCTAAGAGTTCAAAGTGGAGCTGTGGTAATGAGCTGTAAATCACACGCGGCTCATCTGAGGGAGCTGAAATAGGCCAGGACAGCCCCAAGTCCCGTTCCACAGCGCAGCGTCCTCCCGGCCTCAGCTGCTGCTGTGGGCTTTGGTTCCCACAGCACGCCACCAACCCGCGCTTCTCCCCTCTGGGCTTTGGGCCCTGGCTTTCGAAGGATGAGCCCCGCCGAGGCTGGCTGCTCTACTGGCTGTGCCAGCCATGTGCTCTAGTGCTGCTGGGCACACACATTGACAGACCTGCACTTCTCCAGCAGTGGTTTCTGAGGTTTGAAGCGATGTTACTGGGTTATTTTCCATAACTGGTGGAGAAGAGTTTTATATGCAACATTTGCCAGATGTTCGTTGAAGCAAATCTAGTTGCTTGTCTTTCCTCCTTGCCCTGTGGTGCAACAACTGAGGTGAGCTGTTTCCATCTAATTAATGTAGGCTGGCTTGTAAATACTATTTTGTGTACCTTCTGTAGGTTGCAAAAGATCCAAGTAAGGTCAAGATGTATCCTTGTGTACATACAGTTTTAAACCCCTCGTGCTTCCTATATTGTATAATTGTATAAACATTTCTTAAATTAAACTCTTCTGAAAAGCAATTAGCTCCAGAATGAACTCACTTTTACAGCCTTCCTTTTGTTTGGGTGGGTTTTGTTTTTTCTTAGGCTGGCAGGGTGCTGGCAGTAGGACAAAAAGAGGTGAGGAAGGCTCGCAAGCTTTTGCCTGTTGTGGCAGGGTTGGATGTGCAGGAAAATGAAATGCATGTCTGTTCTCACTTCTGAAAGGCTGCAGGGAGATGAGCTCTCTCAGTTCTGGCTCTGTAACAGAAACAGCGAAGGAATGGGGGCGATCAGTAACTCGCAAGTGAAAGCAGTCTTCATTAAGATGACAGTGATTCTGCTTCGAGCCTTTGCTCTGCTTTGGGAAGGAAATCAAATCCATTATTAAGCTGGATTTGCCACTGATTTAAGGTTTCTGCCTGGAGCTAAGTAATTTTTTGAGAAATTGTCAGAGGTTACTGTGATGCTTGCATCAACCTTCTGTGTCTGGGACTTGGGGCATGTTTGAGGGAGCATCTTTCTGCCTCCAAAGCTGAATGGCACTGCTGCTCTGCTCTCAGAGGCTGCCACGCTGGGTTTGTGAAGAATCAGTGCTGTGGGGTTTTGTGGGTTACGTGTTCATGTAATGTGACAGTGTCTTTGGTGAATTTAAATGAGTTCTCACCGTAAGGAATATGTCTCTGTGCTCATTGCCTCTGGTTTGATCAGTACTGCCAGAACAACGCTGATGGTTCAGTGGCTCCTTGAGCAGCAGGAGGCTGAGTGTTTTACAGTGGTCACCCCCGAAGTAACATCACTTGGTCTTAGTGCCAGCTGTTGGCTGACAGCCAAGTTGGCCACTCTCGTAAGGAAAATCGGATCAGCTTCGTTGTGATCAGTGGCACAGAGCAGGGGATATTCTTTACTGACAGTGCCCCTCAGTGGTAACACGGAATTACTGATTTCTGCAGAATGTCCGCTCTCAAAAGACCTGGTAGCTGGAAATGCAGGGTTATCATGAAATACTGTATTTCCAAAGGAAAACTTTGCCATGCAAGAATACGTTAAACTGTGTGTGTGAGATGACAGAGTAAAAGCAGAAAACTGGAAAGAGTGTGTTGTAGAGAAATGATGTCATTTGTACTGCATGTGTTATAAAGACTGCTCATCTGAACAGACCTGGAAACACTTTTTCCTTGCTGTTGTAGAACAAGAACAAAGATAAAACAAAAATGGACACTCAAAAGGTGCAGATAAATCAGTGTGGTAAGAGATCTAATATAATTTGTCATTACAATCTGCATCAATTTTACAAAGTTTTAGTAGACTGTGATAGGCCTGTTGTGGGGTGGTGAGCAGCTGGGAAAACGTGCTTTTTCCTAGCTGCCAAATTTGGATACTGTATTGGATATGCAAAGGGTAAATCCAAGGACAAACCTACACACACAGTAAAGCACACCACCACAAAGTCACTTTATAAAAAAAATTCACTAATATTTATCCAGGTTTTTATTGTATTTTAACTTCTTTAAGAACCCCCGAACCGTGTAAGGGTTCACAAGAAGCCATACCTTCTGTCACTGTTAGAAATCATTATCAAATAAGTCTTTTAATTGTACCCAATGTCTAAGAAGCAGAAATATTTTGTTTCTATTGGAGGATTGGATACATTAGCCAAAGTTCTCCTTGAGCTTATGCATGATTCCAGTTTGAGTCACTCCAGCATGAAACTTGCAGTGGTAGTAACAAAGACTCTGGATGCCTGCATTGCTAATAACTGTGAGTGGAAAGACATTTTTTATCTAGGTAATTTTAAAATGCAATTTTTAAAGTCTTGTGCTGGTGGAAAGTTGTAGAAATGAATGCTTTAAGGCAGTTAAGTAATGTACATCCCAGTGGATGTTGCAGTGTTTTTTAAAGTTCAGAGGTGTAAGTGGGGAGTGATTCAGTTCATTTGAGGTGGGTTACTGTCCCATTGTTGCTAAAATGCATACAGTGAAATTTAAACCCGACTGAAAATTAAAAGTAAGATGCTACAGCTCATGCTGGGTAAGTAAAGCTGAGCTCTGGGCCTGGATTTGGTCAGTCAGTTTGGATCCTGGAGTTAGGCCTATGCCTGGATAATAAATTGTGTAGCTCTAGGAAGCTTTAGTAATTCAGAGGTGGAGCTGAACGAAGGTGCTGTTTCTGCACAGCACACTCTGCTCTGCTTTGCTGGCTGGGTACTGCTCTCCTGATGAGGTCAACACTTTTTCCTTGCTGTTGTAGAACAAGAACAAAGATAAAACAAAAATGGACACTCAAAAGGTGCAGATAAATCAGTGTGGTAAGAGATCTAATATAATTTGTCATTACAATCTGCATCAATTTTACAAAGTTTTAGTAGACTGTGATAGGCCTGTTGTGGGGTGGTGAGCAGCTGGGAAAACGTGCTTTTTCCTAGCTGCCAAATTTGGATACTGTATTGGATATGCAAAGGGTAAATCCAAGGACAAACCTACACACACAGTAAAGCACACCACCACAAAGTCACTTTATAAAAAAAATTCACTAATATTTATCCAGGTTTTTATTGTATTTTAACTTCTTTAAGAACCCCCGAACCGTGTAAGGGTTCACAAGAAGCCATACCTTCTGTCACTGTTAGAAATCATTATCAAATAAGTCTTTTAATTGTACCCAATGTCTAAGAAGCAGATTTTCCAAGTCTCTTTACCCACCTGGGGTTGTATGTGGGTGCCCAGAGAACATTTTGTGTTACGTCTCCAACCACCTGACTGAGGGCTCTGCTGCTGTGCTGCATGATTTATGTCTCCTGTAACTCAGTGCCAGGGAGCAGCCTTGTGCTCTTGGACTCTTTCCTTACTACTCCACGGAGTTTCAAGTGCACTCTGAATTTTATTTGCACTCTGAATACTTTAATGGCTGTGTATTATTTACACTTAATGCACCTTGCAACTGTGAATTTAATATTTAGCAGTTTACATCAGGCTTACTAAGAGTTACTAGCAATTAAAGGCCAGAAACACTAAAGGGGGCTGTTAGTCTGCAAAGGAAATCATGCTCAAATAACAAACTATGGACAGAAATATTTCTAGGTTTGTTGTTTGTGGCTGAAGAGAAGTGAGGCAGCTCCATTTTGGCTCACTTTCTCTCCTTTGCTAGAACATATGTACATACTACATTTTGGACAGGTTTATTCTAATACTGACTAGATTCATGTATAGAAAATATAACCATTTTGATGATATTTTTTTGTGTTTGCTCCTAGATATGAAAACAGATTTGAACTTACTGCTTGAATGCCTTAAATATCAGATGGACTGCCCTCTGTCTCAGAAGGAGGCCTTGATCACGATCTATTCCATTTGCCAACAAAACAGTAAGAGAGGCTTTTCCTTAGAAACAGTGCAGTCATTTATGGTCATCGTGTATGCTAAGAAACTGCACCATGAAAATGTTCTCTAAAGGACATAAGGTTTGAGGTGCTGCAAAATCTTAGAAGCCTTTCATTTTGCAGATAAACAAAAGCAAAAGTTTCTGTTCTTTTTTCCTCCTGTAGGTGAAGCGAGCGAATACTTTCGAGAAATTGGTGGTTTGATGTTTATAAATGACCTTGCCAAGGCGAGTGCTCATGGCGTCGTAAAGGAAGCAGCTTTATTTACACTGGGCATTATTATAGAGAGTAATGGTAATAAAAATCATATTGTTTGTATTTCTGAGTGCGCTGTGGCCCCCTGTCATTACTTGTGCTCCTGCTTCGTTTCCATTTTCTTTTGGTCTCACCAAATGAGACTACAGCATTGTCAGTTGGAGCAAGGGCAGTGAAGGTGCCCTGTCATCCCCAGAACTGAGAAGTGCCTTGTTGATTTGTGCACGTAGGGTGTCTTTAAGCTACCACACACCTGCACTCTCCCTCAGCAGCAAGTGCTCAGTGACTCCTGGATTGTTCCAAAGCTTGCCAGAGTCCTGTCTGGTGTAGAACTCACTGCAGGGGGAAGCCCTCAGTCCTTCATAGTCCTGCCCTGTCTCCACTCCCCACATAATGGCCACAACTGAGACTTAATAATTTAGGATTGTGAGTTTCTTACTTTAGGACTTAATGGTTTTCACTTTCTGTTTTCAGTGTATTGTCAACAGACTTTGTGTACTTCTGCATTGTTTGAAGACCTCATTTTATTTTTAATTAAAAAGGATTCTGGTGTGAACTTGAAAAGAATGTCTGTTTATGTCATCTTAGTACTGGTTTCAAATAACAGTAAGTTGGGGTTTTTTCTGTATTACAGCATTCCTTTTCTATTTGCCAATCTGCCATCCAAAATTTGGAACATTGAATAAGTAATGTTTTGGTGAAGTTAATTGATAAAGATGAATGTTTGCATGTAACTGAACCTGAATTGTCAAAGGAGCGTTATTGCTCGCTGGGATTTCCTTAAACAGCAGAACGTGGTGTAGTTCTGAAAATACAGTTTGCAAATGCAAACCCATAGTTTCTGAGGGTGTATGGAAAGAGAGAGACATAGAAAGGTTTTTTACCAATACGTTGACACGATTTGGTATTTCCTTCTGGGAGGATATGTGCTTGGGGAAGGGAATGTATGTATGTAAATGAAACTTGATGTTAAGGTTTTGTCTGCAGTTGCATTTATCTCTGGAGTCTCGTGTGTGTTCTCTTTTAGAAACTGGGCAAACCTATGTCAGAGATACAGGCTGCATCAGCCTGCTGCTGCAGTTATTCAGGTAAACAGGGCTGCAGTTCAAGCAGACAAATAATAGACTGGTTAGCAGCTATGTTTCCTTAACTATTTGGGACTTGTTTGCACTGTCCTTAACAGAACAACTCTCTCCACCTCTGAGAAGAATGTGTCAGATAAAAACACTGATCCCTGCTTTCAGCTCTGGTCCTCAGTGTGCAGCACTCTCTGTGCCTGTGTCAACAACCCCCAGAACGGTAGGTGTTGCTCTGAAAGTTGTGGAAGAAGTTCAAAGATATTCTCCAAATTGGTAGCACTTTGGTTTCATTTTTACTGTTCAGCTGAAGTTTCATTTCATTGGGTTTTGATTTGGGGTACTTTGTTTTTACTTTTCCAGAAGATAATCAAAACATTTGCTGTTCGGTTTTTCCCTATGCCAAAGAGTGGCTCCAGAGTTGCACAGAGCCTGAGATCGTTCGTCCCATTTGTTCATTTCTTGGTCTCACAGTTGCAAATAACTGTAAGTGCAGCTCAAGCTTTACACAGTTTTTCATTTGATAAAAGGAAGTTTAATTAGAGAGTTAAATGGTTTCCTCTTTCCTGTCAATCTCTACAAAGTCATTTGCTGTTCTTCCAGCTTTTACTCTGACCACTGTACTCCACCATCTTTACTTACACTGTGGTACTGCTCTCCTGATGAGGTCTGGTGTTTTCCACACAAGGTTTGCAGAAACCTGTGATCCTGACGAGCCTGTGCTGTGGCCTTGGTTGGTGTATCTCACACTGGTGCCATAAGAGCTTCAAATGGAAGGTTAAAAAGTTTAAAGAAAAGTTTAAAAGCATAAGCCTGCACTGGTTCTGAGGGTAGTTTCAGATCAGCTGGCTGTGACAGGACCAGGCCTCAGCATGGATGGAGCAGCTGTGCTGTTGCCAGTGCCAGGTCCCCCTGCTCTTCTTATGGCAGATACTCTGTGTGTCAGAACTGATTCAACTGGCTCTGGCTCCATGCTGGAGCTGATAAAGGATGTGGAGAAACTCAGCAGGGATCTCCAAACTTGCACAGGGCAAAGCCCTCGTTGGTCAGATCTGCCTCATCTCCATGGAGCACAGGCTGGGGGATGGGCAGGGCTGGATTTGGGAGCAGCACAGGAGGGATGGGGTAATCTGAACTGTTGGAGGTGGAGCAGGGCAGGGCTGAGCAGGCCCAAGGCTTTGAGGGGTTTGTAGGGTTCCCTCAAAACCCAGCATTTTATCCTTGGATAATTCCTGTACGCTCACGATCGACTTTCTTTTCCTTCCAATTGTTTTAACAAACAGCTGCCATGAGCGTTGTCTTGGCACAGTACCACACTGTGTCAGAGCTGCTGAAGCTGCTGTCCAATGAGACACTGAGCACAGGAGAAAAAATCAGTATTATTCTAACAATTGGGCACTGTACTGAAGTCTGTGGTAAGATTTGCTTTTTCTTTTTCCTGTCTGTCAGCTTCTCCTAAATTCTCATACACTGACTCCTCCAGTGGTGTCACTTCATCAAGACTGGAACACGAGAGAGAGTTCTCTTAAATACCATAATGTCAATATTTGGACAAAATTTTTCTATCATGTTCCATCTTTAAATTTTAAAGCTTGTTGGCAGGAAGTGTCTCTAGTAGCTTTGAAAAAGTAGACTAAATATGCAAGAATTCAGAGCTGGGCTTAGGTGTCACAGAAAAGAATTAATCCAGACCTGAAAGCTACTGCAGTCCAGACGTGGCAGATGGGTTGTCTTGAGCACCCTTTCCATGGTGCTTGGAACACAGAGTTCTGCCCACTGCTTGCAAGGCCAGTAATATTTGTAAGAGCCATGTAAGAGCATTGGTTTTCAAGACACAGAAGCAGTAGGTAGCCCTGAAATGTATTTGTCATGTTCCTCAGGGCTTGCCCAAGCATATCTGGCACAAATACAACACTTCACTTGGTATTTTGTGGTAGTGCAAGCAAAGAGAAAGGGAATTTCATTTGTAGTCCTGTTTTTTCACATGTGTGTTTAGATAAACAAGGAAAAGGCCTGATGTTCAAAAATCCTGGTTGGTTTTCATCCTCTGAGTGCCAATAACATGTTCAATGATTAGCTCAATAGGACACAAATTTATTTTAACAGACATTTTTTCAGGAAGAATTAGTGAAACAAGACTTAATGGAAAATGTCTTTTGAATAGTAAAAATGATTAAACCAACAGAAAAAAGGTTTCTCTTAAAATGTCAACACTGTCAAAACAAAAATGTTTAATTTTTTTAATTTATTTTTTTAGTTAAGTTTAAAGAAGAAAGAGCTATGTTTAGCAAGTTAGCAGTTCTATGAATATGTATGCAAATAAATTAAGCTAATTACATAATGAATGAGGAGGAACAGATTGGCTAGACCAGGATTAAACTACTAATTTTATTTTGCTGGTTACAAACCTTGAGATTTTGATATTTGTGCATCTCAGGCCTCACTCAAATGTCGCGTATCTTCTCCAAGAGCCGGTCATGGAAGAGAAGAAGTGCAAGAGTCATTGTTCAAATGTTTTAGGCCACAATTAAATGAGCTTGGAACTCCATCATATAATTTGTCTCAGTAGTCATCCTTCAGTTTTCTCACAGTAATCTGAGTTGTGGTCAAATCATCCTGTGGGATGTAAAGCTCTCCTGCTGTCACTGCAGCAGGCTCGGCTCTGTAGTGAAAATGTCTCTTTCTACAGAAACTTGCAGAAAGCTGCCAGTATTGGCTCCTAAAATTGCTGTAAGGTTAAGGTGTGTGGGGCTGCAACCAAACTTTCCTTTGCCATGTCCTGTTCTAGAAGAAAACCAGTGTGAGCTGCTTCAGAACAATGGTCTGCCACTTATGATTCAGGTATTGACAGAATCTCAGGACGAGGAACTCATCAGAGCTGCTACTTTTGTGCTGCAGAACTGCAAACAAATGAGTAAGCTTGCTGTTCCTGCTTTAAAAATGACACTGATTGTTTCCATCTCTGTGTTCTGCTGATTCCCCAAGTGATTTTAACTGCAGCAGCTTTGTAATTCTGTGTACTCCAAAAGATGTTTGTTTTCTGCACAGAAAGTTGCTTATTTGTCATCAAGAACTGACTTAGGCAGAAAAAAGAGAAGTAAGAATTGCAGCAGTGTTGCAATATGCATTTGTGAAACCTCTCCATGTAGGGCCAGTTCTTAAAGCTTCCCCATCTATAAAGTGTGTGGAAAATATGAACATTGTCATTTAACACCCAGTGGATACTCTCTTCCTGGGGATGTAGCACTAGAGGGAGAGAATAAACCAGGAGATAATCAAGCCCAAAATCACTGTGTCTGCATTAATTTCCACTATTAAGAAATCTTGATCTTTTCTTTTCTGAAGTAGGATGTATTTTTGGCCCTGTTTCAGTTTTTTATTAATTATCTGTACAATAACTCCCATGAAACAGAGAGACCTTGTCCTGTAATCTCTAGAGGGTGGAGGGTGTGCAATTGCTGATTAGGAAAAAACAAACCAGTATCTACATTTCTGTGCTGCAAGCACAACTGAGAGGTTAGTGTAAGATTGAGGAGGTGTGGAGATTTGTAGTGTCCATTAATATGGAATTGGTTTTTTTTAAAAGCAGAGACTCAAACTGGTGAAGAAGGCAGAGTTAAGTCAATGAAAAAGTCTTTATTTTTTTCACAGCAGCGTTGTGAAAGCAGTTTATAAGGAACTATGATTGCAAGTTCACCTCTTGTAACTGCAGCTTATATTTCAAGTGTGTTAACATTTATGTATAAATTTAAGTTTTATAAAAATTGTTATTTTGCATTGAATTGTTGGTGCTGGCCCTCGGCATACTAAAATATAATAAATACTTTTTAAATGTTACTTGATAAAGTATTAACTATTAATGTTGTCTCATATTTTATAAAGCTGAACAGTTGTCTCTGAAATTATATGATAACTCATTAAATGTGAACAACGCAGAAGAATTGGATGTGCAAGTCAGAAAAAGATGTCTGCAAGACTACTGGAAGAAAGCAAAAGAAATTTTACACAGAATAAACTCAATTGAAAAACAGCAGAATGAGGTTGGCCTATTTACCAAAATAGGATGAAACTAATCACATCTTTCCAGAGTTTAAGGAGAAAGGAAAAGTAAATCCTTAAGTCAATTTGAATGTGAGCAGAAAACCCAGGCAAAAACGTTGGAATTGTGTGAAACTACAACCTGCAACTTTTATCAGTATTGTAGATCAGACCGAGTTACAGGTGTGCAGAGAAGGGAGGCATCTGTATTGTATGAAGTATTCTAGTGTACTGTAAACCCACATTTTCTATGAGCTAGAAAAAGAAGTTGAATTTATTTTTAATTGTTGGACATCCGTACCTATAATTTTAATATTTGCATGCATGAAATGCTCAGGGTTGTACGGCTGTAGGAACTGATTTAGTAATCTGCCCCAAAGGGTGGATATTACACATTCACTGGAATAAACATACAGCAGAACACTCAACATGACAAAGCCAGGGACAGAGCTCAAACTCCCTCCTCTTGCAAAAAGAAAGAGCAGCACACCTTTCAAATAAATACAGGATAACACTTTTGGGCATGCTTTATATGACTTCCATCTCTTCTTTCTCCTTCTAGAATGATTCTCCTGAAAAAAAAAAAACAACCAAAATCAGGGTTTTTTTGGAGAGGAACTGTCTGCACTAAATGGGAAGGTATGAATTTGCATCTTCAGCTTTTAAAGGGAAACAACTGCTCTTGTATATTTTCCAGGAAATCTATCTTTATTAAGATTTTGATACTGCATACTTCCAGCTATTTAACACTGATTTAAAATGCTGGGCTTTGAAACAGTGAATAATTCCCACTGATCTCAGTGGAAACTTGAAGTGATCAGTGATGGCTGCTCCCAAAGATCCTCTTCTGGGCCTTTTATCCCGGAATGCCCAGAAATGAACCATACTAAACTGACTCATTCAGTGTGGCTCTAGAATACTAGTGCTATACATAGAGCAATGTATAGACCTGACATAGGTGCCTTTATCACCATATTGTAAGCTTTCATACATACTTACAGCAAGACGCTTCAGAAAGCGCCAAAGTAGAGTCAGAAGTTCAAGTGACAGTCTCCTTCAGAAATCAGTGCAACTTCCTTTAACTTTCTTGCTTTAACTTGCTTTTCTTGCCTAATTTGCTGCAAATTGCCATTTAAGTCCCTTTCCTTTCCTCTTTCCTCTTACCTTTCCTTTTTCCTTTCCCCTTTCCTTCCTTTTTCCTTTCCCCTTTCCTTTCCTTCAGAATGTGTTAGTAGTAGAGGTAGGTGATGACTGAAGGAGGGGTGGAATGACATGGATTCTTTTATCCCTTCTTTTCAAATTAATACATATTACATATAAAATAATAATTAAATATGTTACTGTGCTGCCAGGTTCGTATGCTCTAATTTAATCCATTGACAGTTTGGTTTTCCTTTCAAACTTGAAGGATAATTTAACTTGCCTTGTTTCCAAACTCAAAAGTCCTCCTGAATAACACTTAATCTACTTTCACTCAAGTAAAATCTCACTTCTTGTCTCTTCTCCCAGGTCTAACTCATAACTAGGTTTTAAACAATTATTTTCTTAATAAAAATCATTCTCTTAACACCTTAATTATATTACTGACTCATGGGAATGGTTTAGATGCTAACCTCTGTCATCAATTTACAGCTCAGATTCTTAAGGAAGCACCCTGAAGGAGATGATGCCTCTTACTCTCAGCTCAAGTATGTGTTGAACACCAACTGTGCACTTAAAAGCTACTTACACAACTGAATTATAAAAATAACTGTGTTTACAGATGCAGGCTTTGAAATTCCAGATAAATCTGTGGTTGGATATGCTCTTGACACTAATGAATACTTCAGAGATTTAAATTGAGTTGGTAATGCAATATAGGTGAAGAGGAAATGTTTGTGCTTCACCTTTTCATAATGTACTCCTCAAGTCTCACGGCTCAGCCATGCTGCAGGACATCCTGAACCCCCAGGATGGTGAGCAGCATACAGTCTGCGGCCCCATCTGGAAATAAAATAACTTGTAATTTGACTTTAATTGGATATTTGTCTGTCTTAGCTCAATCCTACGTTGCTCTTCTGTCACCAAGTCTTTAAAGCGGACCGAGAGGGCGCCAGGGCTGGAAGGAGCGGGGACCGAGGCCTGCCCAGCGTCGCCGCCGCGGGCCCGGCCCCGGCAGTCGGTGCCGCGGTTGCCGGGTAACCGCGGGCGCGGCCCAGCGTCTGTGACGGCGCCGCGGCCTCAGCTGCCGCAGGGCGCGCTCCGGGCTGCTTGATCTCAGGTTGTTATGATCTGGTTATTAAAATTATTTGGGAGATGCCCCTGAATTAAGGTGCAAAATGAGACCATATGCCAAAGTCAATAGTCTGGATTTTATGTAACAGTCAATGTGAGGAAGAGAGAAGGAGAAATAGAGAAGGAGGTTGGGGAGGGGGTGAGAAATAGAGTAACAGATTAAGTAGAAAGAATCACCATTGTGTGGATCCCATGGCATACCATTAAATCTTCTCTGTGGTGAGGTCTTGCAAAACCTAAGTCTCCAATGGATTCCTAATTTGGGCAAGGTGGGACTGCTCAGGTACCTCCCTGGGGTGGGGCAAGTTGGACTCTGTCTCTTCTAAAAGCTTTAGCACCAGTATATCCCTTGAGTCTGCCATGAACTGGGCTGTGGATTTTCAGATCTGTTGTGTTCCTTTGCATGCCATGCAGTCATCTGGTGCAAGGGCTCAGGAATGGCTCTGGGGGCACTTTGGGGGTCTTTGATGGGTGATGACACCCCCTTAGCTGTCCCTGCTGGGAATGTCCCCTGGATGTGGCCTTCTGGGGGTGGGGGTTTTAGAGCTGAGCCAGTTTGTGGGAGGGAGGATGGGTGTCCACTGCTTCTTACCAGAGGTTGTGCCACACACCCAAAATTCCCTCCTCCCCCTCTGTTGATGGGAGGTTTGTGTGCAAACGTGGCCTCAGCAGATGAGTCTGAAGGCAGACAGAGCTGATTTTCAGGACAGCTGCTGGCTTTGGCTTTGTTGTGGATATATTTTTCTCCCTCAGCCTTACTCACTTGTCCCCAGACCTGAGCTAATAGGACAATAGTGTCACCTTTATCTTGTCTCAAGTTCCCTTAAGCGGCTTAACTCACAGTCCCAAGTTCCAGTCAGGAGGCATTTTCAGGGAAGGGTGGGCTTGGGTGGTCTCAGCTTCTTTATACACAGCTTTGGTGGTCGCAGCTTCTTCTGTCACAATGGGCAAAAAGTGCTTCATAACAATAGCCATAGCATTCCAGTCTCTCACAAGTCCTGGGAGGAGCAGATGAGAGAGGAGGGGTTGTTTAGCATAAAGAAGAGGAGGTCCACTCTAGCTATTTTTAAGTAATATTTAAGCTACAGCTTTGTCTGTTCTAACTATTATTAATGTTCAGATTTTTAGCTCTAGGTTTCAGTATGATCCATCTTTGAATTGCACAAGGCAGCCATATAGTTCAAATAAAGTCCAACTAGAGGCCTAACAATACTAGTTACTTATGCCAAACAAGCACTCAACTACTTTCAAATAATACAAAAATTTTAGCACCAATATGTGCCTTGAATCTGCTATGGATTTTCAGAGTTCCATTGTTGTTCCTTCCAGTTTTGTTGAGGCATTGTCGCTCATCTGCGACATCCTCCCTTGAAAATGGCGTCTGGATTGCCAAAAAATACACCAACACCTCGTCTTTTGTCCCGGGAAATGCTGAAATCTTTTACTGTGAGTACCCACTGGGGCTGTGTTAAGGCTGGAAGCTCCCCTGCTGTCCCTGCTCTCCCTGCCCCTGTTGTCCAGCAGCGCTGTGAAGCTGCAGAGCCCCTCCCCAGCTCTTTGTGCCCTGCTCCTGTTGGTGGGGGCTGTCCTGGTGCAGGAGGGAACACTGTGTGATGTTTCAGGGACAGCCCAGCGCCTTGCCTGGCTGTGCCACTGGAGCCAAGTGAAACCAATGTGCAGCTGAAGCCCTCAGCATGTGCTTCTGTGCCTGCCCTTTGCCACAGGAATTCCTTCTGTCAGGCTGGGCACTCCCCTGTGCTGCTCTGACCAACCTGCCCTTGGGCACCTGGCATGTGTGGGGGAAAGCTCAAACTCTGCCCAAAGCCTTGAGAGCCACGGCTGGTCCCAGCCAGAAGAGCTTCCCAAGCAGCTGCTCTCTCTCAGCTCCTGGGTGGGCACAGCTCCAGCCCTGCAGGCAGCACTGGAGTCAGGGCCACAAAGGTCCCTTGCTGTCTGGAGCTCACTTGACTGAAGGTGCCCCAGTGCTGAGGCTCTGTCAAGGAGATCCCTCTGTTTTGTGCTGTGGAGGGGCCTGTGAGCCCAGACAGAGGAAACAAATGCTAATTAACAGAGAGAGGCAAAACTTGGACACATTCCTGTGCACCTCACTCTTGGTACAACTTTGTTTTCTTGCATCTCTTGGACTCAGCCAGCAGCGCTATCTCCTCGCTGTGAGTTTTGAGTGTTGTGCAGGGATGGAGTTCAGGCAGTTCTGAGAGCTCTTCCCCATTCTCTGGAAAGGTCACTGCCTCAATCCAGTGAAACACAGGAGGAAACAAATGCCCAAAGTGCAGAAGCCCCCAAACATGTCACATCAAATAATGGAGAAGCTTATGGGACACAGCCATGTGGTTGGAGTGTGTGTATTCCACTCTTTGTTATTAATTTACTGATGCTAAGTATTTCAGAAGGAAACTTCCAGGACTGTCCTAGTGTCTGTGATCACAAGTCATTCACCAGTGCCACTTGTTCAAGAAAAGCTTTTCTGAACAAGCGCATCTCTGAGGCTCTAGCTGGTTTATTTTTGTCTTTCAGATGTTTCCCTCTAAGTTCCTGAGGGAAACGTTTCTCAGCATGAAGAAGAAGGCCAGCACTGGGGAGAGTATTCTGCCCAAAACTGGCCCATATGTAGACCTGAGTGAGACTCGTCAAAAGGTAGCCTTTTCCTGCTCTTTTCCTTTCTGTTTAACATGATGTTTGAAGAGGATGTGTGCTTGTGACAGGCCTGTGTCCAGCAAAATACCTCAGTGTCCAGGTCCTGTTGTCATTGCAAACTGCTGGTAGTGGTGGACTGGGAGTCCTGATGTGCACTAAGCCAACACAAATAACCTCTGCTGCAGCTGCTGGGGTGTGCTGGAGTGTAGCTGCCATTGCTAAAACAGTGGGGGGAAGGCTGGGGACACAAAGGCAGAAAATTGCCATTTGCCATTCTCCTTCTGAAGTTCTCCTCTTGCTTTGGTGTGGTCCCCATCAAACCCTCAGGGTCAAAGGATTTCCTCCAGAGTGGCAGCGTTGCCCTTTGAAGGATGAGTCCCTGCAGGAATTACTTCCTATTTAGCAAAACAAATTGCATTAATGCTTTGGGTTGGAACAATGTGTTGGACCCTAATGGGGTGTTAGATTTTGCAGGCTGCCAGATGTTCAGGAGACTTGCCCTGGGCAGAGGGGAATGGATGTGCTTTATGTCTGTCAGTGCCTACTTAGAGGCGTGTTTAAAGCTGCTTTTCTGGCAGGACTGGCTCAGTATAAAGCACAGTCCAAAGGGGCAGGTGACCGAGGTGGGCTGTTGAGCAGGAAATTGGCAGCAAGAGACGTGGAACAAACTGGTTAAGGATTGCCCTGGAGAGGGGCCTTGGGAACACCTCAGGGAAGGGCACAACTAAGGGACAGTGTGCTGCAGCCACTTCCTTCAGCAGACTGTGTCTCTGTGGAGTCACACGGGAGAGCTGCTTGTGTCTCTGCAGTGACAGCAGTGTGGCTGGAGCAGGCACACAAAGCAGGGGAGAGTTTTCTCAAAGCAATGTCTCTGCTCCAGAAGCATTTGCTTGTTGTTGTCACATCATTCCAGACGTGCCTCTACAATGGTATTAAATAAGATAGCAATAATGACAAGAAAGCACCCATTTAAAGCATATGGAAAAAGGAGATGCCAACTCTACTTTTACCCCAGTTGCTGAGAAAACAACTGAACCTTATCCTCATTCAATATTCACCTCATTTGTCTTTTTATTTTCACCTCATTTGTCTTTTTATTTTTGCCTTTCCCTCTGTTTGAAATGCACTAACTTTTAAGTACAATTAAAGGGGTCAAAATCATCAAAGCAAAAGAAAACTGTTCATTAGTAACGATTCAGCTGAGCCGGGTGTGTCTCCCTCCCTGAGAGCTGAGGACACACACACCCTCCGAGAAAACGGCAATCTTTCTATCTCCTCTGTACCCAGCCAGGGCGGTCCCTGTCCCCTTTTCCATTGGATGGGTACTCATCCAGGAACTTTCATTCTCTACCAACCACCAACTTTTCTGTCCCCTCCCCTCTCCTCCTACTTCCTTTTGGTCAGGTCTTCAACCCTGTCCCTCTCACTGCAACACCCAACCAACCAACCTGAACAAATCCAAATCACAAACAACACACAGAACCAACAAATTCCATTATTTTGCTTAGTAACCTTTTGCCTTCAGCAAAATATCACCTCATCTCACACCTCCTCTGGTACTGTTCTCTTCTTACTGATGTCCAAGTTGTAGAGCAAAAAAGATATTTGCAGTTGTGTGCCTCGCTTTCCCTGTCTCAGAGCAAAGGACATCCCAAAATGGTTTCCCATGGAGTCTCCTGTAAATTCATGGGTTTTACTTACTCCGTGAGTGCTCAGTCAGTGCCCCAGAACTCTGTGACCACATGGGCACAGGGCTGTGCTTAAGGTAAGTGTTGCCTGGCATTCTGGAGAAGGAAACCTGAAGAAATACATGCCCAAAGAGCAGTTTGGCTTGAACCTGCTCTGTGTGGCCCAGCAGCTGTCAATCAGCTCAGAGCAGAGGTGGGTGAGCCACTGTTTCCCCAGTGTAGGTTGGGCAGATGTGCTCACCCAGAGCCTGTACTTCACTGGGGATCAGTGTAAGATTCTCCTTCATGAACCTTCCTTCCAGCAGCTGAACCTCTCTGTGCTCTCCCTTTCCTCTCCAGTTGCCATCAGCTCCCCCGAAACAGAGCTTGTTTCGGGTTTCCCCACCAGAGGTGGTATTTCAGGACTTCGTCGCTCATGAGGTCTCTGAGATGTCACTGTCTCTCATTAATAAAAGCAAGGTAAGTGCTGGGATGTGAAACTTTAACACTGTGCTGGAAGAGGAGAGTGGTGTAATTCCCATAGTGTACAGCAAAGCAAGTTATCTGCTGCAGCACATGCAGAAGAAAATGTCTCAGCACCTTTGTTCTGCAAGATGGTGGAAATCTTCCTGTACTGGGAACTGTCCCCTGATTTTGCATTGATGGTGTCTATCCCAAAGGAGTTTCCTTCTCTTGAAAGCTCTGGATTGATATGAATGTTGAGGCCCATACAGTTCTGACCTGCTCTCATGCTTTGCCTTGAGTCTATACCACATTCTGTGTCTCCTTGGTTAATCTTGGCTTCTGGTAGGAATCTCTGCCTCTCTCAGCCTGTTTGGCTCCCTTTGTGAAGCTCACAGTCAAAGCTCAAGGGCTGAGTCTTCTCCACTTTATGCTGGAATCACTTATCATTAATGGCATTGGCACTGCAGGAAACGTGTTCTGAAACAGCCCTGGAATCAGACTGATGTAGCAGAAGCAGTAGGAGGCTTTTAGGTGCCACTTCAGGCTTCTGCTAAGCTTCATCCAGCTCTGCTCAGGTTTTCCAAAAGCAACATGCTGCTCTGTTTTTCCTTTGGAGAACCACAGCACATCCAAAGTCATGTGCTCCTGGAGGTTTTCACTTTCACTTGAAGAAATTGTGAGTGTTTTGCAGTTTCCCAAGAGAGTTGAGAGGGGAAAAGTTGAAAAATGTCAGCACTTGTGTTCCACTGTAAAGAGGAATACTGAGACCGTTTGAATTTCAGTCAGGAAAACATTTTCTCAAATGAGGCTTGTGCCAAGAGTGGGCTGGTGGGAAGAGACAGGAAGGAGTCAAAATCATCTGGTTTAGACTTTTGGAGAGCATTTTGGTGCTCAGGAGTTGGTGATATCAGTGTGCTAGAAAATGCATGTTTGCTGTGTCTGTGAATGCCAGAGGGCAGAACCTGGCCTGCTGGCTGCAGGCAGGAATGCCCAGCAGCCCAGCTTGCCTGCACAGGCAGCAAGAAGCCCTGGAGAGCCAAGATTGGCTTTTCATACTGGAACCACACTGTCAGTCAGTGCTGGTCATGTTTCTCCAGGCAGAAAATGCCTTTGAAGCCCATAGTCCATAGGCACATGTTTTGGTGTGGTCACCATCAAATGCTCGGGGTCACAGGATTCCCTCCACAGTGGCAGCGTTGGCCTTTGAAGGCCGAGGAGCTGCAGGAATTACTTCAGATGTAACAAAACAAATTGCATTAATGCTGTGGGTTGGAACAATGTGTTGGGACCCTGACGGGGTGTTAGATTTTGCAGGCTGCCAGATGTTCAGGAGACTCGCCTCCCCTTCCCTCTCATCCTCCTTCCTTTTGGTCAGGTCTTCAACCCCATTGCTCTCCCAGCTCACAGCAGCACCAACAAACCAACCTGAACAAATCCAAACCACAAACAACACATAGAACCAACAAATTCCATTGTTTCGCTTAATAACCCTTTGGCTTCAGCCAAATATCACCTCATCTCTCACACCTCCTCTGGTACTGTTCTCTTCTTACTGATGCCTAAGTTCTAGGTCAAAATAGGTATTTGTAGTTGTGTGAGCCTCAGTTTCCTTGTCTCAGAGTAAAGGACATCCCCAAATTGTTTCCCATAGAGTCTGATGTAAATTTGTGGGTTTTACTTACTCCATGAGTGTTCAGTCAGTGTCCAGTGGGCACAGGGCTGTGCTAAAGGTAAGTGCTGCCTGGCATTCTGGAGAAGGAAAGCTGGATAAATACATGCCAAAAGAGCAGCTTGTCTTGAGCCTGCTCTGTGTGACCCAGCAGCTCTTGATCACTCAGAGCAGAGGTGGGCAGCCACTGTTTCAGACGTGCTCACCCAGAGCCTGTGCTTCACTGGGGATCAGTGTGAGATTGTCCTTCATGAACCTTCGTCCCAGCAGCTGAAGCTCTCCCTGCTCTCTCTCACCTCTCCAGCTGCCACCAGAAGCCCCGAAAAAGAGCTTGTTTCAGGTTTCTCCAACAGAGATGTTATTTCAGAACTTCATCTGTGAATGCCAGAGGGCAGAACCTGGCCTGCTGCCTGCAGGCAGGAATGCCCAGCAGCCCAGCTTGCCTGCACAGGCAGCAAGAAGCCCTGGAGAGCCAAGATTGGCTTTTCATACTGGAACCACACTGTCAGTCAGTGCTGGTCATGTTTCTCCAGGCAGAAAATGCCTTTGAAGCCCATAGTCCATAGGCACAGCCTGTCTGTGTTTCTGTCACTTTTGGCAAGCTGATTGCTCTCATGGTTTTATGATTCTTCCTTGCTGCTTTACTGCCCATTTAAATTCTCTTTGCCATCTCCTTGTTTTAGGGATTGTCTTGCTTTGTTCCTTCTTTTGCTTTTCAGATTTGCTTTTATTCCCAGTAAGGCCACAGTGTTTGGTCTCCTCTCTTGCTGGTCTGCCTGCCTGACCCTGTCCCCAGAACATGTTCTGAAACAAACCCAAACCTGATCTGCTAGAAGGGAATTTCTTCCTTCCCCCAGGACAATGTGGTCGTTTGCTTTCAGGGAGCACATTCTCCCTCTGGAACACGACTGCATGGCTGTGTGCAGGCAGAAGCCAGCAGGTTTTTTGGCCCTGTTGAATATGCAGATGACTTGGTTCAGGTGCTCTGTCTCCATCCTGCTGGTGCTGACCTGCTTGGCCCTTCCTTGCCACCAGGCCCTGCCCTACTGCCCCTGGCCAAAATGTTGGACCCAGAGAGAAGGGATTCAAGTTCACCCATGTGAATTATGTGCCTGTACCTCCACAGCTGAAAGTGCTTTGGAAAAGGGGCCAAGGAGGGATGACACCAGGGCATGGACAGGTCTCCTCTCGTCCTGTTTCCACAAGTGGCAAAATCATCATTTCACGTCTTTCCTGCAGACTCCTCAGGTGGTGAAGGTCTCCATGGAGAGCTCACCTTACTTCCAACTCATGGGCTCCAACGATTCATACCGTGTTGTGCTGCCGGGCGCGTCTGCCCCTGTGCGCATCTGCTTCACCGCCAACAAGAACAAGGTGAGACTGGAGGAGCCAAAACAGAATTTTCTCCAAAACCACCCTGCACTCTGGGTATGGCCCATTGCATGCTGTGAGCTTGGCTCCAGGCCATGGGCAGGCAGCCTGCAGCAGCCAGTCACACCTTGGCACGTGCTGTCAGGCACTGCACCCAGGCCTGACAGGCTCAGCTTCCCCTCCGTCCACGTTTCTGAGCATTCCCAAGGGAAGATGCACAGGGGACGATATGAAAATGACACAGGGGTGTTGACAATGACATATTCAGCCATCTCTAGGTACAGTGGAAGGAGCTTAATTATTATGGAAAATACTAGAGGAACAAAGGTCCGAGAGCTTTCCTCCTTCCTGACTGCAGCGGCTTCCCTGACTCCCCCTGGGCTGGAGCAAAGACGATTCTTTTTCACAGCCTCTGTTCTCCAGCCTTGCAGCTGTGCTGTCCCAGAGCACAGCTGACCATGGTACAGCTGCAGGGCCAGGGCAGAGCATGTGCTGTGCCCGTGGGCCCAGCCTGGCACAGGCACACTGGCCTCTGGGTGCCCTTGGTCAGCAGGAGGTTGGTGAGCTGCAGGGGACTTGGACACCTGCCTGAAAGAGCTGGTGTAGGGCAGGCACAACCTGCAGGCAGACCTGTGAGCCCAGAGCCCATGGCAGTGACACTGCTGTGGCTCTGTCTTCATGCCTGTCACTGTGGTTGCTCTGTCAGCTGGCACCCACTCCGTGCCAAAGGTGCTTTTGCGTGGAGGTTTGAACACCAGTGCTGAGGCCCTGGCAAGTCTGATCTCAGTGCTGGGATCCGGAGGCTTGTTCATACAGAAGGGTTTAGGACATGGCATGGCAGGGAGGAAGCCTTGCAGGGAAACAAAGACAGGCTCTTTCCAACAGCATCCTGCTACCTCTTAGCACTGTTCTTCTCCTGACTTGCTTGGAGAGGCAAAGTTAGAGGGGAGTTCTGAGCCAGCTGATGTTTCTACACCAGGCCAGAGGTGCAGGATCTCTTTGGGTGCAGCTGTTTTCTCATCTTCCTTTTGCTGCTTAGAGTCAGTTTAACACTCTGTCCTATTCTCAAAAAGCAGTAATATAGAAACCTAAAGAGGAGTGTCCTGTATTCCCTATCTCCATGTTCCTTAGAAGGGACTTAGGAATTATTTAACATCATTAAAATTTAGAGTAAAAATTATGGTGGCCTAGGGTAGTTCTCTGTGTGACCCAAATGACACAAGAGCTTAATTCCACAGAGATAGGTTTTGCAAAGTGCACTGGTGCCTTTAAAATGTGACAATATTGATAGAACTTAGTGTTCATTTTAGGGTGGGATAGGTAAATTGATGCCCTTGGGGATGGCACTAAATGCCCTGTGCTGAGCTTGTTTCTTTTCCTGCAGGATTATTCCCACAGACTCATCTGCACAACTGCAAGGGAAAAGATAGTTGTGCCAATTCGGGCCATTTGTGCCCGAGCCATCCTGGACTTCCCTGAGCAGCTGGACTTCTCAGAGTGTCCAGTCAAGTACAGCAGCGAGAAGACTCTGTTAGTTCGCAATGTTGGTAACCGGCCAGCTCGTTACCGTCTGAGCACCCAGAGGTGAGGCAGCTCATCTCTCCTTGTGCAAAACACCTTTGGGTGATAACAGGGTTGGGAAAGAGCAACAGAAGGAAGCAGAGCATCAGAGCTGCTGCCCTGCAGCCTTTGAGCTGTCTCTGTCCCAGACTTCTCTGTCCCTGGAGGGTGCTGGAACATGTTAGTAGCTGGCTTTCACCCTCCTGAGCACAAGCAGCTTCTTAAATGCTGTCTCAGCACTGTCAGCCAAACAGAGCCATTCTCTGGGAGGAGACAAGCACATGGCCTTCCAGTGGTCCTCTCATGAGATGCCCACCATGAGCTGTGCTGTGGGCAGCCAGTGCAGTTCCTGTTTCCCTTGTCAGCTGAGGGCATCAGTCACCTCTTCTGTTCCATGATGCACCTTTGAAAGCCAGTTTAAAATTTCAAACAGATTATTTAAATCTCTGAATAAGGTTGTGCCCCTTTCATTGAGGTTTCTTTTTAAACACTCTGAAGTTCCTGTGTTTCTGCTGGTTTTTTTGTTTTTTTTTTCGGTTGTTGTTTTTGTGTTTTTGTTTTTTTTTTTTGTGTGTGTTAAATGTTTGCCAGAAGATTATGAATTCTTCATTGGGAACTTTTCATGAAGGTTGAGCTCCTGTAATGCCTATCACTATACCACATGCTCATAGGTACATGCACAGGTGTATAGGAAATATGAGACATTTAGTGAATATGTGAAAAGCAATTGGGCTGACTTAGAAGATAAAAGTATAGAATAACTTTTGCTGGAGGGGACCTCTGGAAATCGTGTGAGCAGACACACTGCTCATAGCAAGACCAGTGTCTGGGGATTGCTAGGTGTCATCGGGAGATCTGGACCTGTCTTTAGATGCCATACAAGGAAACAAACATACAAATGGACCCAGTTAAAAAGCAGAAGAAAACAACCTATTAAAACCCCCTCCATACCTTATCTTTTCTGCCTGTCCAGTGCAGTAGTGATTAATTGAAAGGATGGATCTAACAGGATGAGAACTGTCTTAGGGAACAGCTCACAATTAACAGATAAAAGCCCAAGACTTAGCTTGCCAGCCCCATCTCTTGGCAGTGGTTTTCATTTGGTTATTACAGTGTCAGGGATGTCTCCTTCACAGCTCTTCTATCTGGGAAGATAGATCCCCACTAGTGGGAATGGGAACAGGTCAGGCCCATATTTGCAGCAATAGGTTCTTAATGAGCTGAACCTGAAGCAAGTTCATCAGCTGTCACTACTGACATGAATTAAGTTCAGCTTGCCAGATGTTCTCTTTATTTTTATGTGTGCTGCATTCATCACCAAACTCCCCAGAACACACTTTCAAGTGACAGATTGACCACCAGCAAGGCACCAAGGCCAGGAACTTTTGTTTCCTCAGTGGGGCTGTAGAAGAGCACAAAGCCCAGCAGCTGCTGGGCAGAAGCACATTTCACTTGAGCTGTCCCTGAGCATCAAAGCAGTCTTGTGTTTGTCAGGCAAGAGCTGTTTACCTGGTGACCAATCCTAATTGCTCCTGTCAAATCCAAAGTGCACCAGCACATCTGCATAATTATTTCCAACACATTGCACAGAGTTTGTCTGGTGGGCCAACAAACAATTACCAGCCTGCATGACAACCCAGAGTCCCAGACTGCATTGCTGGTAAATACACAGAAACCTTCTCCTCTGCTTCCTTGATGTGCTCCTGCTAAAAGTGCTTCATTTAGCTGGGATTGGAGCCTTCAGACTGTAAATGGCATCCTCCTTTTGGGTCTTGTTTCCATGTTACTGTGTTGCTCTAATCTGCTGTCAGTGTTGGTGCTTGGCACTTATTGATGGTGGATGGAAACTCACTGTCACTGTCAGTTCATCATCCTGCTGTAAAACTTTAATGCCTTCTCTCTGTGAGTTCTCATGGGCAGCTCCTCACAACACTGACTCCTTTTCTCTTTCTTCCTCATGGCCACCTGACTCCTTCCTGTCCCTAGCACGACCACCAACCTTTCCTGTCCCTCACAGCACTTACTACCCCTTACTGTCCCTAGCACAACCAGCTGACCCTTACCCTTCACAGCACAGCTGACAAACTCCAACTCTCCTCTCAACCAGCTAATCCACTCTTTTATAACACCCATCCTTATTGAACCATCCTTACTGGACACAGCTGTGACCTAGTAAGGGCAAGGCTGTTCTTACTCTTTGGTATTCTATGTTGCCCTCTACACATAAATTTAGTTTCTGTCTAATACCATTTTCAGACCCTCAAGTTCCTGGATAGTGACAAATAAAGACAAATTTTTCCTCATCCCCATTTCCCAGGCCATTCATGCTGCTGCAAATCTCTCACATCTATCTCCCATTTGATGTCTAGACTGAGGAATCCCATTCAGTCTTCATACAGAAGCTGCTCTATACTTATTAATCTTTCCTTTGTCCCTTTTAAATTTAATTTGAAATGCTTCAGCTTGGTTTTTGAGAACAGAACAATATAAAATATTTTAAGACTGATGTGGCTGTGGGTTTGGACAGGGAAATTATGATGATGATTTTCATGGTGTTCATTTCATAGTGATTTGTCATATTGCAGAGCCAAGCTGGTTGTGTTTCCTTACTTGTTTCCCCTGCTGCTGTGGGCTGTCACTTCACTTATTCCTCTGGGCCTCCTTTTGCTGCCCACATGCCCCCAGACGTACTTGCTTGTCAGCAACAAGGGATCCAAGGGATCAGGAGAGACAAGATTCTTTTGGGATGCCCAGGGGAGACCCTAGGCAAGGCAGGACTGAACAGGGCTCCTCAGTGTGATCTGAGTGTGTCACCTGAGCACATCTGACAAATCTTACTGTACACACTGTCACCTTGGGGCCAAAGCTCTACAAACACACTCAGAAATGAGGTGTTTAAGGAGCTGCTCAGGACATCCTCATGCTGTACACACAGAGCTGTCAGGGTGTGATCAATGGACTGGTCCACAGAATTGCTAACACAGCTAAAAACTGTGACACTTCCTTCTGTGACCTGTGGTTTGTTCTGTTCCTTGTGCTTCCATCAGCCAGTGAGCTGAGCAAAGACTCCCTTTGCTTTGTTCCAGGTGAAGAAAGTATCAAGACAAACCTCTGCGGAGAAGCTGTAGATGTCAGTGTTGGGTTGAGCACAAATTCCGTGGAGTTTGAGAAGACTTTCATCACCACATCAAACCACACCACTGTGTTCATTGAAAACAAAAGTAACATCACAGCCCACTTCCAGTGGAAGACTTTTCCTACTGAGGAAGATGAGAATGAAGAGAAGAAGAGGTTGGTTTGAAAGATATATTTCAGTGAGATACATGGCCCAAGACTAAAACCAACGTGTGGCCTCAGTGGGGTGTTGGTGCTTTTGAATGGTTTAGACCAAGTAAACCATCCCTGGCACCAGGGTGTGTGTCCCTGGGCTTCAGGAGCTCAGCACTTAGCATTCCAGTTCCATTTATACTCCAGCCAGGAATGGCATTTTGGGAAGAAAAGGTTGCTTGCAATGATTGGATTTCCTCAAGTTCTAATTGGGCTTTTGCCTCTCTAATCTTCTTCCTGCATGACCTGGCAACGTCCTTAAATAGCTCCTGATTTGCCAACCCCTCTTTCCAAAGGTGATACCCCCTCTTTTTTTCCCTTAGTTCCTTCAAGAGCTCCTTGCTTATCCAGGCTGGTTGTCTTCCCCATCAGCTTGTCTTTCAGCACACAGGGACAGTTTGTTCCTGTGCCTTCAAGACTTCTTTCTTGAAGTATGTCCATCTTTCCCGGACCCCTTTGTTTTTAAGGGCTGTTTCCCAAGGCACTCTCCAAATCAGTCTCTTGATAGGCCGAATCTGCTCTCCAGAAGTCCAGAGTGGAAGTTTTGTTGATCAAACTGGTTTTGCCCATCCTTGTTTCACCAAATATTGAGAACTCTATTATTTCACAGTCACTGCACCCCAGACAGTGGTGAACAGATGAAGTTCATTTAGTTATTAGGGAATCTCCTTGTGATATCCAGTGCCTGGATCCCAGGGAGGCAGCACACTTCCCTGTGGAACAGATCTGGGCAATATACCGGGCCCTCAGTTCACCTTAGAAGGGAGTCACCCACTACCACTACTCTTCTTTTCTTCTTAATACTTGAGGCTGTGATCTGTCTGACAGAACAAGTGCAACTGGGAGACTCTCCAGAAAGAATTTTTTCTTTAGTGTCATCTCCCTGACCCTCTGGAGCCAGGGCCTCATACAGTTCTGTCAGGGCACCTGGGTAGGTGATGGGGGTGAGGATGGAATTTTATTACCTCCCCAGGAGAGACCCATTTCCATTCCTCACTGTCTCTTAGGTCTTCTCCTTCCTGATAACAAGAAGGGCAGGGCTGCTCTGGCTTCTGCTGAGCTTCTCTCAGGGTTGGATGGGTGTTTATTTATTTTTCGTTCTCCCTAATGCTCCTCAGCCTTTCCTCTTCTTCCTTAAGTTCTGCTACCGGACAGAGCAGATAATTCAGCTGCTCACACCACACGCAGGTGTCTTTCACACTATCCTCTGATATTAACAACAGGTTCAGACCCTCCCTGCAACCAGGGGCCTGGACAGCTGCGTCCTTCCTGGGGAGTTCTGTTTGAGTTAGTACACTCCTGCTGGCAGCAGCAGCAGCAATGGCTTTTCATCAAGGTTAAACCATTGCTGGGGAAAAAAAAGAAGGCAGAAAGAAGAAAGAAATGTTCTCTCCTTGTGAAGAGCCACCAGTGCACAGTGGCAGTTACATTCCACTGCAGCTGACAGCAGCATGATGTGAGCAAGAGCTTGTGTCAGAGCAGTAGGAATATTGTGGAGAGTGGGAGCTGATCAGCTGAGCATTGAGAGCTCCCAGCGCTGTGTTGAGCTGGCTTTGGAGTGTTTCCTTGGGCTCCTTGTGTTGTTCACTCGTCACTGATGCTCTAAACAAAGGCTTACAGGACTGTGGTTGAAAACAAGAAACAAAGCTTGAAGATAAATGTTTTGCTGTCTCTCTCTGTTTTAGGAGGGAGAAATCGGGCCGAATTGTTCGGCTGAAATCAAGGTGACCTTCAAACCCCTGGGAGCACTGGAGTACCAAAGTGTGGCTTACTGCAACATCTCAGGTACAGCTCTTTTCCCCTGCTTCTCTCACCCTCAGTGAAGCCATGGTGCAAGCCTGGGCTCCCGTGTAACTGCTGGGAAGAATCCCTGGTCAGGAAGGCAGTGCTGGCACATCGCCACTGGCCCTGCAGCTTCCAGGGAGTCTCCCCTGCAAGGCCAGGGCTCAGAACACCCATGTGTGGGTTACCAATCCCAGAACAGCCCAGGCAGTGCAGGGATAGGTTTTCATGCCATGGCTTTGCCAGCATTTCCTCAAAGGCCAGAGAGCTGCAGAGCAGAACAGCTTTAGTGAACAAGCACTAAGCCCCTCTAGAGACCACTGGCCTTCAGGATGGGTCCATTTGACATGGATCCATCATCAGGCAGCAGAAGCTGAGTTAGAAATGTGCTCCCTGAGCCTGGATCACCTCCCACTGCTCAGACACCACTGCACCAGAGGTGGCTAAGCCCCACTGAGCCCAGGGTTTTTGTAGAAGGAGCACCCTAAGCCAGCACCTGCTTCTGTCCCTGTGTGGGAATTGTCACCTTGCAGCTCTCAGTCTGTGAAAATAGAACACAATGCTGAGTGTCAGAAGTTGAGGACTTTGGCAGGACTTTGGCAACAAAGTTGTGTGCTACTGGGCCAGGTAGCTTGGCAATTGCTGCCCTGCAATTTGCTCTTTATGAGCTTTGTGCCTTCACTGAATGGATTTCAAAGCTCCTCTAAGTGCATGGGAAAGAAACCACAGAATCATGGTATGTTCAGGATGGAATGGACCTTAAAGATCGTCTAGTCCCCTCCCACTAGATCAGGTAGCTCCAAGCCCCATCCAGCCTGGCTTTGAACACCTGCAGGGCCAGAACCTCACCCCTGGGGAATCTGCCCCAATGTCTCACCACCCCCACAGTAAAAAATTTCTTCCTAATAGCTAACCTAAATTTCCTTTCTTTCAATCTATACCCATTACGCCTTGGCCTGTCACTACAGGACATCAGAGATGTTTTAAGCCCCAAGGGATATTTCCTGAGGGAAGAGAAGGATCTATATCTTCTCCTGCAGCATCAGGAGTTAGTTGCATCCAGCTCAGAGTCAGGGACTAGCACTGAGGCAGCCTGGAAAATACAGTGTAACAGAGAGAATTATTGGACTGAAATGGACATCTCTCCCCAGGCCGTGAGAGCAGGCTGCCCCTTCACCTCAGAGGGGAAGGCCAAGAACTCTTGGTTGAATTCAGCTGTCATACACTGGACCTTGACAACATTTTTATCCACACCCCCCAAGTCTGTGAGGTGAGCAGGAGGGGCTGGGATGGGTCCTGATGGCTCCTGAGGCAACAGCGAGCTTGGTGGAGCTGTGGAATTCCTGCCAACCTGGGCAGTTGTGAGCAGGGAATATTTGATGTACTGGTTAAACCTGGGGGAGTCAGAAAGGTGTGTCTATTGTTCATGAAGCCCCAGTCCCTGCTTTTGGGCAGCCTTCCTTAGGGATCAGCTGGGAGGCTTCCTGCAAAACAGCCCCTTGGCATGTGAAACCAGCACTGGGTCCAAAAGCTGCATGTTCAGAGGCTTTTGTGGCAGTGCCAGACACAAGGCACCTTGGGACTGGGCTGTTCAGAGGCAGCTGGAACAAACTGGCTGTGTTTGAGCTTCAGTCCACTGCAAACAGCTTCCAGTCAAGTGTCTCCTGCTTACTCCTGGAAGTCACAGAAAAGCCATCCAGCCTCCGGGCTCAGTGCTGGCCCTTGCAAAGGGCTTGGGAGTTCTTTCCCTCGCTGACCAGTCCCTCACCACACTTCAGCCTGGGTGCATCTCTGGCTCTAGAACGAGAAAAGTGTTCCTGGGAATAAAGCACAGGATTTTTCTACCTATTTGCCTCCCCCCCCAAATAGTGTCAAGTTTGAAAAAAAAAAAAAAAAAAATCAAGGGAGAGCAACTGAAAGAGGTAGAAAATGAGGCACTACATCATGCCAGACACTTTCAAAAGCTTGGCTGTGAGTGCTGAGTTTTCTTACCAAAAGATGATGCTGTCTATACATTTTGATGCTGATGCCTCATAATCAATACATTGTTTTCATATGGGAAAAGGTGAGTGAGTAGATGGTGCTGTTGGAGCTGTGCTAGCTGGGGCAGCAGCAGCTCTGTGCTGATTCACTAGGCAGCTGCAATCACCACACTCAGGGCTCTTAGGGCCAGGTCTCAATGAGCTTGGTGATGCTGCCCAGAGGTGCACTGCTCTGTGTCCGTGGGATAACCCCAGGGTGACTCCAGTTATGTGGAGTTATGACTGCTTTGCATGAAAACCCAAAGGCAGAACTTGTCCTCTTGTATTTTTTGGCTTCTGCCATTCAGCAGCACAAAGCATCTTCTGTCTTTTCTGGCTGTTCATTGCATCATTAGACAATAACTCGCAAGAAGGTAAGATTCCACATGTATTTCCACTTTGCTTTCTTGCGGTGCAGGTGGAACTGATTAACAAAGGAGCTCTTGATGCTCCCTTCACCTATATCCCTTCAATCACAAATCTGGACTACCGCTTCAAGTTTGAGCCCAAGGAGGGCATCATTGCTGCAGGTGGGACCCAGACTATCCAGGTCTCCTTCAGTCCCACCATGTTGGGGTGCTTTGAGGAAGAATTCCACTTCAGTGTGGCTGGATCTCCTATTCCTGCAATCCTGACCATCAAGTAAGGACCCTGGGAGCTTGGTGGGCACATCTGTAGCTGTCTCTGGGACATCCCCCTCCTCCCTCATTTTGGGGTTGAGCAGAGAAAAAAGGTTGTTCCTGAGGTCTTAATCTCTGCTCTGATCCTGGCACTACTTTAGTGTGAGGATGCCTCCTGCCCTGTGTGGGTACCTGGGAGCTGGAATGACTCCTCCCTGCAGGAATGTCCCTATGCTTGGGCCATGGCAGCTTTGGGCAGTAGCTGCTCTGGGATGTCCCACCTGAACACCCAGCAAGGCCCTGGGAGGTGCGGGGTCAAGGCAGTAAAGAAATGAAAGCAGTCTGCAGTTGATTATAACAATGAGATAAGGAAGATGGATTTAAAAGAACAAGTTATTACTTAGCAAGAGAAAAGTGGTAAGTAGGTCTGCCCATAGTGGGGAAACAAGCATGCTGGCTGTGTTTTTGGAGGAAAAGTGCTGTTTTTTTATTTTGGAAATCAAGAGGGAACCTTTCACCATCAAAGAATCGATTCTCCTCTGTCCCTCCCCCAAACTGGTCGTGGGATGTTTCTGCATAAGCAGCTTTCTCCTTGAGCAAGGGCAGGTGTCTCTTGTTGAGATGTGTAGAGCAGAGCCAGGGGCAGTCCTGTGAATACAACAGAAGGCACAGGTCACTGGGCCTTGATTTTCTGGGTCAAGGCAGTAAAGAAATGAAAGCAGTCTGCAGTTGATTATAGCAATGAGATAAGGGAGATGGATAAAAAAGAACAAGAAAGGTGTTACTTAGCAAGAGAAACATGGTGAGTAGGTCTGCCCATAGTGGAGAAACAATCATGCTGGTTTTGTTTTTGGAGGAAAAGTGCTGCTTTTTTATTTTGGAAATTAAAATGGAGCCTTTCACCATCGAATAATTGATTCTCCTCTGTCCCTCCCCCAAACTGGTCATGGGATGTTTCTGCATAAGCAGCTTTCTCCTTGAGCAAGGGCAGGTGTCTCTTGTTGAGATGTGTAGAGCAGAGCCAGGGGCAGTCCTGTGAATACAACAGAAGGCACAGGTCACTGGTTCTTGCTTTTTAACCAAAAGGCAGAGTGGACATTGATTTGAATCAATCATGAAATAAACTGGTGAGTGTTGTGCAGCTTCAAGTGCTGCTTTCAGTGGATGCTGGTCACTTCTGGAGTCTGTCTGCTGAGTTCAAGGACAGCTGAGGTGGTGTGCTAGATTCAGGACACCCTTGTTTGGTTGTTTAAGCTATTGCTCTTGGCTGTGCCAGCTGGTGTACTGCTGACAAGCTGGTCCTTTCCTCTAGGATTCATCTGTCCCCTGTGTAGAAGTGTTGCTGCTCTTTTCAGGGGATGTTTGGGGCTCCCCTGCGTTCATGTCTCAGAACTCTGTCTGTAATGATTGTGTGGGTCAAAATCTCATGAGAAAGTTTCTCCATGGGAATACCACTTACAGCTAAGAAGTAGCAAAGCAGGGAAACTGTGCCTGGAAAGTACAAAAGCTGGTGGGGACACCTTTATGTCCATGACATTATAGATGGGGAAACTGAGGCACAGAGCCATGTCTGGGTGTGTGTTCAGGGTCCTTCATGGGAACACCAGCATCCCGGGGGCTTTTCCTGCCTGCCCTGTGCCCAAAGCCCATCAGTGGCTGTTGGCTGCTGGCCACTTGGCTTTGGCTGCCTCCTGTCCACAGGGGCACTGTGCTGAGCACTTGATGGTGTGTTGGTTTGAAACCCACGGTGCCCTGACACCAGGTTTGTGCCCCCGAGCCACGGCAGCCAGACCTTTGCAATTCCTTTAACCAAGGCATTTCCTCCTCTGTCTCTCCCATCCAGGGGCAGCGTCACTGGACCAACTTTACACTTTGATGTTGATGAGCTCAACTTCGGGGACATCTCCTTTGGTGAGTGTTCCTTGGGCTGGGACACAGCATGAGGGATCTGTGTGTTCCAAAATGGAGCACTTGAACATACATGCATCTGTCACTCATGGTCTGCCACAGCAGCCTCTTCACAGTATGAACTCCAGGGGTGCTGGTGCCTCAGGTAGTATTTTGCCATTGTGAGATCAAATAGAACCAAGGAACAGAAAGTCAGTATTTTCCAGTGTCTCTGTCCTGGTTTAAAAGACAGATGTCAGCCAAGGAAGGTGGGATTCTTCCTAGAATGGAAAGATGACCCCGTCCCTCCAAATTATTATACCTTTGAAATTACATGGCTTCCAGGCAAAAAAGGAATAACAGTTCTTTGCTAGAATATATCAGGACAGCACAAACAAGAAGGCAATAACAGAAATTTCCAACCCGCCAAGTAGTGTTTTTCCCCTTTGGTGTAGTTATGATCACAGGCAGGAGCTCTGGGGATGTGAGCAGTGCCAGCAGCACAGGCAGCAGTGGGGAAGGCAGGCAGGTCGGTGCCAGCGCTGAGCTGCAGCCAGGGCAGTCCCGGGGCCAAGCACACAACCTCCCGCAGCAGCACGCAGCTGAGCCTCTTTCCCCGAGCAGGAGGAAGGGAACCTCCACTCCCTGCCCAACATCAGCCCCCACTGCACAGCGCCCACGGCATCAACAGCACAACTCCCAAAAAACCCTGAATGGAAAAGCCCAGCCCCATGGCCAAAACCCCCAAAACCCCTATCCCCCTTCCCAGACCAAGGGGAACATTCACTATGAACCCTAAACACATAATAATGAAGTTCATTAACTTTTTAAGAAAACTAATTGCCTTTCCTGAGCTGCTTCTTCCCCATCCTGCATCATCACTGAGGCATTTCTTAAGTTGCCTTTTGAATAAATAAAACAAGAAAGGCAACGGGTATAAATATGGTTCTAAATCAGGACGTTCATCCTACTTAATCTGATTTCATTCCTGAAGTCTCTTCAGCTGAAGGCAGCTGTTGTACCTTTGCTTCTTTGTAACTGTTGACTGTTGTCTGCATGTAGTGACCTCAGTCTCATTTGAGGTTTTGATGTCTGTGTTTGTCCTTTGTGTGCCTTTCTTGTCCCTGCTGGAGTCACTGCTGGAGCTGGCAGTGGTCACTTTGATGGGCACAGAGATGCTCTGGGCTGAACCTGCAGTTGTTTTGTCTCCCCATCTGTGTTCCAGTGACTCTTGGTGAGCAGGCCCGGGGAGAAGACTCCTCCCCACAGAGCTGGCCAGCCCAGCCAGATGTCCACTGCAGAGCAGGTTGTGGCTGCTCTCCGGGCTCTGCAGGACATCCCCAGCATGTGTGGCTGTATCTCTGGCTTTCCAGGATGGAAAGCAAATCTCAGAGCTCAAGTGGGGTAAACCCTCGCAGGCAGCAATCACAGTGAACAGCATGGGTGTGATGTCCCCGTTTGTTGGGTGAGGTGGGACCTGGTTCCTAATTGCTAATCTCAAAGCAAGGCTCAGTTTGTCCCCAGTTGAGTGGGCTCTGAGCTGTCATGTGCTCAGTCTGTTTGGCCCAAACCAAGAGATGCCTTAAGGATCCTGCAGAGAGAAACTGCATTAGGGTGCTTTGCATCACATTCTAGTTCCTGATTCCATCCTCACTTTCTTTTGCTGTAGCTTCTTCTCAATGGCAGCTCACTGTTTATGTATGTTGAAAATGGTGAAAGTGTTGGCAGGCTTAACAGGGAATTTTACAGCTTGAATTTTCAGAGTAAATGCTTGGTCTGGGTGCACACTCATCACTGAGAGATAACTGGTGCTGGTTTGAGGCAGCTGAGGGAGCTCCTCCCCATTACAAAGAGATAAGCTTGCAGTGTTCAGCAGGGCTAGGAGTGGGCATTTTTAAGGCTGCAGTCTGGAATCAGTATCAAAGGGAATTAAGTGATGATTAATTTCTCCTGCAGCTTCTCGGTTCAGATAATAAAGAGCTAAACTCCAATCCCACTTTCATCCTGCTGGGATATTCACACCAGGAGTCGTGCCATAATTGGTGCCTAAATGGTATTTGTGTCCTTTTCCTAGGCTTTCCCTACACCCAGCACTGTCGCCTCACTAACAACTCCATGGTGCCCGTGACGTTCAAGCTCCGCATGTCGGACGATGGCACGCAGCCGGCCGTTGATAGTATTGATCAAATACGCCGCGACGGTGACCTGTCCTGGAGGAAGGGAATTAATTTTTATTTGGAGCCGAGGGAGTTTACAATGAATCCCAGCCAAGGGACCATCCTCCCCCAGGGACACCAGGATATCGAGGTACAGGAAGAGTCCAGCCAGGGGTTTGGCTCTGGTGCCAGCATTGTGTGAGTGAGAGATCTGCACTGGTGTGAGGCCTCTGATAGCTGAGTTACTTGGGATGTTCCTGAAGGAGGGCTGTTTTATTTCCAAAATCATACACTGAGATCAATACCATATGGTCAAGTACTGAAGCCGTTCTTGTGATTTGAGAGTGATTTCTTTGATTGCAAGTGGGTAGAGCAAGGATGAGGACAGAAGGTGGCTGTTAGAGAGATATCATTGTATAAAATAGTTTGCTTTTCTTCTTGGTCTCATTTCTCTTCTCCTGGGGAGCAGGGATCGCCAGTGGAGACAAAAAACTGCAGCCATGAACTGCACAGCACCTGCTGGGCCACACTTTGCCCTCAGCTTCCTGCTGTAAAGCTGAACTCATTCTGTTCAAGTCAGCAGATTTCCTCTGCATTTATGTCATCATAGTCAGATGAAAAATTGGCCCCTTAATTTGAATACAGTGGTGCATAGAGCTTTAGACTACTGTTTTAACGTAGCTGACCAATGCCCTGATAGAGCAAGGTGTGTTTAACAAATCTGGTATTGCCAGAAGGCTTTTGCTACTCTCAGAGACTGTGCTCTACACATGGACCAGCAGAAGAATTAAGGCAAAATCTGCCCTTTCCTTACCATGAAACAAGAACTGGAGGATATCACACGTGGGTAATGAACTTTTGTATGGAAGAATTTACTGCTCTTCTCTTCCACCAGGTGACCCTGTGTTCCAACACTGTGATGGAATTCTACAGGAAAATGCTGGTGGACCTGGAGGGTATTGGCACGGAAGTGGCATCACTGGTCATCACTCTCTCAATATCTCTGATTCCCTTGGGGTCATCTCTTTTGCCCAGATGTCTCGTTCCTGACCTGCAAGTGTACCCTGAAATCCTGTTCTACGATGAGTGCCACGTGAAGGTGCCATATGAGAGGAAGTTCCTTGTTGCAAATAGCACCCATCTTCCTGGCTGCTACGGGCTTATTCCTCAGGTTTGGCATCGCATCCACTTCCTCCTCTCAAATATTATTGAGACGATTATTAGGGGGAAAAAAGGGTTTGTATAAGGCCTTGCTGGTTTCTATTCAGTCTTAAAGATCTGCTGAGAACAGGATCCTGAATGTAAACCTTAGGATGCAGTTTAACCTCCTAAGAAACAGTTTATGTTCTAGTCTTCAGGCTGTTTTCTTGTGGGAGATCATAGAGGGTTGTGAAAAGCTGCTGCATCCACAGACACCAACGCCTGTGCTGGCAGCCTCCTTTCAGGACCCCCTGAGAATGCTAAGCCTACAATTCTTGCATCTTGTTTGTGCCTTTTACCTTTGTTCTGGGGATTTTTAAACATGCGTGTAAGTTGTTGTTGCGGTGGATGTTAAGGAGTTTAAGGTTTCTTCAGAGGTCCCTCTGAAGTTCCGTTTGATTGTGTCCCTTCCAGAAACGCAAGGAGAACTCTCCCGTGTTCTACTCCAGCCCCAAACCCTGTGGGATTGTCCAGCCTCACAGCTTTGCAGAGATCCCAGTTATAATCGAAGTCCAAACACTGGGCAAGCATCGCACCAACGTTCTTATCGGCGTGTTCGGGGATGAGAGAAACCCACGGGTGAGTGCAAGGGGAGATGTGTGCCTTTGAGCATCTGCTCCTGGCAGGGTACAAAGGGTACAGGGATTCTTCTGGGGAAAACAGGCACAGGCTGTTGTGGAGAGAAGGACAGGAGGGATCAGTGGCACAAACAGCTCATGCCTCATAGGTGGTAATCTCAGTGTCTGACACAGAAGGTAGTTCATCTAAGCTGGAATCAACGATTATTTTAGTTAATTAATCTTTAAAGCTATTAACTTTGGAAACATCTATTTTAAAATGTCTTGTCATCTCTCTGAGCACAAAAGATGTCAGAAGACTTCTGGGAACATTAAGCTTTCTGTAAAAGAAAGGAAAGCTGGCATTTGAAGAGTAGTTGGAGAAGGATTTAAACTTATATTAAAACACATGGAAATGATTATGCCAAATTCCCTGGACAGCACCAAACATCTGAACCTGAGCCATTGTGGCACTGTATCAGTCAACAGGAAGGACAGGCAGTGCAAGCTGTGCCAGGGAGCCTGAAGTCTGACAAAACAATTGCTTTCAGCTATCGGGCTGCTTACCTTCAAGAGGAGGGTTTCTCCCCACCAGAATAACCAATTGTTTAACTCTCAGCCTGGTCTTAACTAGAAATTCCTTGCAAAGCTTTTACCTGTGGGCCAATAATTTGTGGTTTGAAAATTTCTCATACCTTAATCTTTTAAATTTGGAGGTGAATATGTAATTTTTTTTTCCCCAAAAGCCCAGCATTTCAGCTGGAGAGTGGCAGCAGTCCCTAAAGAAATAACTTGAGTGGAGTTGAGCTGTTTAAGCTTTTTTAGCTTTCCCTGTTGTGGTTTGTTTTGGGTTTTTTTTGAAATCTTTCTTGCCTGCTTCCTGGAACAGAGAGCAGAATTACGGAGCTCTGAACAGCCGGCAGAAATCTACCCAAGTCCAAGGCTGATAGAGTTTGGCACGATCCCAGTATTACAGCCTACATCACGAAGCTTTGTCTTCTTCAACGAGGGTCTCGTCCCTACAGACTTCAGGATAGAGATTGTGAGTATCTGTGGGGCTGTTTTCCAGGGAAATGGACTGGTCAGTAGCAGCCATGACTTGGTTTTTATATGCAAGATTTCCATATTGCTCTGTGTGAGAGGAGGCAAGATACTCCAATATTCCATCTGAGCGAGGCAGAGGAACCTGGCTCTGGAGTGGTTTTAGCTGGGGCACCCCTCAGTGAAGTCAGGTGCAGAGATGTTGGAGCAGAAATTAATCTGGATTATGTCTCCTTAATTTTACGGAAGGTCTTTAGCTGTGCCTGTCACATTTTTGGAGCTCCATTTGGCACATTTGATTTGTGCCAAACTGCTGTTAATAGTAGAGAGCACGGTGTGAGGTCTGTCCTCAGACTGCTCGTGGGGAGGCAATTTTCACACCTCCTGTGGGTCAAGCCAGGTGGGCTGTCCACACAAAGCTGCCTGGGGGTTGTGCACCCCCACAGCCTGTGATCTCTGTGCCCTTGAAGAGCATCCTTGGGGAGCAGCTGCAGAGAAAGGCTGTTTAACACCTGGAGGCTGCATAGGGCAGAAGAGCTGGGGCTGCTCCTGGCAGGGGGAGCAGGGCTGGTGCAGCCAGGAAGGGCTTGTAGGCTGGGTCTGGGCCTGGCTGGGATGTCTGCTGGAGGGGGAGATCTATGAGGGGCTTGAGGTTTGTTCTTCATGCAAGATTTGTTGAACTTGTGGAGCTGGTTAAAACTTGATACTAAGGACTTGTTTGTGTCTGTGGACAAAGCATCAGGCCATGTGGGAGAGTCCAGCCACAGCCTCCTGGGCCAAGGAGGAGGGGTGTGAATTTTCCTCTTGATGCTTTTCCAGCCATTTGGGTTCTTAAATATAACCTTAAAGTGAGGGATTTTTCCAGGAGAGCTTACCCTGATTCCACAATGGAATTCTGCTTTCCACCTCTGCAGGGAGCAATGCACCTTGGCTGGGTGGTGATGGTGTGTAAAGGTTGGGTTTCACGTGCTCCTGCCAGGGCCGGACCTGCAGAGCTGTGTCTGTACAGCTGTGCTGGTGCAAGGCCTTTCCTCCCTCCTTGGGACAGCTTCCAGCTCTCTTGCCCAGTCTGTGAAGTCCACGAGAAACCAGATGACAAGGGTTCTTGGGAAGAGTGGGCCATGCCCACAGAGCACATTGTCCAGTTTTCTTTCTGCTTCCTGCTTTCCTGCTCTGCTCTAACCATTTGGAGGTGACTTTTCCAAAGTGCACTGGGGCACCTCTCTACAGCTGATGATCAGTGGGAAGTGAGGGCTTCAGTCCTTTAGGGGGTGCTGAAAACTACTGATGGCCCCTTGGGAAAGAAGAGTTTGGTATTGGGGTTTTGCTCAACTGGTTTTGCAGAGATATTCTTCAGGCTCTCAGCAGTGTCCTCCAGCCATGTGGTTTCTGCAGTGGGATTTGAGCAGTCCTGGCTTCCTCTGGCTTTGAGTCTTTGTGAGAAGCCAGGAAAGAGAAAGCAGCTTTGCTTGGCACACACTCCAGAGAAAGACTGGGGAAGGAACACTGTCCTGAGGATAAGCATCCTTTGGGTTGGGCAAAACTGGGTGGGTTAATTAGGCGAGTCCGTTAAAGGAGGGGAAAATACAGGTTGTATGAGCTCTGCTGTTGCCCAATACTGTATTTTAGGGATTTTAAGCCTGTATGATTTTTATCATCCTCTCTTTAGTCTTTCTTTTCTTGTATTCCACAAGAGACCAGGGTGTATGGTTTCCATCCTAAATGCACACTATGCTTGTCTTACAGGCTCGCAGACCCCACTGTGTTGTTACTGAACCCAGAGAAGGAGTGATCCCTGCTGGGGGTGAGGTGTCTGTGACTGTCACAGCAACCCTGGATGACACTGGGCTTTTTTCTGACACTGTCCAGCTGTTCACTGGGAACAGCCTTCGGACCGTCTGCGAGCTGGTGGCTTTGGGCACTGGCACCACAATTGTCATAGACGAGCCATTCGCCCCGGAGCTCAACCTGGGATACCAATTCAGGTAGGAGATCTCTCCACTCCCACCTCTCCTGCTGTCTCAACAAGGAGCAGTTTTGCTGTAGTCCTTCAGGCAAGGTCTTCTTCAGTGTCCAAAGCCCTGACTCCTTCTCTGAAGGCAGAGATTCCTTTGGAAACATGTGATGGGCAGTTGAGAGTTGTTAGACACCCTCAAAAGCCACTGACAGGAAAACCAGTTGCTAAATTGCCACTGAATTGTCTTTAGTTCTAATACATTGATGTCCTCGCTTGACCAAGTGGCTGCCCCGGAACAAAAGGTTCCCGAAATGGCGCCCGGATGAGGCTGTCCCTCCGTGTGGCTGAGAGACCAAGGGAAGATGGCATCACATCCTTCCCTTCCAAAGTGGCAAGCAGGGGCCCAGGAACAAAGAGACAGGAGGGTGACAACCCCCACCAGCAAGGCAGGAGCCCACAGAGCAGTTCCAGAGGCAGACGGAAACTCTGTTTTGTGCGGGGTCTGCACCGCCGCTGCCGCCGCTTCCTCGTGCTGCCTGTGGGCTCTGCTGCTGCCCTGCTCTGCCCAGGACCTCACTTGACTTTTTGCTGCCAGCACAGTTTGCAAAGTTCACTTCCAAACAGTTTCTAATTGCAAAATGAAGTTTCTACAAATGGCTACCAGTGCAAAACCAAAGCTGCTTATGAAGGAGAGAGGCTCTGCTCCCCTGGTTTCCTCTCCTGGAGCAGGCACACAATTTTTACCAGCTTGCTGGGATCATCCAGAAACTGCCACTGACCTGGCTTTTAGAAATGCCTACAATCATATCCCCACACACAAGGTCCCCAAGTGCAGGATCTCAAAGATTCAGTAACAGCTTCAGGCACAGATTAATGCAAAATACAGCAACAGTATGAAATCACCCCAGAACAAACATTTTGGAGGAAAACACCATGTCCTGTTAGCCTCACCTGGAAAATGCTACATTACCATTATAAACATATTTCCCTTTGCAATAACGACATCAAAATGCCACCTTATCAGACACTATTTCTGGTCTACCTTAAAAGCTGGAAATGTAGACAGTCTCCAAGCTATTAACACCTCAGGTTGCTCACTGAGAGCAATCTGATGACCAGGGAAATAGCTACTCTCCTATTATTTTCCATCCTGCCTTCTATTCTAGCCTCATTCCCTGTATACATCGGTTCAGAGTAACAAACCGGGGCTGCCGTTTCCATCGGCTCTCCTGGAGCGTGGGATGCTGCAGCCCACCTGAGGAGGAGGAGGCCCAGAGTGTCTCAGCCCTCAGTAGCCCCAAGGATGATTCCCAGAGTCCCAAACTTGCCAACCCCGTGTTTGGGCTGGAGCCACTGTCGATGGAGCTGAAGCCAGGCCAGTCTGCGGACATGGTGCTGCGAGGCTTCTCCCACATCACCAAGGTGAGGTCCCCACCACGGGCTGAGCCTGGGGAGCCATCAGATCCCCTCCCCAGGGCATGGTCCGCAGTCCCTTGACATTTGCCTGGGGAAAATAAGCAGAGGCCTTCAAGAAAGTGGTTTAAGACCTCACGTTTCTGTGGCAGCACCAGTTGCTTTCCTTGCTGGCCACCATCAGACCAGCTAAGGCTTTATTGTGATTCCACAGCTACCAAAACCCAGTGCTGATCCCAAAGTAGGGGCGGAAGGAAATATTGCTCTTTTGGGGCAAACAGTCTTGCATGCTGAGTCAGCAAAGAAGGGCAGAGTAATAAGTTACACTTAGACTAGGAGCTCAAAAAGAAAGTGAATTAAACAAGTGCCAAGTGATTTATCTGGGGTAAGCTGAGAGTAAAACAAAAGCCATGTCAAGGTAGGGAGTTTCTCACAAGGGCCTTTTGGGTGCAGTGTTAAAGACAATTGAGCACAGAATAAATAAGCTGCATCACAGGAAGGAAAGGGGGCAGTGACTGTAACTGTGGCAGGAATAGGGCCCGTGCTGGGTGGTGGGTGCTGAGCCAATGCAGGGCTTTTGCTGGATGCCCTGCCACCACCCACTGGTGACAAGTGACTCTTGCATGCAGGAGGTGCAGAATCATGTGATGTGTGAAGATGAATTAGGGATAGGCATCAGGACAGAGAAGATAAAGATAATAGAAACAGTCCTTACCTGCAAATATATTGATCCCTCTATAGAAGTGTCAGCCAGACATTTCACTTTCCGCGTGGAGAAGGTAAGTCTCTGCATTGCATCCTGGCATTTAACTGTGTGGCTGAGAGGGCTGTGTGCTGGTGTTAAAGCTCCTCTTTACCCTTTCTGAGGCACTTTGTAAAGTGAGTGAAGATGCTTTTAGAGATGAGACTGGTATTTAACTTCCCCAAAGTAAAATTGCAGTTACAGCTGCACTGCCAAGGAGGATCATGGCCACTTGTAGCACCCCATGAACTCTCCTCTCTTAGTCAACCCCCAAGGCCTCAGCCCTGGAAACATTAACTACTTACTGTAGAGTCACCCCTCCCAAAGGGAAAAACGGTCTTCCCCATGGACTTGGTGTAGCAACTGCCTCTGGTTTCTCCTTCCCAGTCACTGGCTTGGCACTCCTGGTGGCCATCCCCTTTCCTCTGGAGGCCAGTCCCCTCTGCCCAGCCCTCACCTCCTACGTCCGCCTTCTTAAGCTGCCTACTGCACGTGGTTCATCCTCTTTCCTGCTGGGTATCCCTTCAGCTACTGTGTTACTCTGCTGGAATAAAACCTTGCAAAAGAGCCTTTCTTGCTTCTATCACTGAGCCAGTAGTGGTGAGTGTTGAGTGGAGGTTTGACTGTGTTGCCTGAATGTTCACTCAGCTTGCCTTTCCACAGGAGAGGCTTGCTGGGGACAAGAGATAGGCAGCAGCCTACCACTGTAACACCCACTTTTTTTAGCCACTTCCAGACAAATGCCAATTTCTCTGCTCACTGTAAAGGGAGGTTTTGGAGAATGCTCCAAGGCGCAGTGATATGTGTGTACTCTGATTCTGTAGGGAGGCTGGGGAAATGGGAGATTCCTGTGAATTCCTCAGGCTGACAAGGAAAAACCCATCATCTCCTGTGCCTCTTTGCCTTCTCTGCTGTTGGCATATAAGCTTTGTACTATAGCTATATAGTATAGCTCTGTGCATTTCCCTAAGTCTCACCTGCTTCAAAGGACCCTCAGACATCCTGCAGCTGCAGTGGTGATAACACTGGGGCAAAGCAGGTGCCCTTTAGTCTCTGGATCCCAACTGCAGCATCATCTTTCCCCCTCCTGCAAGTTGTCTGAAAAATACAAGGTGTTTCATCCTTTGGTTTCTGTAGTTTCAGTTCTCTCCTCTGGTTCCCAGGCTTCCACTGAAGTACAGAATCCCTGGAACAGGCAGTTCAGATGTAATTTAGAAGCTTTTCAGCTCTCTCTGACTCTGCCTAGGTTCTGCTCAATGCCACGCATACAAACTGATTTATGGCATACTGTGGCACAGCACCTGTTTGATATCAGTACATCCAGATCTAGTTTCCCAAACTCTCTGGTTTCTCTAAACCATGCAGGAAGCCCAGCACAATGCATAGACAGGAAGGAAGAGCCTAGGCTTTTATGAGGCTGCTAGAGCCAATAAGGTTGTGAGGAATGACTGTATGTGAGTGAAGACCATCTAGTGCTGTTCTGCCTAATACAAAGACAAAACTGGAGCCAAATGGTCTGGATTCACTTTCTGCTTTAGATCTTTCTTCAAGCAGCCACATCCTCTCAGGAACCTATTTCCTCCTCTGTACATGGGAGTGTTTCCCTGTCCCCCAGAGGATGCTGTGGTTTCTAAAGACGAAAAGCATCTGCTATAAAGAAAAATCTCCTGGAAGGGTAGAAACAAATAGAAAGGGTAAATAGAGATGTATGCACTTCTGAGGCTGAAGAATGTGAGATGCAGCAGAAGCAGAAGGTGGTCTATGGCTACTTGAGGCTGTTTTTCCTTGTCTCCCGTTTCCATAGAAACCCAGTGACATCCTGACTCTGCAGTACCAGCCTTTGGCTTTAAAAAACACCTGCCTGGTGCCACTGGACCTTATGCTGGACTTGGAGCAGCCGTTCCTGGTCTGTGATGAGGACCAGCAGCCCCTCCCAAATGGCCAGGTGAGCAGCCCTGGACTCCTCCAGTGGGGTCTGAAGAGGAGGGATGTGGTGGTGCCTTTCTGTTGGGAGCTCCTTGAGTCAAGAAGTTTATTCTGTAGCCTCAGCAGTGGGCTGGCCTGAGCTGCATCAGCAGAGCTGCTGAGGGAATCAAAATCTTACCTGAATTGAGAAGACCTGTCCTGGCTGTAAGGCACAGGGAGAAGGGAGCAGGTAAAGGTGTCTCCTGAAAAGCGTGCCAGCTCTCCAGCAGCCACCCCCTTGTATTGCTGCTGAGCACAGAAACAGGAGCCTGAGGGAATCCTGGGCTGGACTGTGGTGCCTGCAGTCAGACCCCTGCTGTAAAGAAATGAACCATGCTGGGGTGACTTTGAACATTTACTGTTTTGTGCTGTCAGACCTTGAGACATTCTCCCACAGGTGAATAATTACTGTTCATCTCCTTGCAGCCTGTGAGAGTGGATGTAGGGGAGACCTGTCATCTCTACATTGCATTTGACCCAGCTTATGAACTGGAATTTAAGAGCTGGAAAAAAGAGAAGATGCTGAAGATAGACATGGTCAGGGGCCATCCTTTTGTGGAGCGTGTTGTCCTTTGGGGAGAAGTGCACTTCCCAAATCTCCAAATCCAGCCCAGCACCCTGGAGTTTGGCTGCATCCTGGCTGGCACTGAAGAAGTGCGTTCTGTAGAGATGACCAACTGCAGCCCACTTCCCGTCCAGTACCACTGGTCATTCCATTCAGACAGCCAGGTGAACAGGTTGAGGTATGTGCACCTTTGCCCTCTCCTTGAAGCTCTTCTTGCTGGTGGCCTGTTTGCACTTGGCAAAGAACAAAGCTGTTTGCCTAGGATCTGACAAATAGCACTGACCAGCCGTGCTCAGGCTGGATGCTCAGGGAATAGGTTTTCCACCAATTTGGTGCTGCATAGCCCCCATAGTGGTTTCCCCTGGGAAGGAAAGCTGGGGTGAAAGCTGCTTTCTCAGACCTCTGTGGCCTGAGACAATGTCCACCTTGATGAAGGGCTCCTAGTCCCAGCTCCCACAGTGCTGCTGGAGGCCCTTCTGGCCCCTCTGCTTTGGGATGGGTCCTCTCTGCAGGAACTGCTCTCTGCTCCTTGCCTTCCTCCCTTGCATTGTGCTGGAGGATGCCCAGAAAGTCCCAACACCAGAGAAAGAGCTACTTAGTGCCTGGGCTGATGCTGAACAGCCAGCTGAACAGCCTTCCCTTTCCTTCTTTTCTGAGACAACTCCATTGCTGCCAGGATGATTTCTTTTCCAGGGGTCAGCATTCAGTGGACACCTTGGATTCTTCACTTCCTTTTTTTTGTGACACTTCTTACTCATTTTGACTTCTTCCCCACTGCAACATGTTCCTGATGGGTTCCATACTGCTTGACAGCAGAACTCGTTCATCACATCATCTCCTATCCCTGCCTCCCAGACAGTTTCTACTTTAGAGTGAAAAATGTCATTGTCTGGGCACCATGGTCCTGGGAAGTTGCCTCAAACCATTCATTAAAACTATAGACAGTGGAATAGATGATTAGGGGATCTCTTAGGGGTTATGATGAGACTGCCCCTCATCCAGCAATGAAACCCAGCCTTAGGTAACAAGTGACAAAGCTGAAGACAGTGATTCTCTGGGGAGCAGGTCATTACAGGCCCTGAATGCCTGTCTGGGCATGGAGCATCCACGTTGTGTTTGACTGTGTGGGGAGCACTTGCAGCTCAGCAGGGTGACAGGCAGGCACGGCTCAACTGTGTCCCTCACGTGGCATTAGAAACACAAGCAGAGTTACCCTGAGCACCTGCTTCAATTTAAAATGGGGAATGTGACCTGAGTCACCTGGGAGGGTTGGAAAATGTCAGTCAAGCCCTCAGCACTGTCAGGGAAACATTCCTGATAAATACCTGGTGGAGCTGCAGAGTTTCTGGCGTTGGGCACTGGGGGGGCTGTGCTGGCAGTCACTGGCTGGGTCTGCCCCTTGGTGCCTCAAATCTCACCTTTTTGCTTGCTTTCTCTGTCCTTCCCTCTCCCACTGTGCTTTTTGCATCCCCACAAGGTGTTCATCCCTGTCCTCTGTAATTCCTCAATTTAAGCAGTTGCAGCTGCTGCACTGCTGCTACCCTGGGCTGCCTTTGGAACAGACCTGCTCCAGCCTGGATTGGGAAGGGCTGGATCAAACCATTTCTCAGTTCAGTGTGCCAGCACCCACCCAGGGGCTGCATCCTGACCAGGAGCTGCTGGTGCACTCCTCCCACTGCAGGTCCCTGTTCATAGTTATCTTATTTTCCAGATATGATCTTCACCCACCTAAATTCAAACCCCAACCACCAAAGGAGAAGAGAACCTTGGGTTCCTCAGCATATCAAAGGAGACATTTCAAGATTAGAAACGTGAAGGAGCCAGTCACAGCCCTGAAAGAATCACAGGATCTTGCCCAATCTTTAGGAGCAGAGGTAGATTTTTTTGTACACCTAGTGCTTGTGTTGCCTCCCCAGCCTGCCACCAACAAGTCATGCTCATGCTGCTGACCTCTCTTTTTGCTGCCCTGTTGTCCTGTGCCCTGAGAATTGGCTGGGCCAGTGGCTGGACAAGGGGGTGTGTGGGAGGGAGAAATAGGAGAGTTTTCCTTGGAGAAGCCCACTCAGATCCTTCAGGCCTGTGTTGAGTGTGGGATGTTTTTGCCTTGTTTTCTTCACAATGTAAGATGAGGCTTTTATCTGCAGCATGATGGTAGGAGCTCCAGCTTCCTTCCCAAAGCATGCTCTGATGAGTCCTGATCTCCATGTACCCTCTTCCCAAGCCAGCCAGCCTACCTGTTTCCAAGTCTCTGCTTTCACTCGAGAGCTGGTATTGCAGTGGTGGCCCTGAAGCTGTCTTATAAACTCAAGATTTTGCAAGTGGCTGTCTCTTCCTCCTAGCATAGAAAATGGCTTGTTTTTCAGGTGCCACCAGAAGCTCGTGGCCCACTAGGGTTGGCAGGAATTATGTCCTCCGTGGATGTACCGCACACTGCTCTCAAAGTGGAGAAGGTGAGAGGGAATGTGTCTCACTTGCACATTGTCAGTGTGGCAAGCAGGGCTGGAGCTCCCAGTCCCACTGGTGGCCCTCAGCATTGGCCACACAGGGGCCTCCCATCCCTGCAGGCCCATCACAAAGTGCTGCTCAAACAGCTGGTTGTTGGAGAGGCCGTGCAGGACATGCTGCAGGGCTGCCCAAGGATGCTGTGCAGCACCTATGGAGGGCACTGCTCCCCCTGGAACTCCTCAGGTGGTCCACAGGAAATTTATGGAGGAGCTTTTGCTGAGGCACCTTGAGAAAGCAGCATATATATCAGAGAGAGAGGGGAAAAGCCTCAGGAGTCAGATGAGCTGGGCTGGAGTCCTTCACTCCGCTCCAAGAGCTCTCACTCTGAGTCTCCTCCTTTTCCAAAAGCAGTAAGAAAGGCTTTTTAAAGGCAAGTTGTGCATCAGAGAGAATTTCTACTGCCAGGAGATATCCCAGTTCACTTTAATGTAGTGTATTAATTAATGCATTGATCCATGAGTATGGGAGAAGATTTTTCCCCATGGTCCCTGCACTGGTCGGTGGCATGGATGCAGGATGAGATCAGGGTGATTCTGGCTGTGTTTGGGGAATAGGCCCCTTCAGGTACAGCTGCACTTTGCTCCAAGATGCTCCTCTGCATCCATTTCCACACTCAACACCTCAATCTCTCTGTCCTCCATCCAGGCTTTCAGTATCGTGCCACTGTCAGGAGTGCTGCAGCCAGGAGAGAGCCAGCAGGTCTCCTTCACCTTCTCTGGCCACCTCAACACCGTCGCCCGTGTGAGGGCGCTGTGCCACGTGGAGGGAGGCCCCACCTACGAGGTGCTGGTGACCGGGGAGACCTCATGTGCCAGCTACTCCCTGAGGCCCCGGGAGATCAGCTGTGGCTTACAGGTAACACACGTGTTCCCTGGTGATGCAGCCCACTGGAGCCCAGGCTAGCTCTTGAAACTCCGGCGCTGCACCAGGAGTGGAGAACTGCCTTGGCGTGGGGATTTGCCAGAAGCAGAAGCTTTAGAGCCACTTGCTCTACAGTGCCAGACAGAAGCCACAACAGGGACCAGGCAAAGGAGAAAGGAGGAGGCTCTCTGTCTTGAGGCTCCACACAGAAGGTTTTATTTCAAGTGAAAGCAGCAAGCCAAAAGGGCCCTGAATAACTGGGTGCACAGATTTTTATAGTGTTACAACTCAGAGGGCAGTTACAAGCAGTTGTGCAATGGGGAGTCTTCTTAGGAGGGGTAAAGGGAAGACATCATTTGTTAGGGACCTGACGGGGGGGGTGGAAAGCGAAAGTCACATAGGTCACATGGGCCATCAAAGTTTAGGGGAATTCCAAAGGGGTGTGGCAGTCAGGGATTGGACCAGGGTAAGAGTGGCAGAGAAGGTTTGGCAATAAGGGGCTGGGTTGCATTGACATTCCAGGGAAAGAGCTGGAACAACGGGTGGGGGAAAGTGTGAGGGACAGCTTTGAGGCAGGGTACAAATCAGGGATGAACCAACTTGGGGAGAACATGGAGGTGTAACAGAGCAAATTATTTGACAATAAACTAACAAGATAAACATGAATCGCAACACCCTGGCACAGCTCCTTGCCTTGGTGGGTTCCTGCCCACCTCGGTCCAGGTCTCGCTCCCCTTCCCAGCCCCTTTTTGGCTCTGGGGCTTGGAAGTACAACCTTTGAGGGACACATCTGGCATCCAAGCTGGTTTAAAATGGCCATCTCCAAGCCTCTCCAAAATGCTGGGAATGCCTCTTTTTCAGGGTACCTATCACTGCCTCCTGGGGCAGGCAGGGTCCCAGTGGAGGTGCTCTGAGGAGTGTGTCCCTGAGACATCCCTCTGCTGATCCACTCCTAAACCTGACCTCCAAGGAGATGCTCTTGTCTAAAGCTCTTGCTTAATCCACACAACAATCAAGGGAACAAGTTGGGCTTCCAGTCACTATAGTTGGAGAGACTGTCCCAGAATAATCCCCACTTCACTCTTTTCCAGTCAAAAGCCCACAGATATTTCCAGCTGCTGGCCCTGTCTCTGTTGCCCTGTGTGACTCCCTTGTTGCATGTATGTTGCTTGCCAATACTTGCATGCAGGTGCCTTTTCTTCTGCAATGCCTCAGTGCTGTCTCTTTCTCCTGGCTGTTGGTGACCCCTCAGAGTGCAGAGGGCCTGTGTCCCCTGGTTCATTTATTACTGGCCCTCACATGGTTGTTACCACACCTCTGTGTGCTGCCAGAGCTCCCTGGTGCTGTGCAGGTGCTCTGTGCCTGGGGGCTCCCCAGGTTCCCAAGGGCCCCTATCTCCTCCCTGGTCCCTGCTCCCAGGATGTGTCTGCTTTCAATCCCAGGAGAGAGGAAGGAGATTCCCAGCAGCAGGCCTGGGTCTGTGACTTCCCTTTCCTGTGCCTTCTCTCCAGATGTTTAATGAAATTTGCCACAGCAATGTCACCCTGGAGAACACTGGCAAGACTGAATTCAGCTGGGTGCTAAACTCTAGCCCTGCAGACCAGCATCTGCCTGGTGTGTTTCTGGTCAAGCCCACCACTGTAAGTAGCACAAGTGACTGACCCCAGCCCTGTGTCAGGTGGCCCAGGAGAGTTTTAAAGGGAAAAAAAGCCGGGAGGAGAGTGGGATGGAAAAGGGGGGAAAAAGTCGGAGGGGAAAACCCCAAACCCAGTCATGGGAGAGACAGAGCTGTAAGCCATTTCTGCTGGGAAGAGAAGGTCAAACAAGTGCTCTCCTGATAGACTCCCCCCACGGTTTTGGCTGGTGGGTGGCTCTGCTGTCACAGGGCAGACACGGTGGGAGACACAAGCGTGTTGGTCGCTGTCTGTCCCACTCTAAGGGGAGCAGAGGAGAATTCTTTTTGATAGGCTTCTCAGACAAACGCAGCGTTATATCTGAAAACTGTTTATTGATAAAGAAAGGGTATGGTCCTGACCACAAGGGGACAGAAAAAAGAGCAGAGAGAGAAAATGAGAAACGGAGAGCGTAACCCAGGACAGGGACAGAGCGTTACCGCTGGAACCCTGGGCGCTGTGTCGGCGCCCTGCTCGGCAGATGGAGCAGCTGTGCTGCCAGCCGCACCGAGCGTGCGGCCGGGCCGGGGATGAAAATAAGGCACAAACGCAGGAAGTTTATATCTGAAAACTGTTTATTGATAAAGAGATTGGTCCTGACCAGAGAGGGAACAGAAAAGAGAGCAGAGAGAGAATGAGAAACGGAGATAGTAACCCAGGACAGGGACAGAGCGTTCCCGCTGGAATGGAGCAGCTGCGCTGCCAACCGCACCGAGCGTGTGTGCCCACCGCGGCGGGCCGGGCTCGATCCGCCGGCAGCCGGGCCGGCTGTCCCGCGGGGTGCGGCCGGGCCGGGCTCAGCAGCCGCGGTCCGTCACGGTCGGGACGCGGCGGCTGCTCCCTCGGGGAAGCAGCGGAGCACTGCGTTGCCGTGGCGAGCGGGCAAGCGGCGGTAGCAGTGTAGACAGACAGGGAAGAAGTGGCTCTGCAGGGAGCTGGACCCTCCGGGTGCTCCAAGCCCAACAAAAAACCAAAAATGGCAGGGAAAAACTGGCAGTGTTAACTTCTTGTATACGCTTATATATTCCTCCCATAACTCAGCCCTTTTAGGAAGACGGGCAAAATTTTCCCAGGCTTTGGGGTCTGCCTGCCTCCAGCGGGGTGGTCGCTTGCAGTCCCCCAGACACGGAGCCTGCCTGCATTTTCTCCTAGCCATCTCCTTTACACGTGGGGATTATGTTAAGGCTCCCAGCACGTCTACAACCCCTATAGTAATTTTTCACCCCGTGTCAGAAAGTGGATTTATAACATATGTTGTGGCATAGCTTAAAATTTAATTGGTTGCTCACAGTCACTCTGGGGACCCTGACAGCTGAGATCGCAGGTTGTGCTGGCACTGGAGTGTTTCTGAGGGTCACCTTACCCAGGCTGTGTGATCACATATCCCTTACATAGGCCTGCTGCTCCCTGCCTCCTCCAGCTTTGTTGCTGTGCAGCAGCTTTGTGGGGCAGTGAGGGGGCCAGGGAGCAGCGGGGCTGGAAGAGCAGGGAGAAAAATTAGCAGCATCCCACCACTGTCCAAGCTTCTCAGTCCTGCCTGGGATGTCTTTGAGCCAAAGCAGCACTCCTGCCTTTGTCCCTCCTTGCAGTGGGAAGAGGAAGCGATTGGCTTCCGCATTTCTTCATGCCTGTCTCCTACAAGGGATGAGAGGAGCTGCTGGCCCTGCTGAGTGCGGGGACTTCCCTTCCACAGGGCAGGAGAAGAGCCTTTTTTTGATGGGGCGGGCTCTTGCTGGCTGAGGGCAAACCCCATCAGCAGCAGAGCTGTGCTCACACCGGGCTGTGCTGGGGCTGCAGCCTTACGAGCCCTGGGGAGGACACACAGCACCCCGGGATCAGAGGCTCGACCTTTTGGGCACAAGGAAGGTAGAAGGTATGAAAAACGAAGGCCACTCCTCAGTTAAAATTTAAATAAAATTTAATAGGAGGCAATAGGGGACCAAGTCAACAAAGCAGAAGTAACAGCACTGGGTGCTTGGCTTGGGTGCTTAGCCAGAGGCACGCACCAGTCAACACAGCAATACCCCTTATATACCCTGGGTATTGCATCAGCCTAATCCATATCTACAAATGTTTACACATATTGATATATTTTTATGTAGTCCCTCCTCTGTCCCACCTTTTTGGAGCATGTGCAGTTGTCCTAGTCCTGGTCATTTGTTACTTTTTGACATATTCAAAAAGTTTCCATTCCTACATTGGTCAAATGTTAATATTACAACAACTCTTCACCAACACTGGTATCACAACACAACATTCGCATTAATAGAACTCTAAACTTTAGCAAAACTTCTTTTACAAAAGTCAACATTGTAAAACACATAGTATTTACTCTAACAGTTGTGAAAGCCAACACTGTAATATGTTTATCACTAAGGTGATGTGGTCTGATGGTTTCTTCTAGATGAGAACCTATGTTCTCACCCTGTCTGTCCCCTGAGCCATCCCCCATCAAACACTGATGCATTCCCTCCCTCTTCTCCTGTCCCTGCAGGGCTCCATTTCACCTGGCGAGAAGCAAGTGCTGGAATTCTCTTACCTACCAGGATTACCAGGAGCGTTCAGCAGGACTTACCAGCTTACAGTGGGTGACCTGGACCCGGAAAATATCTGCCTGAAAGGAGAAGCTTGCTTTCCCATGATCAGTGTCAACCTGCCCTGGAACACCAAAGGTGGGCACTGCCTGTCTGCCCCAGGAAGGGCCCCTCTGGTTTTGTTCCCTACCATATGCCCATAGAGCAGCTCATGTCCACCTTCACCAAGGCTGGAGAGTTGCAGGACTCCCAGACCAAGTCAAGCCTTCTTCATGACTCTTGAGCAGAGGATCCCATGTGGACTTTGTCCCAGGAACCAACCTGCAGAGCCTGCCAGCACATCTGGCAGGGTCCTGAAGGATGATGGCTAGACTGAAAGGCTTGGGAAAGCTGTAAGAGAGGCTGGCAGGGCTTCTGGCAGGGTTGGATTTGTGTGACATTGCAGGGGATGAGATGCTCCTCTGTGGGGAGGGAGATGGATGGGAGTGAACATGAGGATTTAGAGAGGATCAGCACCATCCACTTTCCATTGATGGCTTGAGGGATTTCTTTCTGGAAGAAACCAATGTTGGGAGGCAGGGACTTCCCAGCTTAAATGGGACTGGCACTTTGCTCATACTTCTCTTTGTGAATGTTTTCTTCTTTCAGGAAATGAAAAATGTGAGAAGCCAGCAAAACAGCCCATAAAACCCCTAAAACAATACAGTCAGAGGAAAAAATCAGTTGTTCGGAAGATTCAGAGCCTGAAGACTGAGACCTTGAAGTTTCAGACCCCAAAAACTCAGACTCCAAAGAATCTGATTCCGAAGACTCGGAACCTGCAGCCCTGTGTGCCCGGCTCTGACACTCCAGTAAGAACAGCTGCAGCCCCGTTTGGCACATGCCACCCTCTCCGTGTCACCTGAGCCCCTTGCAGCCCATAGTAGCACCCCGGTGCCCTGATGGCACCTGGGACCTCCCGGCCCACTTAGAACCATGTGTCACCTCAGCATTGCCCCTAGGGCTGCCACTGTGGTCATGGTCTCTTCTGGGGCTGCACCAGCTTCCTGGCTACCCCAGGGAGAGATCCTGAAGGCCATGCTCCAGGGATAGAGCTGATGGCACTTTGAAGGAGATGCAGGTCATTGCTGGGGAGTTCACTGGTCCCAACACAAGCCCTGCCAGATTTACAGGCCCAAACAGCAAACAGCGGCTGCCTGATTGTGCCCTGGGGCTGTGCTGGTGGTGCTCATCTCCAAGAGGCACCAGCTTGCTCCCAGTTCCCTTTCAAGACAGTTTTTGTCCAAGCTGCTTTTGTACTGGCTGGGGGCAGGCAAGTGTCTGGAGCTCTGGAGGGTTCCTGGCTTGCCTGTCTGCCTGGCCAGAGCAGCTTTGCTAACAGTGTCTGGGCAGGCAAAGATGCTGGAGTTACTTCTCTGGAGATGAGATGCTGGCTAAGAGAGCAGGAGGTGTCACAGACACTGAGCAGCAAGACAGGAGACAGCCACACCTCCTCCCAACAAGAGCAGGGGGGGATCCTTTCTCAGGTGCAAGCTGGGCCTTGGGAAGGACCTTTGCTAACCAGCCACTGTCTTCCCTTTCCTCAGTCAAACACCCAGCTGCAGATAAAGATGATGAGGATGTTGGTAGAGAAAGCTGCTCTGGAGCTGGAGGAAAAGCTCACATCCCATCCCCCAAAGAGCAGGTTCCCTGACAAGGAGCTGTGCCAGAGTCTTGTCAAGTGAGTAGGGACTCCCATCCCCATCTCCAGGTGCCCCGTGGGGAACACCCAGCCATGTCCCCTTCTCCTGAGAGCTCCTTGTGCCTGCAGAGCTGGGAATAGCCTGGACTTCAGAAGGGATCTGGTCCCAGTAGCTGTGACTTGCTACATGTGAGCAGCAGAGTGTCCTCCCTTGCCCAGCTCCACGCTGAGCTTTGGCCTGCTCAGCTCCCCACAGGTGTGGGGTTCTGTCCCTAGAGCTGGGGGACCCAGTGCACCCCTTCAAGCCCTTGCAGACATCATAAATTCTGTCCCTGCTGACTAGCTCTGAAAGAGACAACTCCCAGCTGATGTCTTGGTTCCAACTAACAGAGCACACTAAACAAAAGGAGAAGGGAACTGCACATGTCAGCAAACCCTTTAAAACCCAAAATCAGATGGCTTGAACCCTGGTGGAGTGGCAGGGCTTTTCTAGGTAGCTTTGTCCATCTCTTTGCACTATCATGACACAGCACAAGCATGGGAGCTTCAATTCAGGAAGAAGATGCTCTGCAGAACAGATCATGTGATCGGGTTGCAGAGCAATGAAGATTTCCTGTGCAGGCAAACCTTGTTCCTAGGCCCCAAAGCAATTTCAGGCTCAGGCTGTACACCAGGCTAAGCAGTTTCATTGAGCCCAGTGCAGGCCCAGTGTTCTCACTTACACTGGGTTTTCATGGCAGAGGAGCTGTGGCCAGTGTCCATTTTAAACTAATTTTATTTTCAGATACCATTAGTAGCTGATACAGCCTAGGACCTGCACTCCTTCTGACTTCCCAAAGTCATTGCCACGTGGTCAGGCCATGGGTTTCATGGGTTTGAGCTGAGTTTTTACAGCAGTGAACAAAGAAATAGCCACTGTATTTGTATTGTCCATCCACTTGGATGCATAGCCAGGCTGTGGTTTAAGGACTGTCCTTAATCCTCCTTGCAGAGTTGAGCTGCCTGAGTATGTCCTGGACATGGGTGTTATCCGTAAGGGTTACACTGTGAAAAGCACTCTGGAGATCACCAACCCTGGGCAGATGCCAGTGTCCTTCCACGTTGATCTATCTGTCCTGCAGGACACAGGTAAACAGTGCTGGAGACGCTTCCTGTGGCCTTGAAGGAGTTGTCTCAGACAGATTAGCTTAAGCCCCTGAACTTGGGGAGATTTTTGAGCTTTTTCTTCTCAGTGCCCCTGCTGGGAGCTTTAGAGGCAGAACTCTCCTGGCCAGCCATGGCCAGGGACCTGGCCTGCCTGTGACTGCCCTAATGCTTCAGTGCAGGGGCCAGATGGGCTCATCACCCTGGTCACCTCTCAGCATCTTCCACCCCTGGCTCCCACGAGCAGCAAGTTTCTTTGGACATTGTGGGTTTATTTTGCCAACCAACAGGGTCTGCTCTGTTTTGCAAGTGCTTTGTTTGGAGTTCACAGTGTCACAGCACTTGCATTCAGCGTTTATTGAGGAAACAGCCTGTGAGATCCTCTGGTGGATCAAAAGAGGCTTCCAAAAGAGGTCTTGAGGCAAGGCTGTGCTTCCATCACACAGTGGCTCACTGTGTCTGAGGGGTGTTCAGGTGCACTCTTAAGTTGTTGTCCAGGACACAGCATGACAGGCTTTTCCCAGGATGCCTGTAAGGCCTTAACATGCTTATGACACATTTTGTGTTTCTCATGCATCTCAGCTGCTTTGTGTTCATCTCTTCAAGGTTTCAGCATGGACCTGGACAAGGTGCAGGGTCTGCTCCAGAGCTACACCAAGACGTTTGACGTGCGCTTTGAAAGTGCCCGGCAGCCACGGGGTGATGTGGATGTGCTGCTGCCCATAGAGGTACCACAGCTCTTGGGGCGGGCAGAGGCTGGGCACAGCAGCAGATGTCACCTGCACCCTCTACTGAATTCTCTGTCCTTCTCCAGGTGACAAAAGGCCCCACATATAACATCCGTCTCCGTGCCAATGTGTCTGAACTGTCACTCGAGCTCTCCAAGACCACTCTGCACTTCTCTGCTATCCTCGTTGGGCAATGTAAGGTTGAGACAATCCGTCTCTACAATTGGTTCCGAGTACCCTGCAAATGGTCCATCAAGCCTGTTCCGAAGGTAAAGCACAGGCGACGTTGAACACGTAACTTTTGGGCTGGGTTTTCTTTATGACTCTTGCGCTTTCTGCTCCTGTGGCTGCCTGGCACTTGGGTCTGCAAGGTTGAGGAAGCTTCTGAGGGTCTAGATCAAGGCTGGTTTGCCTGAACCTGTTCCATTAGCTGATGCTTTGCTTTTCTGCCATTTTCACCCATTCCTCCTCCTCTGAGGACAGTAGTTTGCTATCTGCCTGCCCTGTCTACAGGTTTTCCCTCCAGCTCTAGGCTATGGGGGCCACGCTTGGTTTGGCTGTGGGTGCTCTCAGCACTATATCAGTGTCTCAGAGCACGAAGAGACCTCACACAATGTTTCTGTGCCCAGAACAATCAGTACAAATACATGACACCAGCCGTACGTAAGAAGCTCCGGGCACTGATGAATGAGCCCTGTCCCTTCGAAGTGAAGCCCTCCAAAGGAACCCTTCCTGCAGGAAGGTGGCAGAATCTGCAAATCCATTTTACACCCAAGGAAGAGGTGAGATTGGCAGGTGTCAGCCCGAGAGGCCTGTCAGGGCTATCTGGAAATGAGGGCCTGGTGCAGAGAGTGTGGTAGGAGCTCTGCCTTCACAGGGAGCTTTCTGCAAGCCCCGTACTCGGCGTGGCTCAGTTCAGCCCACAGAGCACTCCCATGAGATGTGCTTTGAAAAGCCCACAGAGAACTTGCACAGAGAGGATCAGGGCTCTGAGGCTGCCTCTCAGCACTTGTGGGGGATGTGCCCAATTCCCCTCAGCCTCCCCCTTGCCTGGCTGTTTCTGCAGCTGTGACACTCGGTGCAGAGCAGCTGCCCACTCGCAGAGGATAATCTGGAATGGCTCATCCTGCTGCAGCACTGACACACCAAACAGCCACCACACACCTTCCTGGGCACGGCAGGACAGTCACCTGTAGTGTGTGCTGGCAGCAGTCCTTGGGACTCTGGCCTGCCTGCACATTCCCATGCAGCTGGGGATTCACCTTAAAGGACGGAGCATTCCCACAAGTGGTTTGCCTGTGGCCGCTGGGTCTCGGAAACTGGCAGTGTGTGCCAGCATGGACACAAGTGCTTCTGTGCCCACACACAGTCCCAGGGATCATTTCATTGCTCAAGAAATGTAACCATCTTGTGTCTGGCTTGGACCAGAGCCAAACACTAAGCAGACAAGATGGCCCTTATTTCTGGCCAGCGAGAGCTCATTTGCCTCTCTCCTGGAGCTGGCGTTTGCCTGATGCAGCAGTGCCAGGACGCTCTTTTATATTTGCACCTTCCTAGCAACAAAAGAACAAGCCCATCTTGCTTTCACCAAGTCTCCTTTCCTGCCATCTGAGAGGATGGGGTCCTTACTACCCGGCTATACCTTGGGGGATTGTCTGAATTCTGGAGGAGGGATATGAGGTGTCCAATATCTCCTGGGATGATAAGCTGGGTCAGGAAAAGCTGTGAATCCTTGCAGCTGACCCAGAGCACCCAGCTCTGCTTGCAGTCACTCATGGTTTCTCCTCTGGTTTGTTCTAAAGAGCTGCAGTGGGAGAGAGCTCTGCAGAGGAACATGGAACATGTCTTGCAAATGGATGAGGAGAAGTATGATGCCCTCCCTAAAGAGAAGAAAGCAGAAGTGGATAAAATAATACTGGAAAAGAAGCGCATATGGAGGCAGAGGTGAGTAAGCCTTCCATGGGTTACTGCTCTTCCATGGGTTATTGTCCCTGGAGGGCTTCCCCGCTCCAAGGACTCTGAGCTCAGAGGTGCTGGATAGCAAAGGCCAGAAGCAACACAGGGATGGCCACTCTTAGCTGCCTGGCTCCCAAGAGAGGAAGGACCTTCTTCTGTTGAGACAGAACATCTTCTTCTCTATTTCAGTGGTGAGCCCCCCTGGTTTAGATGCTGCCTGCAGGGAGCTGGGCTCTGGGCTTGCCTTGGCACTGCCTGTAGAGGTGTCTTTAAGTCCATGGTGTTGAGTCACACCTTCTTCATCATCTCCCTTCACCAAAACAGTGGGATTGTGGTATGGGCAGGCGTGGGGCACAGACCAAACCTTGGTTTGGGTCCCGGTGCTGCCACAGATGAAGTCCTTGCAATGCTGATCTGTCAGGGTCCTCCTTATGGTGGGACAGCAGCCATAAAAGCTCACGTCCTTTAGGCTCCCCTTCAGCTGCAGCAGTGGGCAAGCACAGGAGAAGCTCTGCTCCAGCAGGGCAGCCCAGCTCAGGACACATAGTCAGTGTGGAGCTGGGAGTGGAGGCTGCTTAAAGCAAGCCTGTGTACCAGGACTTCCTTCAGCCCAGGCTGAAGTTGGTTTCATGGGGAGGAGACAGATGAGGCTGTTTCAGATCGTTTCCATGGCAGACAGCACCAGTTTGCTTGGTCACAGCTGCGTTCCAGCAGGAAATCTGGCTGACAAGGGCCTGTCTTGCAGGAGAGGACTTCCTGCAGCCTTTGCTTTCTGACTGATGGGATTATTCTCATTAAGGAGCAGGCTATGCCCAGGGAGAAGGGGCTGAATGAGCTGAGTAAGAATTGTAGGAGAGAAAAGCAGATGTTAGCAATTTGTGATCTGCTTTAATCTGGGAAGTCAAGAGACAAAGAGCGTTTTTGGGCATCAGCGCAGAGAGCTGGTGGATCAGCCTTTGGCAGTGGGCTGGAGGTGTCTGGGTGTGCCTTAAGGGGGAGATTGCACAGTCAAGATCTTATGATGGCAGGGCTTAGGTTTGGCTGGTCCTGGAGGTCCCCTTCCACCAGCCCTCTTGCTTGGGATGTTCCCAACCTCTGCAGGTTGAGGAAAATTCACGGAAATGGTCTCGCAGTTCTGCCTGGCCTCAGGGTCAAGGAATGAAGTGCAGGGCCAGCCAGGACTAGTGAGCCCAAGTTTCTGGTGGTGACTCTCAGCGATGATTTCTATTTTGTTTGCTGAAGGGAGCTGAAGCGACTGGCTCAAAAACTTGAGGAGGAAAAAGCCTTAGAGGAGGAAGAAAGGCGGAGAAGGAGGAAAAGAAAGGTGTCTCCATGGGGAAGCAACCTCCAAAACCAGAGAAGGGGAAACCCAAGGCCCCAGACAAGAAGGAAACCAAAGCCCCAGAGAAGAAAAACAAACCTCCAGAAAATAAAGAAATTAAATCCACAGAGAGGAAGGAAACCAAAATCCAAGAGAAGAAGGAAACCACAGCCCCAGAGAGGAAGGAAACCAAAGCCCCGGAAAAGAAAAATAAACCTCCAGAAAAGAAGGAAACCAAATCCACAGAGAGGAAGGAAACCAAAATCCCAGAGAAAAAGGAAATCAAAGCCCCAGAGAAGAAGGAAAGCAAAATCCTAAAGATGGAAACCAAAGCACCAAAGAAGGGGGAACACAAAGCCCTAGAGAAGGAGGAACAGAAAGCCCCAAAGAAGAGGGAAGCCAAAGCCCCAAAGAAGGGGAGAACCGAATTCCCAGAGGACCCAGCTGAGATGGAGAAGAACTTCATCCTGAGGTTTCAGATCCATGAGTCATCGCAGCAGAATTTCTCCTACTGGGACAGGGTTCAGGGTACCGTGCAGTTACCTGTGAGCCAAAAGAGAAACAAGTCCCAGCCTGCAGCTGGAAACAAAGGTCAGAAGACCAGTAAGGCTCAGGAGAAGGTGGAGAAGCCTGAAGAAAAAGTGGAGACCAAAGGAATCTTCAGTCATCTCAGCCAGAGATGCAAAGGAAAGTTGCAGAGGAGGCAGTCAGATGATGATGTTCCACAGTGACTGTGTGTCATCTGTGTGGATAGGGAGGTTATCACCTGCTGCAATAATGCAGCTGGGACTCAGTTTGTTCATCTAGAAAAAGACCATTCTTCATTCACACAACTCACTTTATACAATTTCGGACCTCGTGTGCAACTTTAATTAGTTAATAGATTTCTTACCAGTTATTCTGTTGGTTAATAAAATATATTTTATTTGTGCATTAAATCTCTCTATTGTATTGTTTACCTACTCTCTTCACTGATTCTCATGGGATAAATCCCTTGTTGAAAGTGCATTTGTTTTCCACCCTCAGAATAGATTGTTAACGAAGTCTCATTCTCAAAAGAGCTTCACATGGGAACTTGTAACTGCTTAGCTGCGCTTAGAAGAGATGACAGGCCAGCTATTAATATAGCAGAACAAGGCCTGATTTCATAAGGCCTTTCTTTTATTATTCTTCTACCTGTCTGTGACACCACCCCTTTTTTGTTAATTTGAAAAAGGCTCTTATGTTCTGATGTTGAAACAGCTCATTCTTGTGAGGGTATTATCTCACGAAGGTTATCACTGGTTATCTATTACATATGGGATAAGATACATAAAAGACCAGTTACAATCAACAAAGCTTATCAAATTCTATCAAGTCTTTGACGCGGGGTTTCACAGCATGAGAAAACAAAATAATAATGTCCAATGTCTCTTAGGGAAATGGAAATAAATGACCACTGTTTCTAATTAGTTGAGAAGTAGGAGAAAGTCCATTTGCTGGAAGTGTTGATCTTTGACATCACTGAATGTCCTCCTGAGAGCTGGAACAGGGAATAACTGAAGGAGGTTAGTAGGAACACTGTACCATGATGATGATGGTGTGAGGCTTTTGTTGGCCAATTGCCTCTGTAAGTTTCCCGGCACAGCTGTGTCTTGGCAGTCCTTCTTCTGTTCCTGTTCTGGCCACAAAGGCTGCAAGGTGATGAGGTTATTTCTCTTTTCACTGGGTCTCATTTTTTCAGAGGTGATCAGTATCAGTTGAAATGAACAGGTGACTGTTTTGAGCTGTTGATGATAAAACACAGGCATATCTTCTCCTGAAGTGAATGAATCAATTAGGCTTCACTGTGGTATACTCAATTGGGATTTAGATGTGATGATGTTTTTTCCAAATTTCTAATGTAAATATTGCACTATTCAACATGATTTGTCATCCAAATTTCTAATGTACATATTGCATTATTTGAATGTTTTTAAAGTGCTAATTCCTCTTCTTTTTTGTTTTTTTAAGAATGAGGTGCCTGTCTTTTGTTATGGGTATGAAGAAACATCATAGTAAAATAATACACATAGAGGACAAGAAACTTAGAGCAATTAGGGAGAATTCAGATACAACTATCAGGAAAATTTCAAATAGCAGACAAAACTAACAACATAGATGGAATTAGGTAAATAGCAATCTCTGAAATTATCTACCATCATCCCACAGTCTGCAAACAGCTGACAAACCTCCACTCAGTAGGGACTTGGATAATTATTTCCAGATAATTCCCAAGCTCCCTTTAAAAACAGTTCAACTGTCATGTAGAGGGTCAAATTGCTAAGTCAAAGCAACTCGAATCTAGTTTTGATGCAGAAAACATCTGGGTCTGTTGGCAAATTCTTGTCCAGGTAGAGCTAAGGCCTGGCCACCACCCAAGCTCAAACTGGGAGAGAATTCTCTAAACGTAATTTAAAACAAGGCTCTTAAGAATAGCACTGAGGAGTAAAGGGCTAGGGGTGAAAGACTAATGAACCATCCAATAGGTGCCTCCTCCAGAATTTCCTCAGGACAGAGGTGTTTTAAACACAGGAAACTGTTGGAGTGCTTCTGTAATACTAATTGGGACTGCATCTGATTACTTAAACTTCACAATACCATCTGTTTGGAGGAGGCTTCCAACAAAGCTGAGATACTGTTCCTTGGAACTCTGAAAAATACAGAAAAATGATGAGACAATACTGGGTCAAACCATAGAGCCACAGTGTGGAGCCCAGCTAGAGGGGTAGTCTGGTCTAAGAGATACACAAGCAGCTAGAGAACAAAAGAAGGATTCTGAAACGACACGTGTCTTGTAGGTAATTACACCAAAAGATGGTAAAGCATATAAAAAGCTGGCTATAAAAACAGTATTACAAACATTTATGTATTTATGACAGAAAAAATGTAACAAAGGAAAATACTGAATAGCTCACTGGTAAAATGTATGACACCTCTGATTAAATAACACTCAAACCTGATATAAATTAATTTGGACAGCGATACAGCTTAACAAGATGAACTTAATAAAACCCACCCCTAAAATGATTTCAAATTAATAAACATTATTTCATTATCACCTTAGTAGAACAAAAAGCACACTCAAGAGAACTCAAAGTTAATTATTATTAATACTGAACATAACTGGAACCATAAAAAACTGGAATAGAACATGGTTCAAACTTAGTAGTAATGAAACTTAACAGAAATAAAATCTGCCAAAATTAACTTAATAAATCTTAGCCTTATTCAATGTAACAGAACATAACTGAGCATTACAATATTGGGCCTTAATTTAACAGAATTAAATGAACAGTCTTAAAAGTTATAGACATGACATGATGTGACTTAGTCTAAGGTTAACACAAAAAGACAACTAAAAGGTGAATAAGCCATAAGTGAAGTAACATCCTGATGGTGGTACTGGAGGGATTAAAGTTGTAACAAGCACATTAGAATTATAAGTAAATCAGTTATGAGAAAAACCCATGGTAACTGCAAATTCCATGGAAACAGAAATTCACTAGGACTTTTTAAAGTGCAGGGTTGCTGGGAAATAAATATAATTACGTGCAATTTAGCATATTGCTGAGCAACCCAGCAGCTTTTTGTGACTGTACCTGGCATCCTGTTATATAGCAAATTTGTTAGCATTCTTGTTAAAGAAATCAGAGCACGTTAAAATTTGATAGGTAATAAGGCATTGCATTTACCGCTTTTCAATCTCTCCAGTAACTGTAAAGCTATATAAAAAAATCAGAATTTAGTCAGAAAACAAAATAAACTTAAAAAGCCCTATAGCAACACGTTTTCAAGGCACACAAACACAGTAGGTAAGGCTTCATCAAACAGGTAATTGAGCAGCTCTGCGCTGGAGCGGGGGCCTAGCTGCCCACAGGGAAGAGGGAAGGCGCCGCGAAAAGGGAAACTATGGGGAGAAGAGAGGACATCTGAAACTACAATAACATAACTACACATCAATAAAGCTTCTCTTAATATTCACACACTAGTCATCCCTTAATTGCGAGAGCCAATCATCTCATTATCCCTCTATCCCAGCAGGGCCTGCGGCTGTGAATCCAGCTCGCCCGGCTCGGCGGCCACCGCCCTCCCGGGGCCGCTGCACCGCTGCTCCCCCAAAACACTCGCGGGGAAAAGCAGCAGCACGAAACAAACTCTAAAACCCGCACACAGTGAGAGGAAAAACACCACCAAAAGAGAAACACAGAAAAGGCACAAGGTGCATTTTATTTCACCTTTTGCCAACAAAGTCAGTGACTGAGAGTTGCATTTCCAAGGCAAAGTCTTTTGAGAAACTTCAAACTCAGAAGTATAATTTTTACTAGATGTGTACAAGGCCAGGCCTCATTGGAGGAACAGCTTTTCTCGCAACTCTGCATCATCTTTAACTGAAAAAGAATTAAGCAGTGTGGTCATGAGTCTGGCATCTCAGCCAGAAATGCCAGGCATTTGAGGGAAGAAGTCAGCCTACAAAATCTGATCATTTTTTCTCTTCCATTGGCCTGTCAATAATGATAATCAGACTATATCTCTACATGTTAACATGAAGGTGTTTCTATTCACGTAAGCAGTAATATATCTATAAAGACCTTTGAATTCTCTTCAAGGACAAGGACATTTGAACAAATAATCCTTAATAGAGAGGTCCAGTCTAACTTTTCACTGAAGATGTTAAACCCAAGGGCAGTTCATATAATTCTGTTGTGGTAAATAGGTATGATTTGTGGTGAAAAAATTGAAACAGTATTTAGTATTTTGAAATAATGAAATTTGGAAATAAACAGTAATTAATATTTGGAAATAATGAAGCAGTGAAAGGTGTAATGCCAAGAAAGAAAGGGAGACGAGGGCCCCTCCCCTCCTTCTCCTGAGGATGTTCAGAACAGGAAGAAGCAAGAGATAACTATTACTGAATTTAGTTGGAAGAGAGGAGAATTTGGTTGGATGTCGTTGTCGGGGCGGTCGCGACACAACGAAGAGACCAGAAGAAGTCTCATTTGGCAACTTTTTAATACGAAATATGTCCGACTTTTTATACACTCTGTGATAGTTTATACTTCTTCTACCTTAACTATTGGCCACAATAAATCAACATAACACCATTGGTGAAAAGTTACAGTGACTTAACTAACTTTCTAAAAATACTCCATCCAGCTGCGTAGTTCTCATCTTTCTTCTGTTCCTCACTTCTCTTGGTCTCCTTGGTTACAGCCTTGAAGACAGCTCCTTATCAGCTACTTCTTTGATTCTTGCTCCTTCAGCTAACAGGCCCACTGTTAGCGCCTTCCACAATTCCCCCTTTTTGTTTTTCATCTGTAAGCACAGCTGCTATGGATGTTTGCAGGGCCCTTTGCAAAAATCCAAGCAGACAGGGGAAACACAAGGCAACAATCATAACCATGAACAAAATTAACGTTCCCATTCTCAGTACAATCATTCTTGTCCCTCATTCATCTATAAGTGCTTTTAACAACTTTATAAAACTGTGAACTATAACCACTCCCAATGCTCATTGGTGGAGCATGCGTGGTAAAAGTGATGATAAGGGCAGTGATACAAGTGTGACAAATCGAAAATAGGAGGAGATGGTGATGACATACAGCATAAAAAAGGGAATTTTGGCTTGACAAGCTGGTACGTGAGGTGACAGGGGTCAATCCCTGCACTCCATACCTGGCGTGTACCCTGAGTGGTTATTTTTGCTTATGTGCTATTATCAGAACAAAATTATTCCTTATTTTAACCAAATTATATTGTCAATATTTCAAGTGTATTCAATTTTATATATATTAAACTACTTAATTAAAATTGCTGTTACATTTAATTTTGTTTGTTTTTTTTTTGATGGGATAATTATGCAAATATAACACTGTCTTTACATGTTGCTGCAGAGACGGACAATACACCTATTTCTTCATTTGCAGCAGCCCATCTTTAATTTTCACAGCTCACATTTATATGATTTTCTAAAGGCATTGTCTTTCATTTTAATTGGTTAGTAACTTACTGCAACTCAGT
>NW_024500283.1:0-1101 GCF_017590055.1 Onychostruthus taczanowskii | reverse complement strand
CCCCCCGCACTTTTTTTGGGGGGGTCGTGACGTCAGAGACCCCCGAAGGAACGGAAGCCCTCCCCCATCCCGGGGATTTCCCTTTTTTTTTTTCTTGTTTTTCCCCTTTTTTTTCTTTTTTTTTCCCTTTTTTTTTCCTTTTTCCCCCCCTTTTTTTCTTTTTTCCCTTTTTTTAAATTTTTTTTCCTTTTTTTTCCTTTTTTCCCCCATTTTTCCTTTTTTCCCATTTTCCCCCTTTTTGCCCCTATTTTTTTTCCATTTCCCCCCATTTTTTCCCCGATTTTTTCTCTTTTTTTTCCTAATTTTTTCATCGTTTCCCCCCAGTTTTCCCACCCCCTCCCCCAAACACAACCAAGCCCCGAAAAAAATGGGGGAAAGCCGGAAAATTTGGGAAAAAAGGGGAAAAAAGGGGAAAAGGAAAAAAGGCTGGAGGAAATTGGGGGAAAATGAAAAAAGGAGAGAAAAATGGGGGAAAAAAGGGAAAAATTGGAAAATGGGGGAGGGGAATAAAATGGGGAAAGCTGGAAGGAGAGTGGGAAAACAGAATAAAATAGGGGAAAATGGGGAAAAATGGGGAAAAAATGGGGAAAAATGGGGAAAAAATGGGGAAAAAGCTGGAAAAGTTCGGGGAAATTGGAATAAAGGGGGAAAAGAGGGAACAAAAGTGGGGGGAAAAAGAGGGAAAAATTAAAAGTATGGGAAAAAAGGGAAAAATACTGGGAAAAAGTCAGGATAAAGGGGGGGAAAAGGGGGGAATATGGGAAAAAAGGGGGAAAATGTGAAAAAAGCCATCAGCCTGTTCACCCCTCAGCTGTCCCACTCACAGCCCCCAGTTCTGCACAGAGCAGGCAGCAAACTGGTCACTACTGGCACTGCCTGTGGTCTGAACTGGGAACTGTGAGGAGAAAGGGGGGAGAGAAGGGGAGAAAAATGGGAAAAAAGGGGGAAAATGTGAAAAAAGCTGGAAAAGTTGGGGGAAATTGGGAATAAAGGGGGAAAAGAGGGAACAAAAGTGAGGAAAAAAGGGGGGAAATTGAAAATATGGGAAAAAGCGAAAAATACTGGAAAAAATTCGGGGAAAAGGGGAAAAAATGGGGAAAA
>NW_024500282.1:751-1101 GCF_017590055.1 Onychostruthus taczanowskii | reverse complement strand
GAATTTTGATCTCAGCAATGAACTCAGTTGATTCCCTGATGAATTTGGAGCAAATTTTGCGTCATTTTTGCCTCATTTTGGGCCATTTTTGCCTCCCTCATTTTGGGTCATTTTTGTCCGTTTTTCGCTGTTTTTTCAACTTTTTTCACCATTTTTTCACCCTTTTCCCCCAAATTTTTGGGGGGAATTTCAGAAATTTTGGGATTTTTGGGATAACTCAGGGACACAGCTGATTCCCAGGTAAATCTGGAGCAAATTTTGGGTCACTTTTGCCTCATTTTTGCCTCATTTTGCCTCATTTTTGCCGCGTTTTGGGCCATTTTTGTCAGTTTTTCCCCGTTTTTTCACCT
>NW_024500282.1:0-655 GCF_017590055.1 Onychostruthus taczanowskii | reverse complement strand
CATTTTTGCCGCGTTCTCGGCCATTTTTTGTCCGTTTTTCACCGTTTTTTCACCTTTTTTCCCCAAATTTTTTTGGGAATTCCCAAATTTGAGCTCAGTAACGAACTCAGGTGATTCCCAGGTCAATCTGGAGCAAATTTTGGGTCACTTTTGCTTCATTTTCGGCCATTTTTGCCTCATTTTTGCCGCGTTCTCGGCCGTTTTCCGTTTTTCACCGTTTTTTCACCTTTTTTCCCCAAATTTTTTTGGGAATTCCCAAATTTGAGCTCAGTAACGAACTCAGGTGATTCCCAGGTCAATCTGGAGCAAATTTTGGGTCACTTTTGCTTCATTTTCGGCCATTTTTGCCTCATTTTTGCCGCATTCTCGGCCGTTTTTTGCCCGTTTTTCGCCGTTTTTTCGCCGTTTCCCCCCAAATTTTGGGTGAATTTTGTTTGGACTCACGCAGGCAGGCGGCGGCCAGCAGGCGCAGGGCGGGCTGGGGCGCGGCGCAGCCGGGGAAGAGCGGCTGCAGCGCGTAGTTGGCGAAGGTGAGGGCGATGACGGCCTGGTTGGTGGGGTAGATCACCAGCACCGAGATCCACAGCCGCAGGAAGCTGCCGCGGAAACGGCCAGGTCGGGAATTCCGGGCGGTTCCGGAAAGTTCCGGCGGAGC
>NW_024500281.1:0-1005 GCF_017590055.1 Onychostruthus taczanowskii | reverse complement strand
GTCCCCATTGTCCCCAATGTCCCCATTTTCCCCAGTGTCCCTGCGCTGTCCCCAGTCTCCCTGTTCCCAGTGTCCCCATCGTCCCCAGAGTCCCCGCGGTGTCCCCAATGTCCCCAATGTCCCCAATGTCCCCAATGTCCCCAATGTCCCCAGTGTCCCATGTCCCCAATGTCCCCAATGTCCCCACTGTCCCCAGTGTCCCCAGTGTCCCATGTCCCCAATGTCCCCAGTGTCCCCAGTGTCCCCCGTGTCCCTGTCCCCCAGGTGGACGCGCTGTTCCTGGAGGATTTCCAGACCACGCCTTCCGGAATGTTCCGCGACTTCGACTACGAGCCCGTGGCCGCGGCCAGCCTGGCGCAGGTGCACCGAGCCACCCTGCCCGACGGGACCCCGGTGGCCGTCAAGGTGGGACATGGGGACACCTGGGGACAGCTGGGGACACACCTGGGGACACCTGGGGACACCTGGGGACAGCGGGGACAAACCTGGGGACATGGGGACACACCTGGGGAGACACCTGGGGACATGGGGACACACCTGGGGACAGCAGGGACAGCTGGGGACATGGGGACACACCTGGGGACACACCTGGGGACAGCGGGGACAAACCTGGGGACATGGGGACACACCTGGGGAGACACCTGGGGACATGGGGACACACCTGGGGACAGCAGGGACAGCTGGGGACATGGGGACACACCTGGGGACACACCTGGGGACAGCGGGGACAAACCTGGGGACATGGGGACACACCTGGGGAGACACCTGGGGACATGGGGACACACCTGGGGACAGCAGGGACAGCTGGGGACATGGGGACACACCTGGGGACACACCTGGGAGACCGGCACACCTGGGGGCACCTGGGGACAGTGGGGACACCCTGGGGGGACACCTGGGGACATGGGGACACACCTGGGGACACGCCTGGGGACATGGGGACACCTGGGGACAGTGGGGACACACCTGGGGACATGCGGACACACCTGGGAACACCTGGGGACA
>NW_024500280.1:0-1101 GCF_017590055.1 Onychostruthus taczanowskii | reverse complement strand
CCCCAAATTCCTGAGTCCTCTAACCCCTAAACCCCTCCCAAATCCCAAATTCCCGGAATTCCCCGGCCGGAATCCAAAATTGGCCTCATTTCCCGGAGGGGTGGGGGAGGCTGAGTCACTTCCACCCTCTCCGCTCTGACTCAGCCCTTCCTGGCACCCTCGGGGGAGGATTTGGGCCCCTCCCCGCCGATTCTTTGCTCCAGGTTGGGATTTGTTTGACCAAAAAGAGGGAATTTTTATCCCAGAGTGGGAATTGTTTGCCCAAAAATTAGAATTTTTTGACCCAGGGGGGGTTAAGTCCCCCAAACCCTTTGTGAAGCTAAGCAGGGTCCACCCGGGTCACCCCTTGGATGGGTTCCCCAACCTGACTAGGGGAGTATTTACCCCAAAAAGGGACTTTTTTCCCCAAAAATGAATTGGTTTTCTCCAAAACAAATGGCATTTTATCCCAAAATGGGATTAATTTGCCTCAAAATGGTATTAATTTGCCCCAAAAAATAAATTATTTACCCCAAGGGGCGTTAATTCCCCCAAACCCTTTCTGAAGCTAAGCAGGGTCCACCCGGGTCACCCCTTGGATGGGTTCCCCAACCTAACTAGGGGAGTATTTACCCCAAAAAAGGATTTATTCCCCCAAGTGGCATTTATTTACCGAAAACCAGAGGGAATTTTTATCCCAGAGTGGGAATTATTTGCCCAAAAATTTGAATTTTTTGACCCAGGGGGGGTTAATTCCCCCAAACCCTTTGTGAAGCTAAGCAGGTTCCACCTGGGGCACCCCTTGGATGGGTTCCCCAACCTAACTAGGGGAGTATTTACCCCAAAAAGGAACTTTTTCCCTAAAAATGAATTCATTTCCCCCAAAACAAATGGAATTTTATCCCAAAATGGGATTAATTTGCCTCAAAATGGGATTTACTTGCCCCAAAATACAAATTATTTACCCCACAGGGCGTTAATTCCCCCAAACCCTTTGTGAAGCTAAGCAGGGTCCACCCAGGTCACCCCTTGGATGGGTTCCCCAACTTAATTAGGGGAATATTTACCCAAAAAAAGGTTTTATTCCACCAAAAATCCCCCAAGTGGCATTTATTTACCCAA
>NW_024500279.1:0-1101 GCF_017590055.1 Onychostruthus taczanowskii | reverse complement strand
CTGGGATTTTTGGGGTATTTTTGGGGTAATTTCGGGTTAATTTTGGTGTGTTTTGGGCCCAGGGCACCCGTCGTGCCTGCAGTTCTCGCTGGCCATGGCGGATTTTGGGGGAATTTTTTGGGATATTTTTTGGGATATTTTGGGATATTTCGTGGGGGTTTTTGGGGCTGTTTTGGGGTATTTTGGGGTGTGGCTTTCTGAGTGTTTTAGGATGGGTTTGAGGATATTTTTGGGGTGATTTTGGGTTAATTTTGGTGTGCTTTGGGCCCAGGGCACCCGTCGTGCCTGCAGTTCTCTCTGGCCGTGGCGGATTTTGGGGGAATTTTTGGGATATTTTGTGGGGGTTTTTGGGGCTGTTTTTGGGGTATTTTGGGGTGTGGATTTCTAGGATTTTGGGGGGGCTTTTGGGGAATTTTTGGGGTATTTTTGAATTAATTTTGGGTTAATTTTGGGTTAATTTTGGGTTAATTTTGGTGTGTTTTGGCCCCGGGCACCCGTCGTGCCTGCAGTTCTCGCTGGCCATGGCGGATTTTTCGCTGTTTTTGGGCTATTTTGGGGTGTGGATTTCTAGGATTTTAGGGGGGCTTTTGGGGAATTTTTGGGGTAATTTTGAATTAATTTTGGGTTAAGTTTGGGTTAATTTTGGTGTGTTTTGGCCCCGGGCACCCGTCGTGCCTGCAGTTCTCGCTGGCCATGGCGGATTTTTCGCTGTTTTTGGGCTATTTTGGGGGGTGGATTTCTGGGATTTTTGGGGTATTTTTGGGGTAATTTCGGGTTAATTTTGGTGTGTTTTGGGCCCAGGGCACCCGTCGTGCCTGCAGTTCTCTCTGGCCGTGGCGGATTTTGGGGGAATTTTTGGGGTATTTTGGGGTGTGGCTTTCTGATGGTTTTAGGATGGGTTTGAGGGTATTTTTGGGTTAATTTTGGGTTAATTTTGGTGTGTTTTGGCCCAGGGCACCCCTCGTGCCTGCAGTTCTCGCTGGCCATGGCGGCGGCGGCGCGCTCGTACCGCTGGCAATGCATCGAGTGCAAATCCTGCAGCCTCTGCGGCACCGCCGAGAACGACGTGAGGCACCCCCAAAACCCCCCAAATCCGCCCCA
>NW_024500278.1:0-1101 GCF_017590055.1 Onychostruthus taczanowskii | reverse complement strand
CAATTCCCTCCTCCAAAAAAATGCCAGATAAACCCCTAAAAAAAATCCACAAAAAAATTCCAAAACAAACCCCAAAAATCCCCTAAAAAATCCCCCCAAAAAACCAGTAAAAAACCCTAAAAAAATCCCCCCAAAAAACCCTTAAAAATCCCCAAAAAAACCCCTAAAAAACCCTAAAAATCCCCCAAAAAACCCTAAAAATCCCCAAAAAGGCCTAAAAAAATCCCCCAAAAACCCTAAAAAATCCCAAAAAAAACCCTCTAAAAAGTCCCAAAAAACCCCTTAAAAATCCAAAAAAATCCCCCCAAAAAAACTTAAAAAGTCACAAAAAACCCCTTAAAAATCCCCCAAAAACCCTAAAAATAAAAAAAAACCTAAAGAAAATCACCCAAAAATCCTAAAAATCCCAAAAAACCCTAAAAAAAATCCCCCAAAAATCCTAAAAAAATCCCAAAAAAACCTTAAAAAATTCCCCCAAAAAACAATAAAAAACCCTAAAAAAATCCCCCAAAAAAATCCCTAAAAAACTCCTTAAAAACCCCAAAAAAAACCCCAAAAATCCCCTAAATAAACCTTAAAAAGTCACAAAAAAACCCTTAAAAATCCCCCAAAAATCCCCCCAAAATCCCTAAAAATAAAAAAAAAAAAAAAAAAAAACCCTAAAGAAAATCCCCCAAAAAACCTTAAAAAATCCCAAAAAAACCTAAAAAGTCCCAAAAGACCCTGAAAAAATTCCCTAAAAACTCTAAAAAGTCCCAAAAAAACCCCTAAAACATTCCTCAAAAAAACCTTAAAAAAATCCCCAAAAAAACCTAAAAAGTCCCAAAAGACCCCGAAAAAATTCCCTAAAAATTTCCCTAAAAAAAACCTAAAAAATCCCCCCAAAAACCTAAAAAATAATAAAAAAAACCCTAAAAATTCAAAGAAAACCCCCAACCTAAAAAATCCCCTAAAAATATTCTAAAACCCCCCCAAAACCCCCCCCGGAGCGGGGAGACCCCTCCCCAAATTAAAATAAAAATCCCACCGGGGGTCGGAGAGACCCCCCCCCAAATAACCCCCCTAAAAATCCCAAAAAATACCAAAACAAGCCCAAAAAAA
>NW_024500277.1:828-1102 GCF_017590055.1 Onychostruthus taczanowskii | reverse complement strand
AGACCCCAGCCCCATTTCCGAGGGTCCTATCTCCACTGGTGAGACCCCAGCCCCATTTCCGGGGGTCCCAGCCCCATTTGGGAGGGTCCCAACCCCATTTTAGGGTGTCCCAGCCCCATTTTGGGGGTCCCAGCCCCATCTGGGCGTCCCGCAGCCCCCCCGGGGGGGTTCCCCCCGCACTCACCGAGCCCCCCGGGGGGGTCGCAGCCCCCCAACCTGCGCAGGGTCTCCCCCAGCGCCGCCTTGACCAGCGCCAGCTCCTGCTCCACCCGCC
>NW_024500277.1:0-357 GCF_017590055.1 Onychostruthus taczanowskii | reverse complement strand
ACCCCAAAAAAGCACCCGCGGAACCCCGGGTCCCATTTGAGGGGGGGCCCAATCCCATTTTGGGGGTCCCAACCCCATTGGGGAGACCCCCGCCCCATTTCCGAGGGTCCTATCCCCACTGGTGAGACCCCAGCCCCATTTCCGGGGGTCCCAGCCCCATTTGGGAGGGTCCCAACCCCATTTTAGGGTGTCCCAGCCCCATTTTGGGGGTCCCAGCCCCATCTGGGCGTCCCGCAGCCCCCCCGGGGGGGTTCCCCCCGCACTCACCGAGCCCCCCGGGGGGGTCGCAGCCCCCCAACCTGCGCAGGGTCTCCCCCAGCGCCGCCTTGACCAGCGCCAGCTCCTGCTCCACCCGCC
>NW_024500276.1:0-1103 GCF_017590055.1 Onychostruthus taczanowskii | reverse complement strand
CAAGCATTTCAAAAGCAATGTCCCCAGCCACTGTGTACCTCTGGCAGTCACTAAAGAAAACAAAACCCTTTATTATTTACCAAGTAATTTTTTTCATATAAGTATCAATATATTTCAAATGTATAGCAAAAGCTGTAGTTTAAACACTGTATATGAATCCACTAGTTAATAAACATTCTGTTGCCCATAGGGGATTAATTTATTTCCTGTGTTACTAAACTGTCAGAACAAATGTATAAAATCTGTAAAGTACTGGCTAGACCTGTACAGACTAAGATTTTTTTTTTTTTTTAAGCTACAAATGGTAAAAAATTCCAGCATTAACATTTTAGAAGGCTCCACACATCAAGACATACCCCAGCACATGCAGAGTGCTTAAAGGGACAGAAAAACTCATCAAGCAGATATTCAAGAGCATGTCAACAGCAGAGCTACTCCACTAGGCCACTGTGTTGGGAAAGCAAGGCCTTCAGAGCTGGGAAGAGATGGGCTGTGCAGGTGTCAACAAAGGAGAGCACGAGTGAAGTGGAATGAAAACTGCCATGGAGATGCCAGAACCATTTTGCTCCACAGAACTAAACCTTAGTTCAGTTTGAAGAGCTCTAATCAATAACCTCTAAACTGAATAATTTCTCAATAGGAGAACAGCTGTCATGTATTTCAAAGCAGTACCTGCTGGAAAAAAGATATTGGAATATGAGTCACCAGTATGATTTTTGGAGGCTTTAACTCAGGAGATCAATTTAGTTAAAGGCCACAAGTTAGTGCCTGGATTATAACATAAATGTAATCTTTTCCCAGGACTCTGTTGAACTCTTCATATGGGGATGTGACTGGGAATTCACAGCACTAGCAAGACAAATTCCAATTGGTGTACATACAGAACCAGACAATAAAAAATATTTATATTTAAGCAAACATCAGTCTTATTTCCACACCATTTCATATTTTTTTCATCAGTAAAGAATAAGTAAATGAGATGAACTGGGGACATGGCAGATCTAAAGCAGTAAGTGACAAGATATTTTTACTACTATGTGAGTAGGGCACAGGCAAATAAGTCATTTATTGAACTGAAACAGTCATATTCATACACACACACA
>NW_024500275.1:0-1104 GCF_017590055.1 Onychostruthus taczanowskii | reverse complement strand
GGGACCCACAAGGATCATCAAATCCAGATCCTAATGGTTATGGGCAAAGTCTTTCACTTCACATCAGTGTTAGTAATTTGTCACTCTGAGAATTGTTTCACTGGTTTATTGGGTTTTCTTTTTTCCTTGTTATGAGTTGATGGTGCCTGTTCTGACCTGCGGGATACGGGAGGAAGCTTTCTGGATAAATTCAGCCCAAGAAAGGGTTATGGATTTATGCAGAAACTCCTTTGTCTGTACTTATTAGTGGATGACACTGGAGAACCTGACAGAGGTGATTCCTCTTGCGTCTCTGTTTGCATCTGTTGTGGTTTGTGGGGCTGGAGGGAAGGACGGGCCTTGGTTTGGGCCCCTTTGGCATCTTTTAGCAATGGTAGACAGTCCTGTTAGACTAGTCCTGTGGGGACTAGAAACACTTTCTTTTTTACCTAAAATTCTCTCTTTTGGAACACTTTTTTGGTTTTGTATTTTTTCTCAGCTTTTTCTTTGTAAATATGTACATTTATCCACTAATAAATGTTATTGCAAATCAGATCTTTCTTTCCACTGCTTATTAACCAAAAAACTGTAGATGATCTGTGTTAATGACTTCTTGGACTAACCTTCAGTATTCCTTTCTCAAAGCAGGAGCCATCAGACTGAGTCATTGTTGATGGCATTCAGAGTGTAGGGTCTGTTGGACACTCTTGAGTGTGGATTGGGTGCTCCTGGGGAGAGGGAGTACACAAGGCTGCAGCTCTAAGATCTCAAACTGACCAGAATAATTCAATTGGGGATTAAATCCAGCTTGGTTTATAACACACTTTGTTTGCAGGAGTCCTCTACCAAGTGCTTAATGTCACTCTAGCATCTTCTCCCTCTTCATTTTGGAGACTGTGTGGTAGGAAAAATGAATTGCACAAAGTTGTTTTGAGAGCAGAAGTGAGGCAGGTCCTGCACAGCTCAGCTACAAGAACCTCTGTCCCACCTGGTGTGTTCATCTGGGGTCAAAAATGCTCCTTTTAGGTTTTATAAGTGAAAAAACCACATTCCTAATGAACCTGTTCCTCAGCTCAGTGATATAACACAAGCTTCTGGTGGGTTTTTTCTGGTTGAAGCTCAGGT
>NW_024500274.1:0-1104 GCF_017590055.1 Onychostruthus taczanowskii | reverse complement strand
AAACCACAAAAAAAACCACCCCAAAAATACACCCAGGGAGCAGCACGTCTTCTTCCTCAGGGACACCGAGGACCTGCAGGAGGTGTTCCACCGCATGATCGGTACCGGGGAGCCCAAAAATACCCCAAAAACAAAAAAAATCACCCCCAAAACCCAAAAAAAACAACAAAAATCCACCCCAAAACCCAAAAAAACAAAAAAAAACACCCCCAAAACCCAAAAAAACAAAAGAAATCCACCCCCAAAACCCAAAAAACCAAAAAAATCCACCCCAAAACCCCCCAAAAACATAAAAACCACCTTCAAAACCACCAAAAACCATAAAAAAACACCCAAAAAACCACCACAAACCCTAAAAAAACACCCAAAAAAACATAGAAAAAAACCAAAATCCACAACCGCCCCAAAAACCCCATAAAAAAAACATAAAAAACCACCCCAAAAACCCAAACCAACCAAAAAAATACCTATAAACCCTAAAAATCACCCCAAAGCCACAAAAAGAAAACCCTAAAAAAACCCAAAAAAACCACCCCAAAATCCACAACCCCCCAAAAACCCCATAAACCCTAAAAAACACCCCAAAACCCCCCAAAAACATAAAAACCACCTTCAAAACCACCAAAAACCATAAAAAACACCCAAAAAACCACCACAAACCCTAAAAAACCACCCAAAAAAACATAGAAAAAAACCAAAATCCACAACCGCCCCAAAAACCCCATAAAAAAAACATAAAAAACCACCCCAAAAACCCAAACCAACCAAAAAAATACCTATAAACCCTAAAAATCACCCCAAAGCCACAAAAAGAAAACCCTAAAAAAACCCAAAAAAACCACCCCAAAATCCACAACCCCCCAAAAACCCCATAAACCCTAAAAAACACCCCAAAACCCCCCAAAAACATAAAAACCACCTTCAAAACCACCAAAAACCATAAAAAACACCCAAAAAACCACCACAAACCCTAAAAAACCACCCAAAAAAACATAGAAAAAAACCCAAAATCCACAACCACCCCAAAAACCCCATAAAAAAAAACATAAAAAACCACCCCAAAACCACCAACCCCCTCCAAAAAAACCCATAAACCCTAAAAAT
>NW_024500273.1:25760-123294 GCF_017590055.1 Onychostruthus taczanowskii | reverse complement strand
GTCCAGCTCCTGACCCTGCAGAGGACAACCCCAGGGATCCCAAGCATGCACCTGTCATCCCTATCCAAACTCCCTGAGCTCTTGTCGAGCTCGGTGCTGTGACCACGTACCTGAGGAGCCTCTCGCAGTGCCTGGGCATCACCATCCTCTGTGAGAAAGAGCCTTTTCTTAATATCCAGCCTTAATGTTGGCTGTCGTGACACAGCTGCAGGTGCTCCCTCGGGTCCTGTCCCTGGTCACTGAGCGCAGAGGTCAGCGCCTGCCCCTCTGCTTCCCCATGTGAGGAAGCTGCAGACAGTGGGAGGTCTCCCCTCCCTGTGCTCCTCTGACCTCCTTGCTCTAAGACTCCCCTGGCCTGGACTGTTTTGACTTTTCTCTTAACGATTTCTCCCTCTAGCTGGACTGGGCTGCGTTTGGCGTGATGACCCTGCCCTCCATCGGGATCCCCCTGCTGCTCTGGTACTCGAGCAAGAGGAAGTATGACACCCCCAAGAGCAAAAAGAACTGAGCAGAGTCCAGTGCCAGCAGCAGCCCAGAGCTCGGGAAAGGACACCCCTGAAGCCCCAAGAGCAGCAGCTGGGTCGGGGTGGCACCGTCCCCTGCGAGGTGCTGCCTGCGCCGTGCTTCAGCCTTCTGGGCAGAGGATTCGGTGGCTGCAGCAGCAGCTGTGAGGTGTCCTCTGTGTTCTGATGGAGAAACAAGCAAACAGAAGAAAGAACAACCAGAATTCCCAACTGCCTTGTCCCCTCTGGAGGCAGAACCCCTCTCTCCTCTGTAGCCGCAGCAATATGAGCAGTGCAGCTTGTTACTGCCCAGGGGGGCCTGTCTGTGGGGCTCTGCCCCCTGGGCTGCCTCCAGCTCTCATTAGCCTGCTGCACTTTTCTGCAGGGTATTGTGAAAAACACGGTCACTCTCCTGTGAAAATTTAAGAAGTTTAATAAAGGACAATATCAGACAAGGACCATAGAGCAGAGGTTCTTATGGCCAGGTACATCTTGGCATTCAGCCAATACCACACTGTTATCTTCGGGGATACCCCTTAAATACATTTTCTCTTACATCAGCCTGTTGCATATTCATAGACCCTTATGCATATCCGTAAGGAACTAGTTTACATGGCCCCTCCTTGGGTCTGCCTTTTTAGAGCAGGCGTGTTTCTTGGCTGTGGTTTTGGCTCCTTCTCTTTATTACTTCCAGTTTGGGCCTTGGTCCACACTGTTTTCAGATGGTGGGTGCTCATAGTTGGCAGATCTGTAGCAGGTGTCCCCATCCAAGGAGGAATTTTAACACAAGCATAGCTATTTCAATACTATGTCTAAGCTTAATTAACAACAGAAAAAAACTATACAACAAAGTTACTTTAACATTACACATACAGAATCCATTTTAATATTTGCAAAAAGCCAGTATTATATATAACAGTATCATATCTCAGGGTCACCTCCAGATGCTGCCTGCCCTGTGGGACAGAGATTGCTCTGGTGACACCGCAGACCTGATTTGACAGAGGATGTCACAGCTGCTGCTTTGCCCAAAAGGGGCACTAAGGGAGGTCCCTGTTGATGGTGTTCCCTGCGTGGCCATGATGTGTTTTGTTGAGCAGAGGACAGTTCTTGCTGTTCTTTTTCGTTGTTCTGTACATGATTGAGGTTTGTCGAGGTATTGAGGATTTTGTAATATAAAAGGAACACCATGGCAGTGTGCAATGCAGGTGCAGCACCTGCCCTTGGCCTCACTCGAGCTTCTGGGCTTGGGCATGGATGCAGTGGCCCAAAATTTGTGTCTTGGTTTAGAGGAAATTCTAGGAGAAATATGCTCTAAAATGATTGGTTTTGTCAAAAGAGAGAGAGCTTCGCTAAGTCCTCTTTCTTCTGCCAATGAGAGAAATGGATATCAGAGGATGCAAGTGAAAAAAACCCGTATTAACAGAAAAAAGAGAAACTACAACAACAACAACAACCAACCAAACAAACAAAAAAACCCACAAAAAAAAACAAAAAAGGGGGGAAAAAATTTTTGAAACTTACACTCCACCTGACCGTGTGGCCGAGGTCGTGACTTGCCCTTCTTTGTCCATGAGTTCGGGAGCAGAAAAGTGTTCACAGGAGCTGGAACCTGTTGGATTTCTGGCGTGGGTCTTCTTGCAGCAGCTGAAGTTGGTGTGTTTTAATTTCCTTGTGCCGGTTCAGTTCCTCCGAGGCCTCGGGTTTGGCGCGGTCCCGCCGGCTCCCCCGAGCGGCCGAAAAAGAAAAAAGACAAAAAACAGGGAAAAGAGAGAAAGCCGAAACAGTTCAAAGAAATAAAAACAAAACGCCGAGGATTCCCGGTACAGCCTCCAGGCTAGGAGAAGGGAAGGGGGAAAACCCTTTTGCTTCACTCTAGCAGCAAAAAACGCCAACCCAATCCAACAAAAGGAACAGTGTAGGGTCCCGGTCCACCCGGAGCACCCAGAGAGGAGCTTGAACAGAGCCCGCCCAGCAGCTCAAGGCTCCCCATCCCAACCCTGGCTCCATCTTAAAGATACAGCATTCGTTTTCTGGGCACAAAGCCGAGATAAAGGAATAAAGCATCATCATAAAATCATCCCATGGCACGCTGCTTGCACCACTGTGCTCTCAAAGCCAGGTTGCCTGCAGAGTGCAGTGAGCTGTAAATCCCTTCAGCCAGGCTCACACCGGGATTTCTGCTTCCATGGGCTCTTGCAGAATCAGAGTAAAGTGATGGAATAACAGTGTAACTCTGTTATTGACTGCTTTTGTTTGGAAGGGACCTTAAAGGCTATGTAGGTCCAACCCTCTTCCTCTAGACCAGGTTACTCTAAATTTTCTCCCACACTGCCAGGAATGGGTCAGCCCCAGCTTCTCTGGGCCACCTGTGTCAGTGCCTCACCATCTTCACAGGTAGAAATTTCTTCCCAGTATCTCATTCTCTGGACCTACCCCAGAGCTGGAGGAAGCTCTGACAAGGGGGTGACTCCAGAACAGAGCAGAGGGGCAGAATCCCCCTTCCTTCACACACTGCCCATGCTGCTGGGGATGAGCCCAGGACAGTGTTTGCTTTCTGGCCCTAGTGCACGTTGCCACAGCATCCTGTGCTCCTTGTCAACCCATGCCCCACATCCTTCCCAGGGCCTTCTGGGCCCAGTGCATATTGCCATGGCTCGCTAAGCTTCTTGTCAATCCATGCCCCCACATGCTTCCCAGGGCTGCTCTCCATCCATTCTCCCCCAGCCTGTTTGTGTTTCGGGCTGCCCCAGTGCAGGTGCAGCACCTGCCCTTGGCCTCGCTGAACCTCCTGGGCTTGGCATGACCTGCCTGCCCACCCTATGCCAGAGCAAGGATTAAACACAGAAACAGCCTGAAACAATGTATTTATTTTGAGGTGAAGAGAATTTTCAGTCAGTAACCCTCACCCCAGAAGCAGTGCAGTGTTACCAACAGCCACTGCCTTTACCCAGTGCCCGGGGTATTTTCCATCCCTCCCAGACTTTAAACAAACTTTTCCAGGCTCAGCCTTGAGACCAGGCCACTGCACTGAGCTCCTCCATGTCAAGGTCAAGGCAGTCGGTTCTCCCCTGCGAAGTCTCAACCTCTCACTCCTGGGCTGCCTCCGGTGCTGCGGACTGCTTGCTTTGGTTGTCACCCTTCTTTTTGTGCCCCGAAACGATGTCATCAATACGCAGGAGGAGGACTGCAGTCTGCAGAGAAACCCCACACCCAGGGCTCATCTGGAGCTCATCACAAAAGACAAAACCCAACCTGCCCCCAGCTTTCACACCACACCATCATCAGCCTGGGCTGAAATGGTTCTTTCAGCACCGAAGGGAACGGTGTCTCACAGCTTGTGGGAGCAGCAAGGGGCTGCTTTCCCAGCACCATGGAAACTAGGACACCCATTTTTTCTTGTTGACTGACATAGAAGGGACACAGTATCCCTTCGAGGAACAGCCTTTGATCCAACACCAGCAAGGTAATGGCAGGATCTGTGATGAGAAGGGCAGCTGAGACACAGCAGCCCCAGCCAGCCAGAGGGATAAAGCTCCCACGATCACTGATGATTCCAGTGTGTTGCTGGCATGGGATTGCTCAGGTACAGCTCCATCTGGCACTGGAAGCAGTGAGTGCATTCTGCACCGTGTGCAAGAAAAGGTGGGATGAAATATGATGAAATTCAGCTGCAGGATCAAAAGCTCAGGAAAGCCCAAGTCTGGGCTCCCACCTCCCTTATTATCCCACCTCCAGGAACAAGCTCAGACACCAGTATGCCCTGCACTGGGTGTGATGCCCACCCAAACACCACAGCATACAGGGAAGGATGTCCTCCTCTCCCAGATGATACCCACAGAGGCTCTGAAGTTTCCACATCTGCCTTACCTCCACGGCTGTTTTGTAGGTCTGAAGTTTGACAGCCAAGGGCTCCCAGATCCCCAGCTCCTTCATGTCAACCAGGGCTCCAGTCTCCCCATTCACACCCCATGTCTGGCTGCCTTCCTGAGTGTGCTTGGCCTGGAAGCAAAAAGACAGGGTGGGTGAGATGGCAATTTCTCTTCTGGCATCTCAAACTGATTACAGGCTGAGGAAACTGTAACAGGTCATCAGAATGTTCTTGGTTTTGGAGTCTATACAAAAACATGTCACTGACAGCACAAGAAGGGCACTGTTCTGAACGGTGCCTGATCCCAGGAGCTGGGTGAAGCAGGAAAGGGCTGACTCTCTCCTGGTGCCCCTGCCACACGCCTTACCCTGAGCGAAGTCAGAACACGGATTGTACTAGCGCCACAGTTCTGGATCAGCGTCCGGGGAATGACTTCCAGAGCCTGGGCCACTGCACGGTAGGGCCACTGCTCCACGCCTGTCATGCCCTTGGACCTCTCTGTCAGTGCATGGGAAACGGCCATTTCAGTGGCTCCCCCGCCGGGCACCAGCTGCGGATCCATGAGGACGTTGCGGCACACCTGCATGGCGTCCTGCAGGTTGCGCTCCACCTCCTGCAACAGGGACAGAATCGCAAAACCGTCGAGGCTGGAAAGTTCTCTTAACACAATCAAGTCCAAACGTACCCCCAGCACTGCCAAGGCTGCCACTAACCCGAGTCCCAAATCCATACATGAGCTAAATCCATCCAAGGATGGTGACTCCACTACTGTCCTGGGTACCCTGTGCCAGTGCCTGACCAGACTTTCCATGAAGAAATTTCCTCTAATATCCAATCTAAAGTTCCCCTGGTGCAACTTGAGGCCACTTCCTTTTGCCCTGTCACTTGTTTCTAGGGTGAAGAGCCTGACCCCCAGTGGGCTAGACCCTTCTGTCAGGTAGTACTAAATACGGGCAATAAGGTCCTCGCTGAGCCCCCCAGCTCCTCCTTGTGCTCCAGACCCTTCCCCAGCTTCACTGCCCTTCTCATTATTAACTGCAGCACCACACCAGCTGAAAGCCCAGCCCCCAGTCTGCTGGCCATGACTCACCACAAAGGTGGCTGGCACAGGAGGTGAAGCAGCCTGTGCACTAACTTACCGCTAGGATTTCCTTGCTGGCTCCCCTGAGGATGATGGTGCAAGCCTTAGGATCTTTGCAATCAGTGATGAAAGCAAAATACTCATCTCCTATTTTTTTCACTTCAAAGAGCCTGGCACCAGTTCCCACATCCTCCTCCCGGAGCTCATCGGTGCGACTGACGATGCGAGCTCCACAGGCCCTAGCACACCAAAGCATGGCATCAGACACTCACAAATCACAACTGAGAAAGAGTGGGATCAGAACAATTCCGTGTCATGCACAGTGGGAATGGGCTCCAGACAGGAGCCAGCACCTACCTGGCAATCCGGTTGTTGTCAGTCTTCCGCACCCTGCGGATGGCGGTGATGTTGGCTCTCATCAGGTAGTGCTGGGCCAGGTCTGAAACCAGGTTTGTGTAATTTCAGTAATGAATCAGCAGTATCATGTAAAATTTCATCTGTTTATCAGTTATCGAGCCAGCTATTTTAATTCCAGTCTTTGAAGCAAAAGGGGTTACAGGAGAAAAGCACCTAAATGTAGCTTTTAAAACCAGGCTGCAAGGCAATACAGTAGCACAGCTCTCCAAGGGTTAAGACTCAGCTTCACTTGTATTTTGGTATCTTTCCCAAACGTTGGAAAAGCGAAATATTATTGTAAGAGTCTACTTTCACAGAGCAACATCAAGAATGAACTTCAATGCCTGCAGAGTACACCTATTTGCTGGGGTACACCAGGTTTGGGAGGAGTTGTTTTAGTTTGTTGTTGTGGTTCTTTTTAGTTTTGGTTGGGTTTTTTCTAAGGTCCTGAGCAGTGCATTTAACACCATGAACCTCACTGAGATGAATTCAACACAAAGGATCACATGTGCTATTACCAGAAACTCCTTTTTCCGTGATGACCAGATCTGGCTTGACTCTTATCAGATCCTCACACATCTGCTGGATGTACTCTTCCTCCATCTGCAGGATTCGGGCAAAATCTTCCTCCCGAGTAATTTCAATGTCAGTCTGTACAGAAGAGGTGTAAAGAGTTTAGGTGTTCATTCCAACCTTCACAGTATTAGACACCTCCCCCAGCTTCAAGCAGCTCAACTCCTCCAGTATAACCAGGGAGCTAGGGATGAAAACCACTGATAAAATAAACTGTGACACTGTGCCAGCTGAGCATTAACCTTAGTTCAAGCTCAGAAATATTTCTTTTGCTCTTGACCAGTACTTAGATACACAAATCACTGTAGCTGCTTCAATCAGTCAAAATGCTGTAGCCTCACTCCTATTTTTTTTGAGTCCACAGCAGAATTAGCCCCGACATTCAACAGGCCTCTGAAAGGTAGAACACAGAAAGCCTTTCCCCACCTGCAGTTTTAAAAAGCCAGCTGCATGTTTGTTTTACTCATTCTAAATCAAGGCCTGCAGATGTCCCCACCAGGACTCACTTTACCTGGCTCTCTCCTTTCTTGTACTCCAGTGAACAATCCAGAAGGACGATGCGTGGATTCTTAATAAGGCGACGCATTCTGGGATGGGTCACATCTTTATTCACCATAATTCCACGCAAGACACACGAGTCTTCACTAAAACCACCTGGAATCTGACAGACACAAGGCAGAAAATCAGGTGAGTCAGTTTAGTCTACACAAACTTGTGTATCTGGAAATATCTCCTGAAGGTGTCCCACATCTAGAAAAGGGAAAACATCTCCCAAGTAACCACAGTGCATCCAGATCACTATACAAGTTTAATTTTAAGCACACACTGACTTAGATTTGAAATGGGAAGCCATGAAAGAACTTAAGAAACTTTTAACATTCTATTATCTGACAACATGTTCCATTTTCCATCTTCCAAATCCAACTGAAATTATATTTTTGACAGGTACTCTAAAAGACAGCAGCCCCTGTTGGCATTGTAAACGAGCATGGCTGACAACACTGAAACATCTTCAAGGATTATGTCTGTGGACTGCAGAGAAGTAACACAAAATTGTTCACAATGCACCCTGCTATGAACTAGTTCATAACAAGAAAGGAGCATGAAGATAAGTAACAGTTCAGGACAAACTCACCTTTTCTACTTTTGCATATTTTTTAATATCAATTTCTTTTCTGCCATTTTCTTCAAACTCCACAGTCTTAACAGCATCAAGAGCAATGCTGCAGGCCAAGTCAGACCAGCGGTTTATTGCCTTGGTGTTTATCGCACTCTTAATTATTTTAAGCATCATCTCTTTATTGTTCACATCCACTGGAGTGCTGAGATAAAACAAAAAAAAGGCCAAAGAGCAAACGGAGTGTTAATTCTAAGCAACAATCTAACCCTTTTGACTCCATCTCCAGTTTTGTTAAGTTGTATTCAACGGACACAAGTGCCTGAAGGAGCAGCTCGAAGCAGTACAGAAAGTCCACATCCCCCCTCTCTAACTTCCACCAGCCCACACTTACCCAATTTTCTTCAGAATACTGATCATGTCATCAAGAGCCTTACGATAAGCCCAGATGATCACAGTTGGGTGCATCTGCTGCTCAAGAAAGTGCTCAGCAACAGAGAGCATCTCTCCAGCTAAAAAAAAATTAAAAATAAAATTCCTCAAATAAATTAGTAGTACAATTAACAGTCAAGAAAGGAGAACACATACCAGAAAAAAGATATCTTCTATCCACGCAGAGAGTTCTAACATCACCTATACCTTTCTTTACACTTCACTGTGGTTATCATGGGAAAAGAACAACTTTCCAAAGTGTGGAGCTGATCACGTTAGGGTGTCATCAACCTAGCATGCTCTTGCACAGTAAAAAAACCCCTCTCCATTTCAAAATTAGTAAATAACTAAGATGTGTCTCATCAGGGGCTCTGCTTAGAAAAAAGGGTGAACTTTAGCCTTAATGCAAAGTGTTGGAGTCTGTCTCCTTACCAAGAATAATGACAGATGTGGTCCCATCTCCAACTTCTTCATCCTGAGTGCGGCTGATCTCTATCATCGATTTTGCAGCTGGATGCTGGACTTGAATCTATGTAGGAGCAAGGGGCATGGATTTGTCCCAGAATATTAAAGCAGAAATGTCTCACATCACTCAATGGAACAAATACCACACCTTTAATACAATCAAAGGCATTCTGTCCAATAACAGAAAGGCTTTTTCTTTCTTTTTGAGACCACAACCAAGCCCTTGTATTTGACAGGATTGTGTCTCTTCACTGTTTTTCAGGCATTTCAGTTTTTAGGATGATCTTTGAAAAGCTCTTGCACCAGACAGACATGTGGCATTGTGAACACCACCATCTACTCAAAAGGTCTCAATGCAGTTGATAATAGCTCCAATTACCAAAGAATCTGCATCAGTCCTGTAAATACTCCATGAAAACTTTCCACTGTAGGATCAAACCTACATTTCTGTAGAGCAAGAATACTTGCTGGATATGTTTCATTTCTCCCCAGTGAGAACCTTTCTTGGAACAGCTGGTTAGCACTTGCTGGCTCTCAGGACAGGTGGGGAGATGACACAGCTCCACTGTCACCCAAGATTCAGGCACGTACTGACTTAATGTTAAGAAAGAAAATCCTTTAAGAAAAACTTACTTCTCTAAGAATAGCATTGCCATCGTTGGTCATCACAATCCCACCCATGGGGTCCAAAAGCATCTGCAACCACAAGAGAACCAACACTTGACTGCTCTGTCCCAAGTGTGTCTCACTTCTAGTCAGCTGCAGCACAAATTCTTACCTTCATCATTGCTCTCGGTCCCAAACATGTTCGGATAATGTCAGCAATAGTCTAGGAGGAATCAGAGAAATGAGGTAATACAGGAGGGCATCAAAAAGTCTAAAAAAACTCCACAGTGAAATCAGCAGCCCCTGCAAAATTTACGTAATCAAACAACCCCGCTGTGGTTGAGATGCAGCCATGGTTAAGAATTGTATGGAAATGAGAATATGGGGATTATCAAGACAATGGAACCACACTAAATTATTATCTCAGATGTCAAAACTGAGACACTTTCAGACTTGGCAGAGAAACAGGGGTTTGGTTAGCTAAATCCCTCCATGGTTATTTATATGGTACCCATTACATGAACAATGCAGATATTTTGGTTTTATACAGAATTTTTATGTAACAGTACAGAAATCTTCTGCTAATGTACAAAATTGTTTTCTATGTTGCTTCTTCTTCTACTCTACATTCATATCAAATAGAGAAAATCTGTTCCACACCCAGTTTTCCCTCTGAAATATAGGAAAACACACACACAAAGGATCAGAACAGCCTGAGAATTTGGTACCTTTGCAGCAGTGATGTTTCCTGTCTGGACTTTTCTTCCAGACTCACGTTTTGTATTCTGACCTAAAGGATAAAAAAAATAAAAAATTAATCAAGTACAAAACATCAAGGATGCAGTCACCTCTCAGTCACACATTCAACATGTGACCAGATTGAAATTCAGAGTTTACAATACAAATACTGCAGTCATGATGATAGATATCTTATATATCTATATAGATATACATTGATAGAAAATTGTCAGTGAAAACCAACATTCCCTATTATAACAGAACTCCTTGTTAGCAGCCTGAGACAAAGCTTTGCAACCCCGAAACACGACCTATTACCCCAAAAATCAAACTGCAGTGACTCACTAGGATCTGCCAGATCTCACAAAGCCAAGGGGCTGCTATTGTACAGTAGTGTTCAGTCAAGAAAAGTTACAGAGGCTCATGTACAGTAGGAAGAACACGGTGATCATAAAGTTAATCCATCAGTGTTACTTTGGCACATGAGGGTGAGCAGCAGCTGGGGTACCAAGTGGCTCACAACCACAGCTGGAGATCAGCTGTCAACAAACTGAGCCTAGAGCATATGTGGGCTCAGGGATGCTTTTCTGCTATTGCAAGCCTGGCCCGAGCACACCCAGATTTATTCAGGAGCAGATGCACGTGCACAGGGAGGTGCAAGGCAGAACAAAAGGAAACAACAGTAAAAGCAGTACCACGTCTAAGGCAAGCAGGCTTACAGAAAAGGGGCAGTGGGCTACGACAGTCTGCCTATTGGGTTAATAGAGAACAGAATGGATGGAGAAGAGAATCAGATACCCAAACAGAAAAAAACCCAACCCTGGGAATACCTCATGTTGATGGATGGTGAGAGATCACAGAATGGTTTGGGTTGGAGGGGACCTTAAAGACTATCTCGTTCCAAAACCCTTTCATGGGCAGGGACACCTACTAGAGTAGAGCTCCAAGCTCTGTTCAACCTGGCCCTGGATATTTCCAGGGATGGGGAAGTCACATCTTCTCTGAGCAATGTGTGCCAAGGCCTTACCACCGTCACAAGGAAGAATTTTTTCCCACTATCCCAGCTAACCCTGCCCTCTGGCAGTGGGAAACCATCCCCTCCTATCCTATCATTACAGGCCCTTGCCTAAAGTCACTTTCCAGCCCTCTTGGAGCCCCTCTTGGCCCTGGAAGGGGCTCTAAGGTCCCCCTGGAGTCTTTTATTTCTCCAGACTGAACAGCCCCAGCTCTCCCAGCCCGTTTCCAGAGCAGAGGGGCTGCAGCCCCTGGATCATCTCTGTGAACTCCTCTAGAGCCGCCCAGCAGCTCCGGAGGCCCAAGAATTGAGGTTCGCACGGGGTTCAAACGGGTCAGGACAAGGCAACGTGCTGAGAAAGACGCGAGAGCAGCCGAGAGCACGGAACGCTGCCAGAAAAGGTCTGAGCGCGGCGGGGCTCCGGCATCTCCCGCGCAGGGCGCGGCACAGGCTGCGGCACGGAGCTGCCAGGGGGAGCTCGGGCCGCGCCGGAGGCGGCAGCGATTGCCGGCGGATCCCCGGCAGGACAGGCGGCCCCGGCCGGAGCGGGCCGTGAAAGGGCGCCCGGCCATGAGGAGACCCAACATGGCGGCGAGTCAGGCGAGCGGCAAAGCGGGGCGGGGGTCGGAACCGGCCATTCCCTCGCCCTCCGCCCATGGCAGTGCGGGCCGGGCCGGCGGAACTTACTGAGAACCAGGACGGGGCGCGGGCCCATCATCGCGGCGGCTGGAGCACGGCGGAACCTTCTGGAGCCTCGCAGCGCCGCCACACCGCGCACCGCGCCCCGCCGCGGTCAATGGCGCCTGAGCGCGCCGCCTGATTGGGCAATCGCCCGGCGCGCTCGGCTGGGAAGTGACGCTAGGCGCAGGGGGCGGAGCCTGCAGGGGCTCCGCACGGCCGCGGGGCCCGCCGCACCCGCGGCCGTGGGGAGGGGAGGGGAGGGGAGGGGCGGAACCTTGCACAGCCCCGGAGGAGAGGCGGCGGGCCCCGCGGGGCGGCCGCGGAGTGGACGTTTCTCTGACGCCTCCCCGTTACATCCGGAAGGCACCGGGTCCGAGATGCCACGGGCGACCTCGACTCCTAGAGGCAGAGCTCAGTGAGCCCCCCTCGGTCAGCAGGGTGGTCTCGCCCAGCCCGCGCTGCAGGAGCCCAGCGGAAGGAAGGATGGTGAGGCGGCCCCGCCTGCCCGACCGCGGGTGCCCGGGACCGTCGGATCCTCTGAGCCCCTGCGGACCCTCCAGGCCTCTGCCTGCCAGGGGCCCCCCAAACTGCCTTAACCCCTCGCCATGGACCAGCCGGGTGCCACCCGGCCGGGGCAGCCGCCCCCTCGCCAGATTTGTCAGGACCGAAGTAAATTATTATTATTATTATTATTATTATTATTATTATTATTATTATTATTATTATTATTATTATTATTATTTGGCTGGGTGGGGACGGTGCCGCTGCGCCCACCCCACCGCCTGCATAGTATTTCAGGGTCCCCTCCAGCTGCTGCCTGCCCTGTGGGATAGAGATTGCTCTGGTGACACCACAGACCTGATTTGATACAGGATGTCACAGCTGCTGCTTTGTCGTGTTGATGCTCTTCTCTGACCCACCAGCTTGCCCAGGTCCATGGTGGGCTTGTAAAGCCATGAGGGTGGGGTGCAGGGAGGAGGATCAGGGTTAAATTCCTCAAGAATCAGATGCACAGGCTGGGAAACTCTTGCTGCACTGGGGATGCTCTGCTTAACTACACCCACCCACAACCCCCTCCACTAGACAGGCTTCAGCTTTCTGCTGACAGTGGATCAGGACATGTTCTCTGCCATTAGCTCTTTTCCTGTGCCGATCTCTGACCCTCTGTCCCTTTGGATGGAACCACCCAGGACACAAAACAGCCGCTGGTGGCTGAGGAGGGCTAAGGGCCCTGCTAAGAGGGGACACTGGAGCCCTGGGCACGGCCTCAGTTGGTTCCAGCAGCAGCTGGATCCAGCATTCCCAATCTGCACAAGGGGACTTGGCTGAGGCACAGAGCCAAGGATGGGGAGCTGAACCACAGCATCTTCACCAAGCCTCGCTGTTTCTTGAGCCCCTACAAGGCCTTGGGGGGCTGGTAGGCTCACCTTTCTTGTTTTCCATAATTCCCAGGCCTGGTGAACATGCAGTATTGTCCCTCAAATGCTTGTGGCTGTGTCAGGGGTCTTCCCACTGCAAGACTGAAGTCCTCTTGTTTGTGGGGAACCCTTTTGGAATTGTTCTGCCAGCCCTGGCAGCACAGCGTCACCATGTGCCCCTCCAGCAGCACCTGTACCAGCATCTGCAGCACCAGCCAGTCTGGGGGACATGGGACCTGTCACACCTGATGTCACCAGTGACCACCCATTGGGTAACATCCAGCACACTGGGATGCTCTGGGATGTCCCCAGAGCAGGGGACAGGCTCTGGTCACACCAGGGGAGTGACCCATGGAGTGGAGCCCACCCAGAACCCTTGGGGTCCCCACGGGTGCTAGGTTGGGGTCACAAATGCCCCTTACCGTCTGAGACTCTCACAGGGGAGCTGACCGCTGCCAGGTCTGTCACACAGGCAGGTGCCGCTCTTGGTGACAGTGAAGTTGTCATGTTCCTCCTGCTTCCAGTACCGCCTGTGCTTGTACCAGGTGGTGGCACCGGCTCTCCCCGAGCCCTGGCAGGTCAGTGTCACCCTGTCCCACAGCACCGGTCTCCAGGGGGGCTCCACGAGGAGCTGGGTGGTCTGGCCACCTGCGGGTGACAGCGGACACCAGCCTGCCAGGGCCAGCATGGGGATGGGGACATAGCATGCCCTGAAGACTCACCAGCAAGGCTGCAGGTCTGGGCTGGAAGGAAGAAGGGACAGGGCTGGGTGGGGGTGGCACAACAGGGACAGAAGCATGAGGGTATGGGGTGTGGGTGCTGTTCGTGTGTGGCAGGGACCCCTCAGGGGCACTGTGGACACCCCATAGTGAGGCAGGGCACAGGGAAACTGTGGACACCCCCAAAATGGGGACACCACGGCCACCCCATACTGTCACAGGTCACCCCCACAAGCCCCCTGATGCCTCCCCAAATCCCTGTCGCACCATTATTAATGTCCCCACCTTCCTGTCCCCACGACCCGGGTCACTTCACGCACAGGCTTTGCTGGCATTGGGGACTTAAGAGAATCCTGCAGTCCCCCTGTGTCAACTCCCCTCCCTATCCCAGGGACATGAGGCCCGTGCCTGGGACACACCCCACAGGAGCAGCGCCACCTTCCTTGCCATCCCAGTGTCCCCAGCCATGTGGACTGGCTGTCACTCGCTGCTCTGGCCACGGCTCCCCTGGCTGGCGGCTCTTCAGATGAAGGGGAAGGAAGCGAGGTCACATCTCGTCCCCACGTGTAGGTGGCACTTGGTGTGGGCAGGATGGGCAACTTGTGGGACATGGGTGTGATGGGGGGGACATGGTGTTGCCTGAATTTGGAGGCTGAGGCAGTGTAGGGAGCCAGTGATGGGTGTCCAGGGGAATGGGGTGCCCAGGGATGGGGTCCCATGGGAATGGGGGTCCCAAGGATTGGGTGGACTCAGAATCAAGGATGAGGGTCCCAGAACAACATGGCCTCCAGGGATTTGAGATCATGGGATGGGGACGGAGGGATGGGGATGCCAGGGCAGAGGGACCCATGTGAGAATGGGGGTCCTGGGGGAATCAAGGGAAGGGGTGTCCCAGGGTCTGCAATTACCAGGATGGGGTTCCTTGGGAATGGAGATCCTCGGGAATTGCAGCCCAGGGATGGGGATCCCAGGGAAGGGGAGACAGAAGGAAATGGGGTCCCATGGTTGGGGTTCCCAGGGGAATGGGGGTGCCAGGGATGGGCAGTGGCTGGGTGGGCCCATGGATCACAGCTTCTTCCCTGGTTGCCTCAGATTTGGGGGCGACCCAGGGCCCAGCGCTGCCTCCCTGAGGTGCTCATTTCCTGGCCAGGCATCACATGGGGGTCCTGGGTAGCTCTGCCTCCGTGCTCTCCCCTGCCCTTGTCCTTTTCTTATCTTTATTTCTTTTTTTCCTTATTTTGCTCATTTTTGTGCCATGTCCTCTCACCCCTGGTTCCTGGCTCAGCAATCCTGGGGTGCACTGAGTAGGGAACAGGTTGGGGAGACTTACGGGAGCGGGAAAATGGGATGTGGGGGGTGCAGGGAAGGGTGGGGAGGCTTTGCGGGATGGAGGTGTTGGGCTGTGCCCCCTCAACACTTTCTTTTTCCTGGATGAGAAGGAAGAGGCAGTTTGTGATGAGAGTCAGATGGGAAAGGGGAGTGAACTCTGTCGTGGGGCGACACATCCAGGAGGGTCCTGTCCTGTGAGGTCCCAGTTCTGCGGGTGACCTGGGTGAAACCAGTCCAGGGGATGACACCTCGTAGCATGGGATGTCCTGTCCCGGGGGGTGGTGGTTCCAGAAATGTCCCTGCACTTTCCTGGTCCGGTGCCTGTCCCAGGGGTGGCACATCCTGGGGACCCCTGTCAATCCAATGTGGAGCCCAGCCCCACTGCACAGGGATGGCCATTTGCCCAGCCCTGCTCTGGCCAGACGCAGGTGGCAGCCAGTACCTGAGGGTCCCCCCTGCCCCCTTGGCTTTGATTCTGGCAGCTTTAGAACTGCTGCAGAGGTGAGAATTCTGTGGCGGAAAAAGGCCTGCCTGATCATTTGTCCCCTCTCGCCAAGGGACTGAGAAAACCACGAAACTACTGAAATCCTACAACACTCTGCTCAACTGCCTGAGCTGGACCATCCTCCTCCTTCCTGCCATGCCATGTATGGACAGTGGTCGAATGCCCCACAGCCGCTCTCACACTATCCTCTGCACCTGGATGGGGAGAGAAAATTGAGCAAAGGGTTCCTGGTTTGAGACACAGACTAGGAGAGATCACTCATCAAATCCTCTCATGGGAAACGCAGGCTCAGAATTACCAATATGAATTAAATATTTTGCTGGCAAAATCAGAGCAGGATAAGGAGGTCTAATAAACTCTTCAAAACACCTTCCCCCCTCCCCAGACTCCTTCCCGGGCTCTCCCTCCAGCGGTGCAGGGAGTTGGGAACAGGGGCTCCAGGCAGTTCAGCACAGGTTGTTTCTGCCGCTGCTCATTCAGAGCAGTCACAGTCCTTGCCCTCCTCTGCCTTTTTTATCATCATCTTCAGTTTTGGGCCTTGGTCCACACTGTCTTCCACGGGAGTCTCTTCTCCAGGGATTTCTCCAGCAGGAGTCCTTTCTGTGGGCTGCAGCCCTGCCCCAGCTGCTCCAGGCTGGGGCCCTTCCTTGCCCAGGCTCAGTGCCTCAGGAACTGCTCAAGCGGGGGCTTCCCACGGGCTCACAGCCCCCTTTGGGCATCTTCTGCTCGGCCGGGGGCTCCTGCAGGGCTGTAGGGGGAGGTCTGCTCCCCGGGGACCCCTACAGACTCCGGGGGAATCTCTGGAGACTTTTGTGCCCCTCCTTCCTTCCTGCAGGGCTGTTCCTCTCACAGCCTCAGAGTGAAAACCATGTTCACTCTCCTGTGAAAATTTAAAAAGTTTAATAAAAGACAATAGCAAACAAGGACCATAAAGCAAAGGTTGGCACTCAGCCAAGAGCACACTGTTCTCTTCAGGGATACTCCTTAAATACCTTTTCTTTTATATCAGCTTGTTGCATATCCATAGACCCTTATGCATGGTAAACTTTTCCCCCAAACTACTTTACATGTTCCAAGAACTGTTCAGCATATCTCCTCCTTGGATCCACCTTTTTAGAGCATGCGTATTCCTGAGTAGTGCTTTTAGTCCTTTTTTATCATCATCTTCAGATGATGATAAAAAGTTTTGGGCCTTGGTCCACACTGTCTTCAGACAGTGAGCGCTGATAGTTGGCATACCTGTAGTGGGTGTCCTCATCCTATGTTCATTGGATGTTATCCCATCCAAGCAGGCATTTTAAAACAAGCATACTATATTAGCTATCTCACTACTATGTCTAAGCTTAATTAATACCAGAAATAAAAACAATATCTCCATAACAAAGTTACTTTCACATCCCACATATAAAATCCATCTTAATATTTGCAAAAAGCCAATATTATAATATGTATTTATAACACTCGGGCTCCTCTTGGCTGCCGCAATTCCATCTCTGCCTTCCCTTGGATTTGCCCTTCCCAGCTCTTGGAGCATCCACACCAACATCCCCCGTCCCCCATCCGCTCCAGGACGTCCCATGAGTCCTGGGAGCTCTTGGGGACTCATGGGATGGCAACACTGCCATGGCAACAGTCAGTCCCAATATGTCACGACAGTGGCTTTGGACACGCTGTCACAATTGGTTCAGACACATCCCAACCATTGGCTCCAGGACATTGTCACACCTCCCACACTCTATGACAGTGCCATGGCAGCTGCAACTACTGGCTCAGGATCTCGGTCCCTCCGTCCCAAAGACTCTTCCCGGGGGTCCCTCCTTCCGCGCCGTCAGCAGCTTCACGCACCGGGATTTCAGTCCCTCCTTCCCAAGGTCTGCCTCCGGTCTGCCCCTGACCCCCAGCCCCTCCGGCCCCTTCAGTCATGCCCCCAAGGGCACGTCCCGACTGAGGGTCCAGAGCTCCTCCCAGGATCAGTTGGTGTCCAGGGAGCACTGAGTGTGGCAATTTCAGATCTCTCATGTCGTCCTTTCCCACAGGTCATGGACTCCAGCAGCCCCATTGTGATCCTTCAGGATGTGCCCAAACAGCCTGAATCACAGTCCTCCATCAGATACAAACCAAAGACCACCAGAGTCATCACCAGGGACCTGATCCGGGACCTCATGTAAGGCTGTGCCCAAGTCCTGAGGGGTTTTGGGGGAATGGGTGTCAGTGCAGCATCCCAAAATCTCTGGGGAGCAGGGATTGGCAGAGTGCCCTGGCTACCCCTGGGGATCCCACCCCCTGCATCCCAGGCAGGTGCCACTTTCAGCACACTTTCCCTTCCTGCCGCACCCCAAAACAAGAGAGCTGGGTCCCCATGGCTTCTCCAACACTTCCCACCTTGCTCTGGGCTGGCTTGGTGGCCAGGTGGGCAGCTCAGGGAACACAGGGACCTGTTGGGGACCTGTGCCACTGAGCTCTCTCCCTGTGCTCCCCAGCATCCCCCAGGAGAAGCCCCAACCGTGTCTCATCATTGGAGAAAAGGAATATGAGAAACTCAAGGAATCAGCTCGAGCCCCGACTGAAGAGGAGCGTTGGGACAGGCTGAAGACCCTGAGAGCCAGACAGGACGCTGCTTTTGTAGGCATTTCCCTTCCTGCTTCCCCCTTTTCCTGATCCACAGCTGGATTTGAGGGGTGGTGGCTCCCACAGGGCATCCTCCCTCTGTCCACCACCTTTTGGGGCACAGGGGAGGCTGCAGGGCTCAGGGCTCCACTGAGAGCTGAGCAGCATCCCTGAAATTGTGCTCAGCACTCCCAGCCTTCCAAAGGCACGAGGTGTCTGCCCAGAGGTGTGGGGAGGGGTGCTCAGGGCCGTGCCAGGGCCCCAGGTGCCTGACATGTCCCCACTCAGTGTCAGGAATGCGGCACCTGAAGTGTGACCCCTGCAAGCCCTCGGCAAGGTGCCCAGGATTGGGCAGTGCTCTCTGTCCCCGCAGGAAGCCCTGAAAAAGGCCACAGGGCCCATCAGGAGCAGCTGGAGCGGGAGAAGCTGGAGCAGGAGCAGAGGGAGCTCCGGCAGCGCGCCCATGCCGAAGATCTCCGGCGGCAGATCCAGGAGCTGCAGCAGCAGCGGCAGCGGGAGCGGGCGGCCTTCATTGAGGAGGGCCGGCGGCAGCAGCAGGAGATCCGGCAGCGCAGCGAGCGCCTCGCCCAGTTCAGGCAGCAGAAGCTGCAGGAGTTCAGGTCAGGGGCTGCCAGTGCTGCTTCCCTGGGCTCTCTGGGCTCCCCGAGTCCTTCCTGGTGTCCCATCCTGGGCCACCTCCTAGCTCCCTCTGCATCCTCAGCAAACGGAACCTGCTGTGGGGCCACGGTCCCAGATCTATTGGGAGCCTAATGGATTCTTTCCTCTGCAGAGTCACTGGAATGCCCGAAAAGTACTGTGCCCAGGTGGAGCGCAAAGCCCAGAGCCAAGCCAGGAGAGCCCCCTCCTAGGCCAACCCCACCAGGAACCAGCTCCAATTCCCCACAGATTTGGGGTTCCATTTGCATTGAATAAATTTTCCAATAAACTGTGTTTCTGAGAAGATGGTGTTTTCCGTCCTTCCCTGGCCTCAGGGCTGTTTGGGAGGAGCTGTCACAGGGCTGGAGGAGCCTTGAGGTTCCTTGTCCCATTTGTCCCACTCTAGGGTTGTGTTATTGGTTTAGGCTTATTAGTGAATTTTTCCCATTTGTCATCTGAAAGATGCTGGAAGAAGGAGGGGGTGATGCCCCAGGGATGGATTGCAGGTGAGGGAGTTAACAAAAAAAGTGGGTGATAGTTCTGGCGGACCATCTGTTATAAACAACCCAGACCCCAAGTGGGAATTAGTCATAGAAGTTTTACTGAGAACAAAAAAAAAAAATCAGCAAAGCGAAAGGGACAGCGCTTGGGAGCGTGAGTGCCAGAGGCTTGTGCACAAAAATGGTGGGTCTGTCTTTCATACCCTTGATATTGCATCAGCTTTATGCACATTTATGCATATTCCCTGACTGGGAAGGACTAGGAGAAACACCCCACTGTAAGTGGCCCAGATGCCCCATGAATCCTGGGCATTGACTACCTCAGGAACAGGTACTTCAAAGACCCAAAGGGAGGTTGACAGGCTTTTGGAATCACTGCTGTGGAAACAGAAGGAATTGAGCAACTGAACACCTTGCCTGGACTGTCCAGAACACTTTTGGCAGCATTCCAGGGTTTCCGAGCCCCCAGGGGCTCCCCTGGTGTCTCTGCACATCCACAGTGATGTGCTGAGATCCCACACAGTTGTTTCTAGACATCACCAAATGAGAGAATTGGCCAAAGTTCTCCCTCTGCACTGACTCATGGATGACAGCCAATGCTCTGTGGGGGTGGCTGGACAGATGGAAAGAGGCCAACTAACAATGTAAAGAGAAACCCATCTGGGCTTCTGAAATGTGGCAAGACATCACCATCCAGGTGGAGAAGCAGATTGTGAGAGTGCACCATGGAGATGCACAAGTGCCTAAGAGTCGAGCCAACAAGGAACATCAGAATAATGAACATGCAGACCAGGTTCCCCCAGTCAAAGTGTCACAGGTAGATCTGGACTGGCAGCACAAGGGAGAGTTGTTTCTGGCTTCATGGGCTCATGATGCCTCAGGTCATCAAGGCAGAGATTTCACTTCTAAGTGGGCACAAGGCCAAGAGGTGGATTTAACCATGGACGCCATCTCCCAGGTTACCCACGACTGTGAGACATGTGCTGCCGTTAAGTAGGCTGAGAGAGTAAAGCCTCTGAGGAATGGTGGGCATTGGAATATGTACAGGTATGGAAAGGCCTGGGAGTTTGATTACATCACACTGCCACAAACCTGCCAAGGTAAGTGCTATGTGCTCACCATGGTGGACGCAACCACCAGATGGCTGGAAGTGCACCCAGTGCCTCACGCCACTGCACAGCACACCATTCTGGGCTTGGAAAAACAAGTCCTGTAGCAACATGGCACCCCAGAGCTAATTGAGTCAGATCGTTAACTCATTATAGGAATAGCTTAGCTACCACCTGCGCACAAGAGCACAGCATTGAGTGGGTGTATCACATCCCCTACCTTGCACCAGCTGCTGGGAAGGTTGAACAGTGTCATGGACTGTTGAAAACCACTCTAAGAGCTTGCATAGGGGGGACCTTCAAGCACTGGGATCAGCATTCAGCAAAGGCTACATGGCTGGTCAACACCAGAGTCCCTTCACACTGTAGATGGAGATAAGGTCCCTGTGGTACAGCTGAGAGGCCTGTTAGGGAAAACCGTTTGGATTAACCATGCCTCAAGAAATGGCAAACCCACTTGTGGGATTGTTTTTGCTCAAGGACCAGGTTGCACCTGGTTGGTGACACAAAAGGAAGAGAAACACAATGTATTCCTGAAGGGGATCTTATCTTTGGGTGAGCTGTCTGTATCTTGATGTGTGTATATATATATATATATGTATATATGTGTATATATGTGTATATATATATATGTATATATATGTATATGTATATATATATATGTAAATATCTATAGAATTTGAATAATGCATGTATGTATATATATTGAATAATGCATGTATGTATATAGTTGAAAAGTCTTAAGTTCAATGTTGGTATGGGAAAAAAATTCAGGATGGGTAATGTTATGGGTTTAGGGTTCTCAGTGAATTTTTTCCCATTATCATCCTGAAGGTGCTGGGCGGGGGGGGGGGGGGGAACTCTGAGATGGACAGCCAGCGGTCAAGTCACACAGAAAGAGTGGCTGATAGCCCTGATATTCCAAGACAATCACTTGGAGGGGAAGGGAATAAAAGGTTTTAGCAGCTTTGCCTTGGGAGCTTTCTCCCCGTCTGGAACCGGGAGCTGTCCAAGGTGCTGCCAGCGGTCTCGCCCTGGCCTTTCCGTGCCATAGCTCAGCACTGAGAGCGATTTCTGCCTGCCCCTTCTGCCTGTGCCCGCTGCTGGCCAGTGGATCCCAGTGGACCCCACTGACTCAGACCTGGGCAACTTCCAGTGCTGAGACCAGACACTGCCTGCGTGGATTTGCAGGGCAAGAACCTCCTTCTTTCCCTCCCGTGCCAGCAGCAGCCCAGATCATCCTGGGAAGTTCTGAGCTGGCACTGGACCCCCCTGCCCGCTGCAAGAGAGTCCCTGCAGCCTCTGCCCCACTGGAGCTGCCAGCGCCCTTTGCCAGCTGTGGTTATAACTGCACCCAAGGGGAACAAATGGCACTTAGCAGGTTAAAAGATTCTGTTCTTGTGTTATTGTTTGTTCTATTCTGTTCTATTTATTTGCAAGTAAGGAACAGTTATTCCTTGTTGAATTTGTTGCTGAGAATTTTCTGTCTGCATTGCAGACTTTGAGCGATTAGTTATTGGATTAAAAGTGAAAATAATTTAGGTGTCATTTCTTAATTTGATTGTTTAGCCTTAAAATACCTTGAACAGAAAGATAGATAGGCCTTTTGTAGCTTGTTAGTAGAATGCTGTAGAACTCATGACCTGTAATACAGATAAGAAATAATAAATACCTAAGCCTGAATGTGAAATATTGTGTCAAGAGCTTCAATTCCAACCTTGACAGAGGTAGGAAAAAAGAAGCTGAAAATGGCAATTCCTTTTTCTACATTTTTGCCTGAAAGCCCCATAATTTCAAAGGTATTACTTAGAAGGAGTGGTCTCTCTTTTGATTCCAGGAGGGTTCCTCTCCTCCTTGGAAGACATTTGTCTTTTAAACCAAGACACCTTGAGACACTGAGCTTGAAGGCTTTCATTTTTCTGGAAAAGAGCCATCGTCCATGGACAGGAATCAGGGACCAGAAGTGGGATTCCCTCACCTAAAAATCTGAATATCTTCATATTGCTCCTAGACAAAAGCTGCCAGGACCAACAGCTCAGGCTTGCCTTGGACTCCCTGCTGTAGCAGGCCCAGGGCCTGCAAGGCCACCCTAGCATTCAGAAGCCTAAGATAGGAGATGCCGAGTCATGATGACTGGACCTTAGAAGCCCCTCTCCTCCACCTTTGGACCCTTGTTTACCTCTCTGTAAGGTACCCTCTCTGTTTATCTCTCTTTAAGTACCCTCTTACTTTTCCTTGACCTATACTACTGGGCAATTTCCAAAACCACTGTACCCTATATAAACCCCTACTTCTGCGCAGTTCAGCAGAAGAGCTGTCACTGAGAACCTTTGCAGAAGACCCCAATAAAGATTTCCCTGCAGAAACTCACACAGCCTTCTCCTCTCTTTCTCTGCTTCTGCCTGGCACTTAGCAAGCTGAAAGAGCTGAATTCACAAAGAGCTGATAATCGCTGAAGAGCTGAAATCACTGAGAGCTGAGCTTGCTAAGGTTGCCTATGGCTATCAGCTGCTTGGGAACTCAGACAGGCTGTGCTGAACAAGACTGCGCTATCCAGTCTCCGTTACAGCCCACTGGGCATACCCCAGTGTAAGCTGCATTACCCCCGGGCCATGTCTCAGCCATCCCCTAGACACTGGGCTAGAAGCGTTCCTTCCTGTGGAAAAGAGTCATCCTTATAGGCCAAGTGCCTAGGACAGAAATTTAGATTCCACCTCCAAAAATTGCAAATAGCCAAGGATTGCTCCCAGATGAAAACTGCCAGGACCAACTGCCAGGGCAAGAAAGTCTTGAGGGGCACAGCCAGACACCCCCATTCCCCAGAGCTCCCTCATCCCACTCCCCAGTTCCAGCCCTGCCTGGTGCCCCCTGGTGCCCAAAGCCCCGCACCCGGTGCTCCCTGAGCAGCATCTGATCCCCATAGCTGCTCTGGAGCCTCTTCCAGTCCCAGCCCTGGGGTGGATCCGGGGCACAGCTGGAGCGGGCGGCACCAGGAGGGTGGACCTGGGACAGAGGGACCAGGATGCCAGGGGGGAAGTGACGGCACGGGTGGCAGACTAGGGACACTGGGGAGGAGCCGAAACAGAGGGAGCAGAATCATGGGCTCAGAACCCCAGCACAGGTCGTGGCTGCCATCGTGCTGCAAGCGCTGGGACTGTCACATTGTGATGAAACCGATAGCTGGGATGTGTCTGAGCCGATTGTGACAGCGTGTCTGAAGCCACTGTCACTTGTGTCAGGACCGACCGTTGCCATGGCAATGTCTCCAACCACTCCTGGGGCTCAAGTTGTATCCTGGAATGGGCCGGGAAGGAACGGGGCTGCTGACAGAAAAGAAGGGAAAATTGAGGGGGATGGCAGAGATGGAATTTCTGCAGCAAAAGGGAGCTGGGAGTAGAACAGCCCTGCAGGGAGGAAGGAGGGGCACGAGGGGCTCCGAAGATTCCCCCAGAGCCCATGGGGGACCCCGGGGAGCAGAGACCCTCCTGCAGCCCTGCAGGAGCCCCCAGCCAATCAGGAGATGCTCAAAGGGGGCTATGAGCCCGTGGGAAGACCCCGCTGGAGCATTCCAGGAGAGGGGAAGGTGTTTTTAGAACGTGTTTCACTTCTCATTTTTCAGATTTTCATGGAGAATAAATTCAATTAATTTCCCCGAGTTAAGTCCCTTTTGCCCCAAATGGTGCTCGGGGACTGATCCCTCCTTCCCTTCTCCTGACCCAGGACTCTTTTGTTCTCTTCCCTGGGCAGGTGAGGAGGGCAGGAATGGAGCAGCTTTGGGGACATCTGGACTCCAGACAGGGTCACTCCCCACAACCCCACCACGGCCCCAGGGCACAGCCCCTGCACAATATTTCCACACTTTTCTCTCTTATCTGGCAGCCACAGCCAGAACCCAAACATTCTTTCCATGAGGTTCAGAGGTATGCAGGTTTGAGACAGGAAGGAGGAGGGTCACGGTCACGTTGTTGAGAAGATAGTTCTGGGGCTCTCTCAGTCCCTTGGGGATAGGGACAAATTGATTAATTTCTGCATTTCCGGACTGGTTCCCCCACAGCTGCCCCTGCAGGGGGTGGTTCCCAGCCAGCCCTGCTCTGAAAACCATCGAAGGCCCTCACAGAGCCACTGCTTGGGCTCACTTTGGGTTTTGTGCTTCCTGCATGGCTGAGCAAACCACAGGCAGGCCTTTTCCCCCCACAGTATTCTCACCTCTGCAGCAGCTCTAAAGCTGCCAGAATCAAAGCCAAGGGGGCAGGGGGGACCCTCAGGTCCTTGCTGCCACCTGGGGCTGGCCAGGGCAGTGCTGGGCAATGGCCATCCCTGTGCAGTGGGGCTGGGCCATGGCTGGGCCCCACCTTGAATGGCCACTGGCTTCAAGGATCAGGAGTTTGGGGGCTCCTTCCTGCCCAGGGCTCCATTCCCCAGCTGCTCTTGCCAGCTCAGATCCTGCAGGGGATGAGCAATAATGGAGAAGTCTGGACCCCCCCAGAACTGCCATTCCCCAGGGCAGAACCCCCTTGTCCAGCATGTGTCCCCCCTGGGACAAGATCTCCTCAGGACAGGACCCCCCTGGATGTGCCCCTCCAGGATAGAACTCGCCCCTCTTTCCCATCTGACTCTCACCACAAACAGCATCTTCCTTCTTGTCCAGGAAAAGGAAAGTGTTGGAGGGGAAAAAGCTGGGCATCCGCATCCCCCACAGCCTGCCCACCCCTCCCTACAGACCCCTCACCGCTGCTTCCCCCACCCTGGGGTTCCCCCAGCTTATTCCCTGCTCAGATGCTCCCCAGGATCATCAAGGCATGAACTGGGGGTGTTGTGAAATTGAGGGATGGAATGATTGAAATGGAAATGAAGAGAGGAAAAAGACACGGGGGGTGTGGGGACACAGACCCAGGGCACTACAGGATCTGTCTGGGGTGATCCCCAGGCCACCAGCACCTTGTGGGGGCTGTGCTGTGCTCTGGGTCACCCCAAAATCTGAAGCACCCAGAGAAGGAGCTGCAGCTGATGGACCCCCCCAGCCACTGCCTATCCCTGGACCCGTCTTCCCCTGGGAACTGAATCATGGGACCCTTCAATCCTTATGTCCCCCCCTTTCTGGGACCCCCATCCCAGTACTCACATTCCCCAGGATCTCCATAGCCCAGGACCCCATTCCCAAGGAACTCTCTCCTGTTCATTGCATCCCCTGAAATCTCCCTTTCTGAGGACCTTGGTTCTTCCAAGGCCCCCCATTGCCCCAGCACCCTCATCCCTAGGAAACCCACACCATGACCCCAAACCCCTGGAGCTCACATTCCCCTGGGACTCCCATCCCTAAGTCCCCTCAGCCCTGGGGACCTCCATTCCCATGGCACCCCCATCCCCAGGCTTCCCTCTCCTCACGGCCCCCATTCCCCAGGGACACCATCCCTGGTTCTCCAAACCCCCTGAGCCCCCCAATATCAGGAAGCTCATGTCCCACCTTGTTCCACCCAGCCTTGTCCCCAGATTGTGGCCACCCTGCCCCCACCACGTGCCACCTACACATGAGGATGAGACCTGACCTTGATTCCTTCCCCTTTGGCCAAAGAGCCACCACCAGAGGACAGCGACGCCCGGGACTGAGTGACAGCCAGCCTGGATGGCTGGGGACACCAGGATGGCTGGGAAGGTGGTACTGTTCCTGTGGTGTGAGTGCCCCGGGCATGGGCTTGACACCTCGGGGATGGGTCCCAGTGGGGCAGAGACTGGTAGGGAGGGGGCACAGGGGGGCTGCAGGGTCCCCCTGAGGTCCCCAGTGCCAGCAGAGCCAGTGCATGGGCATGGAGCCCAGTGTGACAGGGTTGTGGGGTGGCTGTGGGGACAGGAACAGGGGACAGGAACAGGGGACAATGATGTGGCAAAAGGAACCTTGGGACTGGGGCAGCTGCGGGGACAGGGACAGGGAACAGGGATAGGGACAAGGGTCACGTACCATGCAGATGGGCCATGGGGACAGCTGCCAACTGAGTGGGATCACAGCCACAGTGCCATGGAGATGTGGCTGTGGGTACAGGTGCTGTGAAGCTGGTGGAGTTGACTTGTGCAAACATGGGGTGTCCACAGTGTCCCCAAGTTCTTCCTCAGCCCAGGTTGACCGATGCGTCCCTGTTGTCAGGACCTCTGTCCTACACCAGTGTTCCTGTGGGGACAGTTTGGGGACAGCCCCCACACCTCATGCCCCAGGTGGTGCTGTCCGTGCAGGGCCACCCCCACCCAGTCCTGTCCCTTCTCCCTTCCAGCCCAGACCCTTGGCCTTGCTGGTGAGTCCTAGGGGGATGCTGTGTCCCCACCCCACTGTCCTCACCACATGGTGGCCCTGGCACACTGGTGCCCCCCCTGTCATCGGTGGCGCCCAGACCACCCAGCTCCTCATGGAGCCCCCCTGGAGGCCGGCGGTGCTGTGGGACCAGATGACACTGACCTGCCATGGCTCAGGGATTGCCGGTGCCACCACCTGGTATAGGGACGGGTAGCCCTGGGGGCAGAAGGGACCCAATAACTTCACTGTCACCGTGAGTGGCACCTAAACGTGTGACAGACCCGGCAGTGTGCTCAGCCCTGCCGTATTGGTCCTAAATGGTGAGCGGGGATCTTAAATGATCAGGGTGGTCCCTGAGAGATCTGGCTGGGCTCCACTCCATGCTGTGAGAGACGGTCCGAAGTTTCCTTCATTTTTGCTTCACAACTGTCACAAGAACAAAGACTGGGACCACTGAGGACCCTGACAGGAGTTCTGGCCTAGCTGAGGTGGATGCTCACCAAGTGCTTGTTCGTGCTGTGTCTACAGTGCTGCCATGGTTTACTGCTTCTAGCAGGGCCTGTCAAGGAGCAACTTGCTCTATATGCTTACACCTGCTTCACGACAATGGCCCAAGATTTTCCCCACCTCTTGGCCAAATGAACTTTCTGGGGTAACTTTGGTAGTCCCCCATGGAAAATCCTTCATCTGCCTCACAACTACCATGATGAATGGAGATTGAAGCCCCCTCCCAAGGACTGATACAGAGACCCCTGTAATCCGAACAGGTGGGACGGGGGCTGGCATGATTGAAGCAAGATGTTTGCCCATGTGTGTTCCCTGGATCAAGAGAACAATGGGTCTCGCTCACTGCTGAAAACATGGACTGTCCATACCTATTTTCAATACCTGTTCCCCCTCAGCAATTTCAAGAGACTTATTCTTTATTGTCTTTTACCTGTTCCCCCCCTCAGCAAAATACTATAATAGACCCCTGAGTTAACCAGGACTTTGAGATTCTCCACAACCTGACAAGGAGAATTTCCCATCGACTGGACCATGAGGATTTCATCTCTACATTTGGTAGCTATACCCTCTTTCTCTCTCTCTCTCTCTCTCTCTCTCTCTCACTCTTTTATCTCTTTTCTAATCCCTTTATCACATTCAATCATGGTCATTCAATAAAAGGTGTATTTCACAGAATCACAGAATCATTACAGTCCAACCTGTTCCCTGACACCTCAACTAAACCATGGCACTGAGTGCCACATCCAGTCTTTTTTTAAACACATCCAGAGGTGATGACTCCACCACCTCCCCAGACAGACCATTCCAGTACTTTATCATTCTTTCCGTGAAAAACTTTTTCCTGATATCTAACCTATATTTCCCTTGACACAGCTTGAGACTGTGACCTCTCATTCTGCCAGTTGCTGCCTGGAGAAAGAGACCAACCCCCACCTGACTACAAGTACCCTTCATGAAGCTGTAGAGAGTGATAAGGTCACCTCTGAGCCTCCTTTTCTCCAGGCTAAACAACCCCAGCCCCCTCAGCCATTCCTCATAGGGCTTGTGTTCCAAGCCCCTTACCAGCCTTGTTACCCTCCTCTGGACACACTCAAGTGTCTCAATGTCTTTCCTAAACTGGGGGGCCCAGAACTGGACACAGCACTCAAGATGCGGCCTAACCAGTGCCGAGTAGAGGGGGAGAATTACCTCCCTGCTCCTGTTGGCCACACAATTCCTAATGCAGGCCAGGATGCTGTTGGCCTTCTTGGCCACCAGGGCCCACTGCTGGCTCATGTTTAGCCGGCTATCAGTACTCCCAGGTCCCTTTCTGCCTGGGCACTGTCTAGCCACACTGTCCCTAGACTATAACGCTGCGGGGATTATTGTGGCCAAAGTGCAGGACTTGGCACTTGGACTTACTAAACTTCATCTTGTTAGACTCTACCTATCTATCCAGCTGTCCCAAGTCTCTCTGCAGAGCCATCCCACCTTCCAACAGATCAACACATGATCCTAGCTTAGTGTTGTCCGCAAACTTACTAATGAAAGACTCAATCCCCTCATCCATGTCATCAGTAAAAATATTGAACAGAGCTGGCCCCAGCACAGACTCCTGAAGGACACCACTGGTGCCTGACTGCCAGCTGCATGTAGCACCGCTCACCAGCACTCTCTGGGCCAGCCATCCAGCCAGTTCCTAACCCAGCACAGAGTGCTCCTGTCCAAGCTGTGGGCTGCCAGCCTCTCCAGGAATGTGCTGTGGGATACAGTGTCAAAGGCCTTGCTGGAGTCCAAATAGACACATCCACAGCCTTTCCTGCATCCACCAGGTGGGTCACCTGGTCATATAAGGAGATCATGTTGGTCAAACACGACCTGCCCCTCCTAAACCCCTGCTGGCTGGGTCAGATACCCTGGCCATCCTGTAGATGCTGCATGATGACCCTCAGTACAAATTGCTCCATTACCTTGCCAGGTACTGAGGTCAGGCTGACTGGTCTATAATTACTAGGATCCTTCTTCCCACCCCTTTTGTGAATGGGTGTCACTTTGGCCAGCTTCCAGTCACCTGGAACCTCGCCAATGAGCCAGGACTGTTGGTAAATGATGGAGAGTGGCTTCATCTGCCAGCTCCCTTATCACCCTGGGGTGGATCCCATCTGGTCCCATAGATTTATGGATATCCATGCATCTCAGAAGTTCTCTGACTGCCTCCTCTTGAATAATGAGGGCACCATCCTGTTCCCTGGCACCATCAACCAACCCAAGAGGACAGTTGTCCTGGGGACAAGCTGTCTTCCCACTAAAGACTGAGGCAAAGAAGGCGTTAAGCACTTCTGCCTTCTCCTCATCTGCAGTCTCTAAGTTCCCTCTCTCGTCCAGTAAAGAAGAAAGGTTGGTCTTACCCTTTCTTTTGTCATTAATATATCTGTAAAAACATTTTTTATTATCCTTCACAGAAGTCACCATTTTAAGTTCAAACCAAACTTTGGCCTCCTTAATATTTTTCCTACATGCTCTAGTAGCCCCCTTAAATATTTCCTAAGAGACCTGACCCTCTTCCCAAAGATGATACCTCCTCCTTTTATTCCTAAGTTCCTTCAAGACCTCCTGCCCATCCAAGCTGGAAGTTTACCTCATTGACTTGTCTTTCGGCACAAAGGGACAGTCTGTTCCTGTGCCCTCAAGATCTCTGTTTTGAAGTACGCCCACCTATCCTGTACTTCTTTGTTTTTAAGGGCTGCTTCCCAAAGAACTCTCTGAATAAGTTTCCTAAGTAGGCCAAAGTCTGCCCTCCAGAAGTCCTGTGTAAGAGTCTTATTGCTTTTTCCCCTCATCTCACCAAATATGAAGAACTCTATAATTTCATGATCACTCTGCCCCAAGCGGCCTCCGACTACCACATCTCCCACCAGCCCATCTCTATTTGAAAACAGCAGGTCTAACATAGTCCCTCCCCTGGTGGGTTCACCCACCAGCTGCGACAAAAGGTTGTCCTCCATACACTCTAAGAATTTCCTGGACTGCCTCTTTTCTGCTATAATAATTTCCCAGCAGATGTCTGGAAGGTTGAAGTCACCTACAAGAACAAGGGCTGATGATCCTGAAACAGTACCTAGCTGCTTATAGAATAAGTTGTCCACCTCTTCTACCTGGTTGGGTGGTCAATAACAGACTCCCAGAAGGATGTCAGACTTGTTGGCTTTCCCCTTAATACTTACCCATAGGCATTCAACTCCATGTTCATTACTTTCAATACCTACGGCGTCAAAAGCCTCCTTAATATAAAGGGCCACCCCTCCACCTCTTCTCCCTTTCCTGTCTCTTCTGAAGAGCTTGTAGACATCCAGTGCAGTGCTCCAACTTTGTAAGTCATCCCACCATGTTTCTGTGATGGCGACTACATCATAGCTCTGCTGTTGCACCATGGCCTCCAGCTGTTCTTGTTTGTTACCCATGCTGCATGCATTGGTATCCATGCACCTCAGCTGGGCTACTGATTTCACTCCTATCTCAGGCTTACCACCCTTGGGCCTGCTTCCAGACAGCCCAGCTGCATCCCCTTCCCCCTTCAGACCTAGCTTAAAGCCCTCTCAACAAGGTCTGACAGTTCATGAGCTAAAAACCTCTTGCCCTTGACAGAGAGAGGTATCCCATCTGGTTCCAGTAGAGCAGATGCTGTAAAGTTGCCCCATGATCAAAGAATCCAAAATTTTGCCTATGACACCAACCCTCTAGCCACTTGTTAATGATGTGAGTTCTCCTATTTCTTTCATCATTTTTCTCTGCCACCAAAGCAACTGAGCAGAGCACTACCTGTGCTCCTGTCCTTTCAACCACTTTGACCCAGTGCCCTAAAGTCCCTTTTAATCACCTTGACACTCTTCTTTTCAATCTCTCACTGCCAGCCGAGAGTATCAGCAGTGGGTAATGATCAGAGGGCTGAATCGCCTAGGAAGTCTCTCAGTGATATTTCGCACCCAGGCCTCAGGGAGGCAGCAGACCTCTCTGTGGGGTGGGCCTGGTTGACATATGGGGCCCTCTGTTCCCCTCAGAAGGGCATCACCCACTACAATTGCCCTTATTTTCTTCTTGATGTTAGAGGTGGTAATCCATCTTTTAGATGAGTCATAATTGGGAAGCTCACTGGGCAGATCATTTTCTTCTAAATCATCTGGCTGGCTCTCTAGATCCAGGGCCTCATACCTATTCTGAAGTGGCACCTGGTTAGGGGATGGGGGTGGGAGGAATTTTTATTATTACCTCCCTGACCAGGGATGCATTTCCACTCCTCTTCATCTACCAGGTGCCATTCTATTGCCTGAGAGTGAGAGGCATATGTGTGTCTGACTCTTGGTGGGCCTCCCTTAAAGACATAAAGGCTGAACTCCACCAGTCTATTTCCCTTTCACTATCCCTGATACTCCTTAATCTTTCAACTTCCTCCCTAAGCTTGGCCACCAGCAAAAGGTGATTGTTCATCTGTTCACACGGTAGGCAGGCCTCCTCCATAACACCCCCGGAAACCACTGATAAGATCAAACACTCCAAGCAGGAATGGGTCTATACAGACACATCCTTTTTGGAGGGCTCCACTTGGTCACAAACACTTGTACCAACCACAGATTTCGACCGAGTTAAAATCATTACTAGGAGAAAGCCCAAAATCAAGCAGCCAACAGAAACACCTCAAACAACACAAGCAGACCTAGCTAGCAAGAAGACCTGCAACCTTGCCTTCTTGCCCTGCCTGCGCGAACTGCTGTGCAAACTGCTGTGACCACATCCCTCTTCACCATGCTCAGAGGCCTCTTATAATGAGTCACTCAGGAAAAAAGGAAGCTCCACCTCCCGTTCCTGCTCACAATGCAAGCAACTCACCTTGTTTTGGTTGATATTGAAATCCCCTCCGTGCTGTTTTTTGCAGTTTGAGATCAGTTAATGAACCATCACGATTCTCCTGCTTCTACTAGCGGATAGTGACAGTGGCCTCACCCCTCACATGGTGAGAGCCGGCCTCCTCCACACAGGGACATCCCAGTGCAGCCCAGTGTGATGGGACCCCCCTGTGGTGACACCTGGTGTCCCTAGGATCCTCCTGCACAATGGAAACTCCACCCAGATGTCCCTGGTGCCATGGGGACCCACCTTGGACTTGTGTTGTGCCCCTCAGTGTGATGGAATCCTCCTGTCCCATCTGGACCCTCCTGTCCCACAGACCAACTGGTGCTGCAGGTGCCAGCACAGGCGCTGCTGGAGGGCGACATAGTGACATTGCACTCCTGGGGCTGGCAGGACATGTTGGTCACTGGGGTGTGATTTTACCAAGATGAGAAGGAACTGGAGGAGTCTCTCAGAGGGACTGAACTGTCCCTGTCCCCTCTGCAGCTGAACCACAGCAGTCATGACTGCTGCAGGGGCTTGGTGGGCTCAGAAATGTCACGGTCAGCACCAGTGACAGTGACAGTGCATGGTGAGCACCCCCATGGCTGGAACTCCAATGTCCTGACACCCCCAAAGCCACTTCCCAGTGGACTCAGAGTCAGAGTTTTCACACCTCCCCTCTCCTTCACTGAGCTCTTCATGGTGCCAGTGCTGGAGGGTCCACCCAAGCCCACCGAGGAGTCCCCCCTGACTCTCAGTTGCCTCAGCACCCCCAGCCCCCCTGTGGCCCCGAGCCTCCCTCCTGCATGTGTTCTACAGGGACAGGCAGTTGGTGGGGGGCCTGGAGGGGTCTCTGCAGCTGCTGGTCCCTGCCGTGGGGGTCTCCCACTCGGGGAATTACAGCTGTGAGGTGCATTCCAAAGGGGGGGAGTGGGGGGGGCTTGTGGATGAGCAGTGCCCAGATCTGTGTCACGGCACGCAGTGAGTGCGGAGATGGGCACAGGGAGCCCCCACAGCCTCCTTGGGTCCTCTGCCTGGGTACATCCATGTCCCCCAGACACCTTTCTTGTGACTCCCCGCCTCTGCCCTGTGTCACCTTACGCCTCTGGTGTGTGACTTCAGCCACTACATCCCCTATCACTCCTGTTGTGGTGTGTTGTCATGGTTTGCCTCAGTTTCCCAGGTCCCTCTCCTGAAGATCCCTTCCCCAGGTGTGTCAATCACCTCTTCTTTCTCCCACCCTGTCCTCTGCTAGGTACTGTCTATCAACCCAGGAATTCCAGAGGACTGTCGAGTGATTGAGCAGATTCAAAAGATGCTATTCACCCCTGTGGGCCACTGGCCCATCCAGGTGTCCTTTTTACCTGAGGCCTGCCCACCCTGTACCTGATTGGTGGTCCTTGGATTCCCCCCCTCCCCCTCTCCCCCGGGTAAAAGGACAAGCACACCACAGTCAGGGAGTTCTGGTGGAGTTGTTGCTAGATTCAGGGGTCATGCGACCCAGAATAAAAACTCTAGATTAAAACCCTCTATTAGGACTGACTCCTTCCTTCACCATCGCCTTAAAGCTTCTCCATCAGAGAATCTGATGGGCAGACCTTCCATGGAGGAAGCATCGGAGCTCTAGCATGCCTGGGCTTGCCCCAACATGCTCACCTGTGGCTCACAGCTAGCCAAAGTGTCTCTGGAGTGGAACACCACAGCTGCTGCTATTGGGCTCAGCAGCAAGCCAGACAAGCCAAGGCATGTCCCAATCAGCAATATTGGTAAAATCCAATACACACCCATCCCCCCATCCCTATCCCCCCACAGCAGCTGCCAGCCCCTTCTCTGTGGCCTCAGCCCTGTTTCTGTCCCTGCAGTGCTTGTGGACAATGCCACCATCACCGCTGGTCCCCTTTCACACCAGGTGCACGCAGATGATCCCGTAACCCTACACTGCTTGGTGCAGGCGGGCTCAGCACCTGTTGTCACCTTCACCTGGCTGCACAATGGCCAGGAGGTGGCTCAGTGTCCCCTGGTGGAGTTTAGGGACGTCAGTGTGGGACATTCAGGAACCTACCAGTGCGTGGCCACCAACCAGCTGGATGGGCACCGCATGTTCCGGGCACTCAGCCCACAGCTGGTCCTGTTGGCAACCTCTCTCTCACCCTGGGTCACAGGTGGGGTCATACAGGATCGCTGGGGTGTTCAGGACCCACAGGGTTCAGGGTGACCCAGCTGTGTCCCCCTCTGTCCCCGGCAGTGGCTGTGAATGTCTCAGGACCCTCGTGTTCCTGCTCCTGATCCTGGCTGTCATCGGGAGCTGTCACTGGTGACACTGTGTAGGTGGGTGACAATGGAGGGAATGGGGGTCCTGGAGTGAGGGGAAGACCCCAGAGTGAGGGCAGAGATCGATGAAATAAATGGGCAGGAGTTCTTTCTCCTTTTTAATGCCTTTATTAAAAAGAATCAGCTCAGGTGGGGAGAAATCAACGGGTTGCGCCCACGCTGCCGCTGCTCCCAGGAGTGGCACGGAAGAGGAGGATGATGGTGCAGCTTTGTCCGCTGGTCTGCAGGCAGAGCTGGGGACTGCGTCCTCACGAGAGATACTAGCAGATTCCACCTTTTCGGTCCAACACCTCAGGTCCTCTCCCTAGTGAACATCCTTTTAGGTGAGGGTAAGAAGCAAAAAGGATCCAAGCAGGCACTGGACTACACGCCCATCCTTAGACATCACCTAGGTCCCCTAGTCCTATGTTGGCTCGTTGTTTTTAGGGGTTTTCCTGGAAAATTGTAACATTTGGTGCAAATGCATTTCTCATCTGCATACTAGCTCTGAGGCCACTCCCCTGCCATGCTGTTTGCAGGGTCCTGGTGTCACTCCCTGGCGAACACCAGGGGGACAATGGCTAATCACCAACCATTAACAGGCAATTGAAGAAGAACTCTTAACAATGAAGCTAACTTAACAGCAACTGGTCCAACTGGTTTTAACTCTGCAACCTTAAAAAAAAATAGATAACTTTTTATTCATAACAGTTTAGGGCAAATTTGGGAGAAAACCTCCAAAAGGGCCCCTCCAGAAAGCAAACCCACACGACCCCTCCCCTCCAGAAAGCAAACCCACACGACCCCTCAACCGATTCAGGAAGGATTCCTCGGAGAGGTGTAAAGAACCTGTTTATTTAACATGCCAAGCACTGCCCAGCACACAAAATGAACAATACTGGATGACAAAACTAATTCGCTGCTCTGAAGAGATGACAAATTGTCACAAAGTCTCTCCCGTGGGTGGTCACTCTGTCATTAGTCCCTCCAGTGCTGGAGAAGGCTGCAGAGTAGGCCCCAGCAGGCTGCAAAGCACGTTTCCTTGGTGTTTCCCAGGGTCCCAGTCTGGAGCAGGTTCTAATAGTTCCAACAAAAGGGAGAGAAAAACAGTCCAGGAAAAGTAAGGACTGCCTCAGCTAGCTAAACTAACTAACTAACTAAAAAGCAAAAGGAGCGCAGTGTTCTGCCCTGTCTGTGCCAAGACAACAGTGTTTCAGCAGACTCTGGAGGAGTGAGTCTAGCTCTTGATAAAAAAACTCTGTGCTTCTTCTCCCTTCGCTCTTAGCCAGTCTTGAAGGCACAGAATATAATATCCCGCATAAACAGAACATACAACTGGGGATACAAGCATCATAACATCACCATAGGACACAGTGCCACTCCAATATTCCTCAAAGCGCACCCAGAGATCGCCCTGGAAACCAACCAAGACCCTCCAAATTCCCCCCAGACGCCCAGCATCCCCAGCTGAGGTCACTGCAGCCTCACTTTACCCCAGCTTAGGGGCCCTCGGTGCTGCCGATCTCTGCCCCCATTCTGGGAGCTTCTCCTCACTCCAGGACCCCCATCCCCTCCATTGTCACCCACGTACACAGTGCCACCAGTGACAGCCAGGAGCAGGAGCAGGAACATGAAGGTCCTGCCAACATTCACAGCCACTGCCGGGGACAGAGGGGGACACAGCTCGGTCACCCTGAACCCTGGGGGTCCTGAAAACCCCAGCGACCCCAGGTGACCTCACCTGTGACCCAGGGTGAGCAAGGTGTCACCAAGAGTGCCAGCTCTGGGCTGAGTGCCCGGAACACACGGTGCCCATCTTGTCCCAGCTGGTTGGTGATCACACACTGGTAGATGCCCAAATGTCCCACATCTACATCTCCAAGCTCCAGGAGGGGACCCCGGGACACCTCCTGGCCGTTGTGCAGCCAGGTGAAGGTGACAGGGGCTGAGCCCACCTGCACCGAGCAGCGCAGGGTCACGGGGTCACCTGCAGAATTCTGTTGTGCCAGGGGACTGAGGGTCATGGTGGCATCGGCCAAGGGAACTGCAGGGACACAGACAGGGCTGAGGCCACAGGGAGGGGCTAGCACCTGGAGTGGGGGGATAGGGATGGGGGGGAGGTGGGTGTGATGGGGGATGTCGTCGATGGGGTCATTCCACAGAGGGGTAAAGGAACACAGGGCAGAGCCAGGAGGACCCAAGAAAGGTGTCTGGGGGACATGGAGGAACCCAGGCAGGGGACTATTACTAATCAACGGTGACTCTGACGTGAGAGAGGGAGAGAAAATGATGCATCTGACTCCATCATCAGAAGGCTAAATAATTACTTTATTATATTATCCTATATACATTGCATCTAAACTGAATCTGCCTTGCACTCACCTTTGCTCACAACTGCACAGAACTGCACTCATCTCCAATTCTCTCGTGACTGTCTCATGACAGTCCGACACACACACACTTCTTGGCCCTGATAGGCCAAGGGAACAAAACATCCTCACTTTGGGTAAACAATCTCCATATTGCATTTACTTTGGCACAACACAGGCACAGCATCTGATAAGAATTATGTTTTCTCTTTCTCTGATGTTCAGAGAATGTGAAACCCAGAAATATTCTTGGGAAGAATTGTGCCTTGCTTTTCTCTGTGAAGAGAAATATGGCAACATCTCACCCCTCTTATTATAATAAAAAGAAAAGAAGATTGCATTTGTAATTCTTCTGCCAGACCCTTGCAGAAGAGAGAACAAACATATCTCAAGAGGTTCATCCATGGCCAATCAAAATCTCAATCAAGTGCTGGCGTAGAATGATCAAGAATATTCTTTACCTGTAGAATATCTACTTGTATTATATCATTGACACAAGGTTTACAATATCAGAAACTCAAACACCATGCAAGGAAAATTCATTGTTTCAAGTCCAAATAGCTGAGTTTCAGGAGAAGGTCCATTCTTTGGAGATGTTGTTCTTTGACATGCCTGAAGGTCCTTCCTGGTTCTGAAACAGACCTGCAGAATCCTGAAACAGACAAGTGCTAAAGAAAGTCACTAATAACTATTTAGAAAATTCAGAAGTCCACTAAACTAGTAGCTCTTTTCCCCCTTTTTTCTTTTTAAAAAGACCAACAGCAGCAGAGGCTACTTGGACCCTGTGCTGCCGTGCGGGGTGGAGTCCTGGGCTTGGTGGTCAGGCCAAGGAAACCAGACCTGGCCCATGGAGCGGTGGGCCAGGCCCAGGTGGGGGGGTCACAGCCCCCCAAACCTGGTGGGGTTGGGCTGAGCAGCCCAGACACGGCCCACGGGGCAGGGTCTGTGGTCTCACAGCCCGGCCCCACCAGGCTGCGAGGGTCTCGGCCACAGAAGTGGCCAAATGCTTCTTCCCCCTCTCCCCAGAACCAGCGGCCCATGTCGGCAGCTGGGAAGGAGAAACTTTCTCAGGAATTTGAATCCCCATGATGGATTTGAGGTCCCCACTCGCCCAGGACAAGCAAGTGCCGTCCACTCCCTGCTGCGCCTGTCTCCCTCAAGATACAAATGAGTGTTGTCCAGCCCTGTGATCAGCAGCACCATCCCCATCCCCTTGGGTCTCAGGATCAGAGCAGCATCTCCGGAAACGACCTCCCCCATGCCACTGGTGCGTGTGGGGGGAGCTGTTTATCCCAAACCCCAGAGAGAACCCCCCAAGCAAACCGGAGCCGACCCACGAAAAATCTCAGTATTAATTAAAGCAAATGCATCTTTTATTGAGTGCCCACAGCAAATGCGATAGAAGGATTAGAAAGGAGAGAAAGGATAGAGAGAAAAAAAAAAGGTGGGGGGGGAGTATAGCTACCAATGGAGAGATAAAATCCTTGTGGTCCAGCCAATAGATCCATCTTGTCACATCAGGAAGAATCTCAAAGCCTTGGTTAACTCAGGGGTCTATTATAGTCGTCCACCAAGGGGGGAACAGGTAAAAGGCAATGAAGAATAGGTGTATTGTAAAGGGGTACAGAGAGTCCATGTTCTCAGTAGTGAGTGGGACCCATTGTTTTCTTGCCTGCAAACACACCTGCAGGCAACACTTGGCAAACAACTCGCTTCAGTCAGGCCAACACCCCTGTGTTAGAATTATAAGGGTCTCAGTCTTTGGGAGGGGGCTTCAATCTCCTTCCATCATGGTGGTCATGAGGCAGATGAGGGATTTTCTGTGGGGTATCACCAAAATAACACCAGAAAGTTCATTTGGCCAAGAGGTGGGAAAATTCATAGGCTGCTATGATGAACGGGTATTATGAAGCAGGTGTAAGGGTATAGAGCAAGCCACTGCTGGCCAGGCCCTGCTTGAAGCAGTGTACCATGGCGGTACAGCAAACACAGCTGCAAACAATCACTCGATGAGCATCCACCTAAACCAGACCAAGAAATCCAGTCAGGGTCTTCAGGGTCTTAGTCTCTGTCCTTGTGACAGTCGTGAGGCAAGTGAGAGAAATTTCGGACTGTCCGTTAAAGGGGACACTGTGGACAGCCCATGTTTGCACAGCTCACCTCCACCAGACCTACAGCACCTGTCCCCAAGGCCACATCCCCATGGCTTGGTGCCCATGATCCCATTCCAATGGTACCTGTCCCCATGGCCCATCCGCATGGTACATGGCCCTTGTCTCTGTCCATGCATCCCTGATCCCCTGTCCCTGTCCCCACAGCTACCCCAGCCCCAAGGTTCCTTCTGCCACATCCTTGTCCCCACATCTCTATCACCCTGTTCCTGTCCCCACATCCCACTTGTCCTGCTCCGTTCCCCTGTTCCTATCCCCACAGGCACACCACAAGTTTGGTCACACTGAGCTCCATGACCATGCACTGGCTCTGCTTTCGTTGGCAACCTCAGGGGACCCCGCAGCTCCCCTGTGCCCCCTCCCCACTGTTCTCTCACCAGGGCCCATTCCCAGGGGTTTCAGGCCCATGCCCAGGGCACTCACCCCACAGGAGCAGCGCCACCTTCCCGGCCATCCCAGTGTCCCCAGCCATGTGGACTGGCTGTCACTCGCTGCCGTGTCCACCGGTCCCCTGGCTGGCAGCACTTCGGATGAAGGGGAAGGAAGCGAGGTCACATCTCGTCCCCACGTGTAGGTGGCCCTTGGTGAGGGGAGGGTGGGGACAGGATGGGGGCAGGGTGGGGACCTTGTGGGACATGGGGGTGATGGTGGGACATGGTCGGGGTGATGGTGGGACATGGTGGGGACATGGTGTTACCAGAATTTTAAGGCTAAGGCGGTGTAGGGAGCTAAGGATGGATGTCCAAGGGAATGGGGTGCCCAGGGATGGAGTCCCATGGGAATGGGGGTCCCAAGGATTGGGTGGACTCAGAATTGAGGATGAGGGTCCCAGAACAATGTGGTCTCCAGGAATTTGTGATCATGGGATGGGGGCCAAGGCATAGGGGTGCCAGGGGAAAGGGGGGCCCTGTGAGAATGGGGGTCCTGGGGGAATCAAGGTCCCCAAGGGAAGGGGGATTCCAGGGACTGGAATTACCAGGATGGGGTTCCTTGGGAATGGAGGTCCTGGGGAATTGTCATCCAGGGATAGGGATCCCAGCGAACGAGAGACAGAAGGAAATGGGGTCCCATGGTTGGAGTCCCAGGGGAATGGGGGTGCCAGGGATGGGCAGTGGCTGGGTGGGCCCATGGGTCACAGTTCCGACCCTGGTTGCCTCAGATTTGGGGGTGACCCAGGGCCCAGTGCTGCCTCCCTGAGGTGCTCATTTCCTGGCCAGGCATCACATGGGGGTCCTGGGTAGCTCTGCTTTTCTGCCCTCCCCTGCCCTTGACTTTTCCTCTCTTTATTTCTCTTTTTTCCTTATTTTCCTCACTTTTATGCCATGTCCTCTCACCCCCGGTTCCTGGCTCAGCAAGCCTAGGGAGCCTCTGAGCAGGGAATGGTTTAGGGGGACCCAGGGGAAGAGGAAAATTGGGAGTGGTGTTATGCAGGGAAGGGTGAGGAGATTGCGGAGGATGGGGATGTCCACCTGTGCCCCCTCAACAATTTCACTTTCTGTTTTCTGCAGCAGAAGGAAGAGGCTGTTTGTGCTGAATGTCTCACAGTGGGCTGGTTCTGTCCTGAGAGGTCCCACATCTGGGGGTGACATATTTCGGTGGGGATTTTGTCCCGCTGCTGACACATCCCAGAGGGGGAAATCCTGTCCTGGGGGATGGCTGTTCTGGGCAGGGCACCTGGGTAGGTACATTCAATGAGGAAGTTCCTGTCCAAGGTGGGGCACATCCTGGCGACCCCTGTCCTGGGGTGGGGGGCCCTGCCAACTCCCTCTGTCCTCTCTGGGGCACTGTGACCTCTGGGTGCCCCAACTTGGGGTGTGACCTGCCTGCTCTGCACCCCCTCATTGACTGCCCCCACCCATTTGGGGGCCCTCAATCCCAATTTGGGAGCCCTCAGAGGGGGCCTCACCCTCATTCCCCAGTCCACCAAGATAACTCTGTGGGTGAGAAAACCCAACGGGACTGACTGGGCTGGGGGAGGTGGGCGACATGGGCTGGTGTCAGTCAAGGAAGGCACAGACACCCCAAAACACCCAAAGCCCACCCCCACACCCCAAATCCCTGCACGGCATCAGTGCTGGGAACCAGGAGATGGTTGAGACCCTCTATATGAAACATTTGTGAAACTGTTGGGGGCTGCCCCCTCCCTCTCCGGCTCCCTATAATCTTCTTCATGGGGTTTCTTTCCTGAGGGGTTGAAGCATTTTGGATTTATTGGGTTTTGGGAGAAATCCTGTTCCACACTTTTCCATTCTTGCTCATCCCCTGCAGGATTTGAGCTGGCAAGAGCAGCTGGGGAATGGAGCCCTGGGCAGGAACGAGCTCCAAAACTCCTGATCCTTGAAGCCAGTGGCCATCCAAGGTGGGGCCCAGCCATGGCCCAGCCCCACTGCACAGGGATGGCCATTGCCCAGCCCTGCTCTAGCCAGCCCCAGGTGGCAGCAAGGACCCCCTGCCACCTTGGCTTTGATTCTGTCAGCTTTAGAGCTGCTGCAGACATGAGAATTCTGTGGGGGGGAAATAAGGCCTGCCTGTGGTTTGCTCAGCCCTGCATGAAGCACAAAACCCAAAGGCAGCCCAAGCAGTGGCTCTGTCAGGGCCTTTGATGGTTTTCAGAGCAGGGCTGGCTGGAACCCCCCCCTGCAAGGGTAGCTGTGGGGGAACCAGTCCGGAAATGCAGCAATTGATCATTTTGTCCCTCTCACCAATGCACTTAGAGAGCCCCAGTACTACTGCAAATCCCACAACAATGTGCTCAGCCACCTGGCTGGGTTCCTCCTTCTTGAACAAAACCTGCAGCCTTCTGGAACCTCATGGAAAGAATGTTTGACTTTTGGCTCTGGTTGTGAAACAAGAGAAAAACTGTGGAAACATTGTGCAGGGGCTGTGCCCTGGGGCCATGGTGGGGCTGTGGGGAGTGATCCTGTCTGGATTCCAGGTGTCCCAAAGCTGCTCCATCCCTGCCCTCCTCACCTGCACAGGGCACGGAGAATAGACAGGGCTCTGCCCCACCCCTGCCTTACCCCTTCCAGGGTACCCCTTCAGTTCCCGGAGCTGTGGGGGCCTTACCCTGGCAATGCTGGGTCCCGACACATAGCGACAGTGGCTTTGGACACGCTGCCACAGTCGGTTCAGACACCCCGTGACGGTCCCGGTACTCGCAGCGCGATGGCAGCCGGGCCCCTTCCCGGTGCTCCGGGACCACCACTGCGGTCCCTCCTTTCTGCAGACCCCACCGCAGGGTCTCTGCTCTCCCTCTTCCCGGGGTCTCCCCTCCGCCGTTTCGCTCCTCCGCGCTCGGGGCTCCCCAGTGGGGTCCCGGTCCCTCCATCCCGGCCCTGCCACAGTCGGTTCAGACACCCCGTGACGGTCCCGGTACTCGCAGCGCGATGGCAGCCGGGCCCCTTCCCGGTGCTCCGGGACCACCACTGCGGTCCCTCCTTTCTGCAGACCCCACCGCAGGGTCTCTGCTCTCCCTCTTCCCGGGGTCTCCCCTCCGCCGTTTCGCTCCTCCGCGCTCGGGGCTCCCCAGTGGGGTCCCGGTCCCTCCATCCCGGCCCCTTCCACCCGCTGCCCCCCGGCCCCTCCAGCCGCGGCCCCCGGCAGCCCCGGGGCCGGCACCGGCAGAGGCTGCCAAGCTCCTGCAGGGTGAGAGGCTCCTCGGGCAGTGCCGGCTGAGCGGGGCCCGGCTCCCTCACGCCGTCCTTGGCCGCAGCACTTGGGCTCAAGCAGACCCGGGCGGCTCCTTCGGGATGTGCCGACCGCTCCCAGAGCGCTGGCTTTTTTTGGGAACGAGCCTGGGAGCTCCTGAATCATCCCCAAGGCCTGGGCTGGGACCTCATGTGAGGCTGTGCCTGAGCCCTGAGGGGTTTGGGAGCCCGATGGCTGTCACTGCTGTGTCCCAAAATCTGGGGGGAGCAGGAATGGCAAGCGGTGCCCCTCCATGACCCGGCCCCTTGGGCCTCCTCTGAGCACTGCTGAATTCCTGGCGCTCCTGCTCCACCTGCATGGCCAGGTGCTGATCCTGTGCACCACTTGCTCCAGCCACACTCGCTTCAGCCCCAAGATCCCAAAATCACTGGGAGAGGCAGCAGAGCCATGTGTTTGTGCACAGGAATGATGCAGAGATGAACTTTAGGAAACCCGGCCCTAATGACAACATCTCCTTAAGGGTCTGCAGCTCCCAGAGCAGAACAGGGACATTGGACCAGCCAACTCCAATTTCGCCCCATTTTGCCCTCCCAAGCCACTGCTTCCAGCCTGGGCTCTCTCTGTGCTCCAGCTGCAGCTGCAGAGCCCTCGTTGCTGTGGCTGTTCTCTCCTCCTCCTCCTTCTCCTCCCTCTGGTGCTGCTGTGTCAGGACCAGCAGTGGCCCAGGAAGAGCAGGAACTCCAAATGTGCTCTGGGAACCACTGAGGAGCCCTGGCCAAGTCAGCAGGGAGCACCAGCTTTCCTCAACATTGCAGGGCAATTCAACATTCCCATAGTTGCTGTGCCAGGGCTGAAGGAGGAAAAGGGAGTGAAAGCCTGAGGGTTTGCAGGAATTGTGATGTAAAGCCACAGCTGGACTGTTGTGGACCTGAGACCTGCCTGGGGTCATTGCTGCCTTCCTTTCATTTGGAATCATGGAAAGTGGTCACTGGCGTTGTGCAGGGTGTGTGCCAGGCACTGCTACGCTGCCACTGGGCACTAGGACCCAACCTGCTGCCTGCGCGGCATCTCCCTGCTGCTGCTGCTGGTGGTGCCTGTGAGTTTGCAAAAGGAGCAATTTCCCCTCCTCCCTCTGGTCCCAGGCCGCCATGGCCCCTGAGGGGATCAAGCCCGACCGGGGCTCCCCCTGCTGGCCGGGTGTGCTCCTTGCAGCGCCTCCTGCTGGCCGGGAGTGCTCCCTGCAGCTCCCCCTGCTGGCCGGGAGTGCTCCCTGCAGCGCCCCCTACTGGCTGCGGTTATAACTGCACCAAAGATGAACAAAGAGCCCTGAGTGGGACAGAAAGTTCTGGTTTTGTTTTGTTTGTTTGTTCTGTTTTATAAATTTCCTAGGAAAGAGCTGTTATTCCTTTTCCTAGATTTTTGCCTGGAAGCCCATAATTTTTGAAATTAAAAAAAGTTTAAAAGTGGATCTTCTTTCCATTCCAGCAAGATTCCTGCTTTCCTTGGCAGACATTTCTCTTCTAAACCAAGACAGTTGACAACTGGGTTCCAGCGTGGAGGGGACAGACACCCCAAGACAAGACAGGGTCAGGGAATTGGACACCTCATGCTCTACCTTTTAAGCCAGTTGGGCCACCAAGGGCCCTCTCCCCAGGTGGCACTTCTGGTCACTCCGGAGCTGGCTTTGGCAGAGTATCACACTATCCCCACTGTGCCATCGCTGACAGACTGACTGACAGATGGGGCCTTGACTCACCAAAAGCAAGGCCTGACCCACCCTTGCCACACACAGGTGCTCCAAAATATCTTGAGACATCAAACTTTTCCTGTGTCTGACACCCCACCCTGTGCCATGGCCTGATCCCAACTGCCCTGGAAAAGAGGGATGCTCCAGAACCCCCACAGGGCCTTGGTGACATTCTTGTGTGGGGAACACGGCAGAGGAGGGGTTTGGGACAGGGGACAAGAGAATCCAGAGCCTCCTGAAGGCCACTTTGGCCATCAGAGCAATGAAGGTCCAAGGCCCTGAAAGGTTCCTCTGGTGGAGGAAACGTGCAGGGGAGAGTGTCCAGGGTTTGTTCCTTTTTGGGCGCTTTCCCCGGAAATCCTGCCTTCTGTGACCCTTTGGATTCTGAACCTTGTTACTGTTGCTGTTGATTTTATTCTCCCTCCTTGCTGTTTCAGGAAATTGTTCTTCTCTCAGCCCTTTGGGATCTTTGTGCCTCCATGGGGAGGGGGAGCTTTTAGTGGCAGCACACACATGTGTGGGTGCCCATGGGTAGGGACCCCCAGTGTCCCTCAGTTCCCCCCAGTGTCACAGCACAACCTCATTGATGTCACTGGGCTCCTGTGGTCGCCTGTGGGGTCCTGGCAGCTGCATGTAGGTCACCCGGGGCTCCTGGGGGAGGGTGACGCGAGGAGGCCCTGCAAGTAACACCGGTTGCAGGGACTAAGGTGGGGGATGACAAGAGTGGGTGACGTGTCACTGTCCCCCGCTTCCACAGTACTCACGCTGTGCCTGTTTGGCGCTCACAACGTGGGTGTACAGAACCTCCCCCTCCTCTAGGGTGGGCAGGGACTCTGGGGGGCCCCTGTGGGGATAAAGAGGATGTATGGAAGGGGATGGAGAGTTGTGGCATGGCGGGAAAAGGGGACTCATGGTTGAAGACCCCCACTCACCTTTCCTGTTTCTTCCTGGCAGCTGCAAAGGAAAGAGGGGACAGGTGACTGTGGGGTCCCCAGGGCCCTGACCCCTCTCAGGATTCCTGAACCCCCACGAGACCCTCAATTTCCCTCAGGACCCTCAAGCATCCCTGAAGCCTTCCAGAATTCATGAACCTCCCAAGTGGCCCAGACCAACTCACCCTCAAGAACCCAAAGCTCAGCAGGGACAGAGATCCCCCAAAAGCCCCCAGGGCCCCTGAAAGAACCCCCAGCATCCCTGCAGGACCCTCCAGCACCTCCCCAAACCCAAGAGCACCCCCAGCCAAAGTCACAGTTCTGGGGTTGTGAGTGTCAACCTATCGCTCCCCAACTCTGGGGGCCTCTACAGATCCCTAGGACCCCCGTCCCCCCCACTGTCACCCACCCCCACGGTGCCACCAGTGCCAGACCACAATGACATCCACAAGCAGGACCAGGAAGAAAAGGGCCCAACCAACACCTGCGGCCACTGCAAGAAACAGAGGGGGGCACATCAGAATCATCCATCACCCCAGGGGTTCTGCACACCCAGGTGACCCTGTGTAACCCCACCTGTGTCTCTGTGTCCCCACGGTGTCACCTTCAGTGCCAGCTCTGGGCTGAGTGCCCGGAACACATGGTGCCCGTCCTGTCCCAGCTGGTTGGTGGCCATGCACTGGTAGGTGCCCGAATGTCCCACATCGACGTCCCCAAGCTCCAGGAGGGGACCCCGGGCCACCTCCTGCCCATTGTGCAGCCAGGTGAAGGTGACAGGGGCTGAGCCCACCTGCACCGAGCAGTGCAGGGTCACGGGGTCACCTGGACGCACCTGGTGTGCCAGGGGACTGAGGGTGATGGTGGCATTGGCCACAGGCACTGCAGGGACACAGACAGGGCAGAGGCTGGAGGAAGGGGCTGGCAGCTGGTATGGGGATAGGGACGCAGGGGATGGGTGTAATGGGGGATGTTATAGATTCAGTCACACCATGGAGGGTTGAGGGGACACAGGGCAGAGGTGGGGGCACCCAAGAAAGGTGTCTGAAGGACATGGAGGTACCCAGGCAGGGGATCCGAGGAGGCTGTGGGGGCTCCCTGCGCCCATCCCCGCACTCACTGCGCACCGTGATGCGGAGCCAGGCACTGCTCTTCCACACAGCCCACCTTTGGAATGCACCTCACAGTTGTAATTCCCCAAGTGGAAGACCCCCAAGGCGGGCAACAGCAGCTGTGGGGACCCCTGTGGGCCCTCAACCACCTACACCCCATGTTTGCACTGGCCACCTCCACCAGACCTACAGCACCTGTCCCTATGGCCAAGTCCCCATGGCCCGGTAACAATGATCACATTCCAATGGTACCTGTACCCATGGCCCATCCACATGGTACATGGCCCTCGTCTCTGTCCCTGCATCCCTGATCCCCTGTCCCTGTCCCCACAGCTACCCCAGCCCCAAGGTTCCTTCTGCCACATACTTGTCCCCACATTTCTATCAACCTCTTCCTGTCCTCACATCCCAGTTTCCCTGCCCTTGTCTCCCTCTTCCTGTCCCCAAAGACACCCCACAACTCTGGTCACACTGGGACCACCCTCATGCAATGGCTCTGCAGCCACTGGAGACCTTAGTGGACCCCACAGTCCCCCTGTGCCCCCTCCCCACCAGTCTCTGCCTCACCAGGGCCCAGGGACTGGAATTACCAGGATGGGGTTCCTTGGGAATGGAGGTCCTGGGGAATTGCTGACCTGGGATGGGGATCCCAGGGAAGGGGAGACAGAAGGAAATGGGGTCCCATGGTTGGAGTCCCAGGGGAATGGGGGTGCCAGGGATGGGCAGTGGCTGGGTGGGCCCATGGGTCACAGTTCCTACCCTGGTTGCCTCAGTTTTGGGGTGACCTTCACCTCTGTTTCCCGGCTCAGCAATCCTGGGGTGCAGCTGAGCAGGGAACAGATTGGGAGACCCTAGGGAGGGGGAATACAGTGAGAGAGAGGGGTGCAGGGAAGTGTGGGGAGGCTTTGGGGGATGGGGGTGTTGGGCTGTGTACCCCGAACACTTTCACTTTCCTTTTCCTGGACAAGAAGGAAGAGGCTGTTTGTGGTGACAGTCAGATGGGAAAGGGGGACAGTCTCTGTCCGGGGGGGGGCCGGCACATGCATGGGGGTTCTGCACTCTGAGATCCCTGTTCTGGAGTTCACCTGGGGCAAAGCAGTCCAGGGTGTGACACATCCTGACCTGGGGGATCCTATCCCAGATGGTGGCAGTTCCAGAAATGTCCTTGTACATTCCAGGCTGGGTTCCTCTCCCAGGGATGGCACATCCTGGGGACCCCTGTCAATCCAAGGTGGGGTCCAGCCACGGCCCAGCCCCACTGCACAGGGATGGCCATTGCCCAGCCCTGCTCTGGCCAGCCCCAGGTGGCAGCCAGGATCTGTGTGTCCCCCCAGGTGGCTTGACTTTGATTCTGGCAGCTTTAGAGCTGCTGCAGACGTGAGAATTCTGTGGGGGAAAAAGGCCTGTCTGTGGTTTGCTCAGCCCTGCAAGAAGCACAAAACCCAAAGCGAGCACAAGCAGTGGCTCTGTGAGGGCCTTTGATGGTTTTCAGAGCAGGGCTGGCTGGAAACCCCCCTGCAAGGGCAGCTGTGAGGGAACCAGCCCAGAAATGCAGCAATTGATCATTTTGTCCATCTCGCCTAGGGACTGAGAAAACCACAAAACTACTGCAAATACCACAACAATGTGCTCAACCACCTGCCTGGATCCTCCTTCTTGAACAAAACCTGCAGCCCTTTGGAACATCCCAGAAAGAGTGTTTGGGCTCTGGATGTGCACACCAGAAGAGAGGGAAAAGTGTGGAAATATTGAGCAGGGGCTGCACACGTGGGTCTGGGGAACAGGGGTGTCACAGCAGGAGCAGGGAGTGCCCAGGCAGGGGAATTCAGGGCAGGCTGGAGTGGATTTACCAGGGAATCAGACTCTGAGGCACACACGGGCATTTCCACAGATTCCTGTGCACTGTCCCAAGGATGGAAAGAGCTTCTTCCCTTCTGGGAGCAGAATCCGTGGGAAGTCAATCAAGTTTCAGGGTAGGAATGAGAAAGATGGGGAGAGTTCCTAAATACGGCCCAACAAAAGGCTTTCTTAGGGGCTGGGTTGCTGCACAGCATGGGGAACAATCCCATGGAGCTGCTGGACACTCAGGGAGATTCCACACTGTGTGTTATCCACTAGCAAACACTGCTGTGGAATGCTCCAAGGGGCTCCTAAAGGGAAGCAAAAAGCTTAGTGATTTGTTTGTGTTTTTATTGTGAGCAATTTTTGGGGAAGCAATGATTTAAATGATTCTATAAGCCAGAGCATTTTATACATTGTCAGTTTGATTTTTGATGAGTTTGTTTTTTATTGGGAAAATAATGGGAAAAGATTTTTGCCTTTATTCTACAGATTTATAATTTTGTCTCAGCCAATTGGGCACCAGGTGTTCCCTGGCATGGCTGAGCCAGGAAATTGGGGTGACAGGAAAAAGCCCAGGGGTGTGTGGGCCAGGGACCCAGAGCCTCCCAGGATAGTCCTGCAGTGCCCCAGGGTGGGGGCTGTGCTGGGTTCTGACTCACTCCAGAATCTGAGGCCAAAATCTGACCTAAAAATTGTCTCAAGCAATTGGGCATCAGGGAATTCAACCAATTTAATCCTGGGATTTACCATCATCGGGGCAGATTGTGACAGGCACCCCTTATATTTGGGCACCCCAAAGGTCAGAGGGCTCCAGTGGGGACAGCGGGAATGCTCAGGGGCCCCCAGGACAGAGGTCCCTCTTGGGGACAGGAATCCCCAAGGACATGGCATCCCCAGAACGAGGAGGACCCTCCTGGTACAAGAACCTCGGACAAGACCCAGGTGTCACCACAGCAGAGGAGCCCTTTTCCCACAGGGCAGGACCCCTCTGGATGTGCTTTCCCAGGACAGAATCCACATCCATGTTTCAGCACAAATGGCCTCTGCCTTCTGCTGCAGAAAAGAGAAAGTGAAATTGTTGGGGGGGTCACAGCCAGAGAGCCCCCCATCCCCCACAGGCCCCCAACCACTGCCTGCATTCCCCACCTCCCTTTTTCCCCTTCCTGGGATCTCCCCAGCTGTCACCTGCTCAGGTGTTCCCTCTAATGGCTGAGCCAGGAAACTGGGAGGGACTGGAAAAAGCCCAGAGGTGTGTGGGGCAGAGACCCAGAACCTCCCAGGTCACCCCTGGGGTGCCCCAGGGTGGGGCAGTGCTGGGCTCTGAGGCAACCCAAAATCTGAGGCACCAGGGAAGGAGCTGAGACCCCCATGCCCACCCAACCACTGCCCATACCTGGCACCCCCATTCCTCTGGCAACCCAACCATGGGACCCCCATTTCCTTGGTCTCTCCTCCCTGGGGACCCCCATCCTAGGGTGGCCATTGCTCAGGACCACCATTGCCTTGATCCCATCCCATGGGCTGCTTCTTCCCCCAAAACCCCTATTCCCGAGGGTCCCTTTTTTCCCCTGCACCCCGAGGCGTGGCACCCACATGCCATGACCCCAAATCCCTGGTTCCCACAGGACGCCCATCCCATGAAGCCCCGAATTCCTCTGCACCCCCATTCTCCTGGACGCCCATCCTTGGTTCCCCACATCCCCCTGAGCCCCCCACTCCTGGCAACACCATCCCCCACCATGTCCCCAGACTATGCCATCATGTCCCCAGCCTGTCCCCTACTGTGTCTCCTTCCCCCACCCTGCCCCCTCAAAGGTCCCCCAACACGTGGGGACAAGATGTGACCTCACTTCCGTCCCCTTCATCCAAAGTGCTGCCAGCCAGGGGAGCGGTGGCCACAGCAGCGAGTGACAGCCAGTCCACATGGCTGGGGACACCGGGATGGCCGGGAAGGTGGCGCTGCTCCTGTGGGGTGAGTGCCCTGGGCACGGACCTGACACCCCAGGAATGGGCCCCAGTGGGGCAGACACCAGTGCAGAGGGGGCACAGGGGGGTTGTGGGGTCCCCTGAGGTCCTCAGTGCCAGAGGAACCTGTGCATGAGCATGGAGCCCAGTGTGACCAGAGTTGTGGGGTGGCTTTGGGGGCAGAGAGGGGGAGACAGGAACAGGGGAACTGGGATGTGGGGACAGGAACAGGGTGATAGAAATGTGGGAACAAGGATGTGGCAGAAGGAACCGTGGGGCTGGGGTAGCTGTGGGGACAGGAACAGGAGAATAGGGATGTAGGGACAGGGACAAGGGTCATGTACCATGTGGATGGGTCATGGGGACAGGTACCATTGGAATGGAATCATTGGCACCAGGCCATGGAGATGTGGCTGTGGGGACAGGTGCTGTAGGTCTGGTGGAGGTGAGCTGTGTAAACATGAGGTGTCCACAGTGTCCCCATGTCCTGCCTCAGCCCAGTGTGACCAAAGTGTCAAGACCTCCATGCTCCACCAGTGTTCCCATGGGGACAGTTTGGGGACAGCCCCCACACCTCATCCCTGCAGGGCCATGCCCACCCAACTCTGTCCCTTCTCCCTTCCAGTCCAGACATTTGGCCTTGCTGGTGAGTCCTTGGGGGATGCCATGTCCCTACCCTGCTGTCCCCTGCCACCCGATGGCATTGGCAGGGTTGTGTCACCTGCAGGCATCCAGACCACCCAGCTCCTCATGGAGCCCCCCTGGAGGCCAGTGGTGCTCTGGGACCCGGTGACACTGACCTGCCAGGGCTCAGGGACCACCGGTGCCACCACCTGGTACAGGGAAGGCAGCACTGGTGGCAGCAGGGACACAACCACTTCACTGTCACCGGGAGTGGCACCTGCGAGGCGCTGCCAGGATCCTCTGGTGGAGGAAACGTGCTGTGGGCAGCATCTGGGATTTGTTCCTTGTAGGGGGCTTTCCCTGCAAATCGCTCCTCATGGAGCCCCCCTGGAGGCCAGTGGTGCTCTGGGACCCGGTGACACTGACCTGCCAGGGCTCAGGGACCACCGGTGCCACCACCTGGTACAGGGAAGGCAGCACTGGTGGCAGCAGGGACACAACCACTTCACTGTCACCGGGAGTGGCACCTGCGAGTGTGACAGACCCGGCACTGGGCTCAGCTCCCCCGTGATCATCTTAAATGGTGCTGGAGTTTTGTGTGTCCCCAGCCTGGCACCTGTGGGGACCCTGAGGGCTCTAGGTGGGCTCCACTCCATGGGTCACCTCCTGATGTGACCAGAGCCCATCACTGGGAAGGGAAATAAGGAGCCCCTGGTGGTACTGGGAGCACTGTGGGGAAGGAATGGGGAAGTCTCTGCGAGTACTGGGAGCACTTGCATGAAGAATGGGGAGGTAGTTGTTGTAGTGGAAAGGGGGTGGGGAAGCCCTAGGGAGTTTTGAGGCACGGGGAGCTCTGGGTGCCCTGTGCAGCCTCACACATGACCCCCACTTGTGCCCACCTATCTGTGAATGTCGGGTACCCACAGGAGCAGTAGGGGGACACACACATGTGGCTGCCCATGGGTGGGGTCCCCCACTGCCCCCCAGCTCCCCCAGAGCCCACCGGTGCCCAGCCATGCTCCGAGTGTCACAGCACATTCCCACAGATGTCACCAGGTTCCCGCAGTCACCCGTGGTGTCCTTGCAGCTCCACATAGGTCACCTGGGGATCTGGAGTGTGGTGGCAGAGGGGGACGCTGCAAGAGACAGGGGCTGTGGGATCTGGGTGGGGTGACACTCGTGGGTGACATGTCCCTCTGCATGTGTCCCACCCCGTACTCACCCCCCATCTCCTTGGTGATCACATGGGTGTACAGCACCTCCCCCTCCTCTGGGGGAGCCGGGGGGGCCCTGAGGGAACAAAGGGGATGTGTGGGAGGGAATGCAAGGTCTTGGGGGTTGGAATAAAAGGGAAGAGTGTGGTTTGAGCCCCCCACTCGCCTTTCCTGCTGTTTCCTGGCAGCTGCAATGGAAAGAGGGGAGGGATAGCACTGGGGTCCCAAGTGCCCTGACCCCTCTCAGGATTCCTGAGTTCCCCCTGGGAACCTCAATTTCTCCCAGCAACCCCAAGCATCCCTGATGCCCCCCCCAATCCCTGAACTACCCCAATGCTCTCCCACTCGCCTTTACTGCTGTTTCCTGGCAGCTGCAATGGAAAGAGGGGAGTGATAGCACTGGGGTCCCAAGTGCCGTGACCCCACTCAGTATTCCTGAGTTCCCCCTGGGAACCTCAATTTCTCCCAGCAACCCCAAGCATCCCTGATGCTCTCCCAGAACCCCTGAACCACCCCAATGCTCTTGACACCCTAAGCCCCCAGAAGCCCAAGACTGGCAGGGAGTGGGACTCTCCAAATTCCCCCAGAATCACTGAAAGGGCCCCCAACATCCCTGCAAGACCCCCCCCCGAACACCACCCCAAATATTTGAGGACCCTGAGCAAAGGTCCTGAGTGCCCAACGCTGCCAAAGTCAGGGGCTGTGGGTACCCACCCATCACCCCACATTCTACGTGGCCTCCCACCTCCCCAGCACCACCGTTGTGCCTCTTGTCACCCACCCATGATGTTCCACCGGTGCCAGCCCACAGCTACACCCACGAGCAGGACCAGGAAGAGGAGGGACCCACAACAACTCCTATGGCCACTGCTGGGGACAGAAGGGACACGACACCTGTCACTCTGGAGGTCCTTCAATACCAATGACCTTATGTGACCCCACCGGTGCCCCTGTGGCCCTGAGGTGTCATCTCCAGGGACAGGTCAGGGCTGAGTGCCTAGAACACGTGGTGCCCATCCAGATGGTTGGTGGCCATGCACTGGTAGGTGCCCGAATGTCCCACACTGACGTCCCCAACCTCCAGGAGGGGACCCTGGGCCAGCTCCTGCCTGTTGTGCAGCCAGGTGAAGGTGACAGGTGCTGAGCCCACCTGCACGGAGCAGCACAGGGTCACCTGTGTGGACCTGGTGTAACAAGGTGTTCTGATTTGAAAGCAAAACCAGTGAGAGACTCCAAGTCAGAAATACAGTTTATTAGGAAAAGGGGGGAAAAAACCCAAAATACATGCAATAATACAAAACCAAAACCACTGACAGAGTCTGAATACAACCTGACACCCTGTTGGTCAGGGTGTTGGTTACAGTCCAGTTCGATTGGTGGCTGCAGTCCTCCTGCAATGGCAGAGGTGGTTCTATTGGAGCAGTGATCCTGTAGAAAGGTGTAGTCTTTCTCTGAAGATCCAGTGGAAATGGTGGCTGTTTCTCTGGGAATCCAGTGGAAAGACTGCTTGTTCTGTTCTAAAACCCAGATCATATCCAGGTGGGGATGCTTAGCTCCTCCCCCCTGGGCGGAGCATCTCACAATGGGCTGTTATCATTCTACTAGTCATGTGGTGGGTCTATTAAATAGAAATGGCTCCTGAAAGGAGTTATCTCTGAGTCATGTGGCAAGGCACTGATGGGCCCATTAACAGAAGATAAGGAAAAACAATGCCCCTCCTGGTTTCAGCAGCTCTTGAGGATGGGAATAGATTACATCTTTATATTGTAACCGAGGACACAGAGGACCAGGGCTGATGGTGGCATTCGGTACGGACACTGTGGGGGAAGAGATGGGGCTGAGGCTGGAGGGAGGGGCTGGCACCCAGTCATGGGTAGGGGTATGGGGAGGGGATGGGGAAGATATGGGAGGCTGTGGGTGAGGGACACCCAGAACAAGAGTGTCCTGCTCCCACAGAACTGTGTCCTGTGGTGGTGGGGGTGGCCATTACTTAAAGTGGGATGCCATGGGTGGGGTGAGCGTGGGATGGCTGCTGTACAGGATGCTGTGGGTCCTGCACCGTGACATTCAGGGGAACGCTTCCCTCGGTGGGCTTGGGGGCCCCTCCAGCACCAGCATGGGGAAGAGCTCAGGGAGGGAAAAGACACGACAGTCGTGACCCCTAGCCTGGGAGGAGCTGTGGGAGTTTTTGGTATGGGGGTTTTGGGGTGTCCTGTTGTCCGGGTGGCAGCTGTGAGGTGCTCCCCGTGCACTGTCACAGGCACCAACTCCTCCCACCATGGTGATATCTTGGAGCCCACCCAGCCCTCACAGTGATAGCAGCCACTGTGGTGCATCTTCAGGGAGAGGAGGGACAGCACAGTCCCTCTCTGGGACACTCACAGATATTTCTTATCGTGGTGGAAGCGCACCCCAATGACCAACTTGTTCCACCAGAGCTGGCAGTGCAGTGTCACCGTGTCCTCCTCCAGCAGCTCCTGTGCTGGCACCTGCAGCACCAGCCAGTTTGTGGGACATAGGATGCACTAGGATGTCCCTGTGTGCAGGGGATGGGCTCTGGTCACATGAGCAGAGTGAGGCCACCCACAGAGTTAAACCCACCCAGAGCTCTGTGGAGGGCACATATCTCTGTTACCCCCTGCACTAAGACTCTCACGGGGAGGCTGAGCCACTGCCAGGTCTGTCACACATGTAGGTGCCTCTCTCAGTGACATTGAGACGGTAGCATCCCTTCTGCTCCCAGCACTGCCCATCCTTGTACCAGGCGGTGGCACCAACTGTCCCCCAGCCTTGGCAGGTGTCACCCGGTGAATCTCTCTGTGACATTGAGACGGTAGCATCCCTTCTGCTCCCAGCACTGCCCATCCTTGTACCAGGTGGTGGCACCAACTGTCCCCCAGCCCTGGCAGGTCAGTGTCACCCGGTCCCCCTGCACTGCCGGCCTCCAGGGGGGCTCCACGAGGAGCTGGGTGGTCTGGGCACCTGTAGGGGACAGGGGACACCAGCCTGCCAGGGCCAGCGTGGGGCTGGGGACAGCGGGGCAGGGACATGGCATCCCCCTGAGGATTCACCAGTGAGGCCGAGGGTCTGGGCTGAAGGGAGAAGGGACAGGGCTGGGTGGGGCTGACATCGCAGGGACAGGTGTGGGGGCTGTCCCCAACTGTCCCCATGGGGATAGCAGTTCTTGTGAGAAAATGTGTGGTGCTGGTCCCCAAAAGATTTGGTTAGGCGGGGGGACATGTCTGCGTCACAGCCACCCATTCACCACATCCATGTGACACAGATGCTTTGGGAACAGGGACACTGAGGCCACTCTGGGCTGAGGCGGAACACGGGGACACTGTGGACACCCCGGGCAAGAGGACACCACAGACACAGCCCATGGTGGCCCAAGTCACCCCCACCAGCTCATGATCCCATCCCCCCATGATCCCATCCCCATGGCCACATCCTCGCCGTTCTTGTCCCCTTCTGTCCCTGCATCCCAGTTCCCTTGTCCCTATCCCCAGAGCTACCTGAGCCCAAAGGTGCCAGTCCCCACATTCCTGTTCCCACATGCCCATCCCCAAATTCTGTCCCCTGTTCTCGTCCCCAAAGCCACCCTACATTGCCAGTCCCACCAAGGTCCACTGTGGGTAACGTGGACTGGCACTGCTGGCATTGGGGACCTCAGGGGACCCCGCAGCCCCCTGTGCCCCCTCCCCACTGGTCTCTGCATCACCAGGGCCCATCCCCAGGGCGTCAGGCCCATGCCTGGGGCACTCTCCCCGGCATTGGGGACCTCAGGGGACCCCGCAGCCCCCTGTGCCCCCTCCCCACTGGTCTCTGCATCACCAGGGCCCATCCCCAGGGCGTCAGGCCCATGCCTGGGGCACTCTCCTCACAGGAGCATCGCCACCTTCCCGGCCATCCCGGTGTCCCCAGCCATGTGGACTGGCTTTCACTGTCTGCTGTGGCCACTTGCCTCTTGGGTGGTGGCTCTATGGCTAGAGGAAGGAAGCGAGGTCACGTCTCATCTTCATGTGTTGGTGGCACATTGTGGGGGCAGGGTGGAGACATGGTGGGGACATGATGTGACATCATTTTCCCAAGAGCGGGGGTCTCAGGGGAGCTAAGAATAGGTGTCCAGTGGAATGGGATTTCCACACGAATGGCGGTAAAGTGAATGGGGGTTTTGAGCAGACAAATCACAGGGAATTGGGGTCCAAGGAAATGGGGATCCTCATCACTGGGCATGCTTAAGGATGGGGTTCTCATGGGAATGTGGGTAACAGGGATTTGGGACATGGGATGGGGGGACTGGGGAAAAGCAGGGCCCTGTGAGAATTGGAGTAATAGGGAAGGCGTTGTTGGGGATGGAGGTCCTAGGAAATGGCAGTCCCAGGACAGGGATGTCTGGAAAGGATGGCCTAAAGAATGGGGGTCCCATGGTTAGGTTCCCAGGAGAATGGGGGTCCCAGGGATGAGCAGTGGCTGGGATGGGCAGTGTCTGAGTGGGCCCGTGGGTTGCAGCTTCTTCACTAGGTGCCTCAGGTTTTGGGGTGACCCAGAGTTCTGGGCAGCATCCCTCAGGGTGGTAGTTGTTTGCGGGGCTCTCCAGAGCAATTTCTGGGGGCTCTGCGGGGCTCCAAGGCTGTATCTCCCACCCTTCACAAGGCTTTTCCCTCTCTTAACTTCTAATTTATCCATATTTTTCTCACTTTCATGCCCCCCCAGTTCCTGGTTTCCTGATCCCAGGGAGCACCTGAGCAGGCACCAGTTTTAGGAGACCCTGGGGAGGAGGAAAAAAGGGGGGTACTGGGAGGGGTGGGAGGGCTGTAGGGGATGGGTTGTCTGGCTTTGCCTCCTCCAACATTTTCAGTTTCTTTTTCCTGCAGTAGCAGGAAGAGGCCATTTGTGCTCAGGGTCAGACGGGGTGGGGTGGTTGTGTCTCTGCCACCCCCACTGTCCCCGGTGCGGCACTGTGACCTCTGGGATGCCACAACCTTGGATGTGCCCCATCCCTTCTATGGCCCCCTCATTTCCCCTTTGGGAAACCTACCAGGTGCATTCCTCCGCCCAATCCCACAGCCCCCAAAGACCATTCCAGGGGCGAGAAGCCACCAAGGGGGTGACAGTGGGTAGTGACATGGGGTGGGTGTAAGGCAGGGAGGGCACAGACCCCACCTCCACCCCAATAAATCAGCCTTCTGAAATGGAGTCAAGCCTCGTGTCTCCACACACGGAGAGGAATCATCAACACCTGGCTGGAACCCCGCCCCCGCCAGGGCAGCTGTCGGCTAACCATCCGGAAATGCAGCAATTGATCATTTTTTCCCTCTTGGCAAGGGACTGAGAGAGCCCCAAAAATCCCGCAAATCCCACAAGGATTTGCTCAACAACCTGACCTGGACCCTGCACCTTCCCGAGCTGACCAGAAAGAACAGAACAAACGAAAAACATTTCTCCCAGTTTCATCAAAAAGCTGCGTTTTCATTCCAATAAGAGGGACAAGGGTCCTGTGCCCCCTGACACCGGGGAAGGAAATGGGGAGCCCTGGGGGTACTGGGAGCACTGGGAGCACTGGATCGGGGAGCTCTGGGCAGCCCCACATGGGAGCCCCCACTCATGGCCACCCTCCGAGTATGGTGGGCACCCACATGAGCCAGGGGGGACACATGGGGGTGCCCTTGGGCATGGAGCCAGAGTGCCCCCAGTGCCCCAGTGTCACAGCATGTCCTCATAGATGTCATGGGGGTCCTGCTGTCCCTTGTAGGGTCCTGACAGCTGCGTGTTGGTCACTTGTGGACCCTGAGCTGGGGCAGGACCAGGGGACACCCATGGAGCCCTGAGAGTGACAATAGTTGTGGAGACATGGGTGGGGGGTGACAACCATGGGTGACATGTCCCCATGTCCCCAGCACTCAGCCCCTGCCCATTCAGTGACGTGGGGGTCCAGATCCTTCCCCTCCTCTGGGGGTGTCCTGTGTGGGTAAGGGGGGAGTCTGGGTGGTGTCTGGGGAGGGGGGAAGGGGACTTCCGGGTGGAGCCCCCCACTCACCTGTCCTGGGGCTTCCTGGCGGCTGCAAGGGAAAGGGAAGGGGGTGACTGTGGGGACCCCAGGACCCCTGAACCTTCCCAGGACCTCAGCAGCTCTAACCACCCACAGGACCCCCAAATCCCCACTTCAGCCCTGATTACCAATGGACCCCTGATTCCACCCCAGACATCATGCACCCCTGAACCACCCAGAATATCTGCACCACCACAGTGCCCCCAACCCTCCTGGTGTCCTCAACCCTCTGAACCCCCAGAACTGCAATCCTGGAAGGGTGGGGTACCCTCCAAATGTCCTCAGGACCCCAAAAAGATCGCCCAACATCCCTGCACGGCCCTCCAGGAAATCCCCAAACCTTCCTGGAGCTCCCAGTGCCACCCCAATGTTCCTCAAAGCCCACCAGGGGATGCCCCTGGAGCCCAACCAAGACCCTCCAAATTCCCCCCAATCCCCCAGGACCATCAGCTGAGGTCACTGTGAGCTCAGTTTCCCCCAGTTCAGGGGCCCTGGATGCTGCCGATCTCTGCCCCCACTCTGTGTGCTTCCCCTCACTCCAGGACCCCCATCCCACCCACTCCGGCGGTGCTACCAGTGACAGCCCCCAATGACAACCAGGAGAAGGAGCAGGAACAGGAGGGTCCTGCCAACATTCACAGCCACTGCTGGGGACAGAGGGGGACACACTGGGGTCACCCTGAGCCCCCAAGATCCAGAACACCCTTATGACCCCATCTGTGACCCAGGGTGAGCGAGGTGTCACCTCCAGTGCCAGCTCTGGGCTGAGTGCCTGGAAAACGCGGTGCCCATCAGCTGGTTGGTGGCCACACACTGGTAGGTACCCGAATGTCCCACATCGGTGGCTCCGAGTTCCAAGAAGGGACCCCGGGTCACCTCCCAGCCATCATGCAGCCAGATGAAGGTGACAGGGGCTGAGTCCACCTGCACTGAGAAGCGCAGGGTCACGGGGTCACCTGCGAGCACCTGGTGTGCCAGGGGACTGAGGGTGATGGTGGCATTGGCCACAGGTACAGCAGGGACACAGACGAGACTGGTACATGGGAAGGTGGGATTGTCTCAGGTTTCCTGCAGTCAGGATGACCACGAGAGTCCCTTTTTCCCTGCCCGATGGTTGAAGAAAGAGTCGGAATTCTTTGGCTCTGGTTCACAAGGTTGTTTATTGTCTCTTATCTAAGACATTCTTTTTTGGACCTGCAGAGTTCTGTCTTGCAGATCTGTCAAAGGCACACACTCTCTCTCTCTCTGCCTACCCCCGGGCTGGTGTCCACATTTTATACTATTAATTACGTGTACTTTATTTATCATTTTTTTCCAATACCTATCACCTGTGTTAGACTGTCTACTTCTATTCTAAACCAATCCAAATTTGCCAATATGACCCAGAAGATGGAGGCTAGGAAGATGAAGGAAGAAGGACAGGACAATGCCCAAATCCCTCCATCTTGCCTCCTAGACCGCTATAGTAAAATCCCCAAAATTCCACTTTTCACACTCTGATTAATTCATTATCATTCTACTTAAATTTCTGCGACTTGTAATTCTTCATACAAAGTTGGTAATTTGCTTCATGGGTTAGGATTGAAATCCCAAGTGTCTTTGGCTTCCTGCCAATGTCTTGAGCCATCCAGGACACCCAGAGGGATGTCCTGTGTTCCAACAGGATGGGGGTGCCATGGGTGTGGTCCCGCCCACACTGAGAGTACCACTCACCCAGGACAGTGACATTCAGGGGGTCACCCTCGGCCATGCTGTCCCCGTTGCTGACCCAGCATTGGTAGTGGCCGCTGTCAGTGTCCCCATGTGGCACAGCTCCAAGTGGGGCTGGTGTGCAGCGGTGCCCCCAAGCCCTCCCAGTGCCAGGAGAAGGACTGGGGACCTGTCCTCGTGGCCACCGCACAGCTCAGCACCAGGTGGTACCCCAGTTCCACCTGTCCCCCAGGGGGCTGCACCGGCAGGGACACCCCGAGGGTAGGACCCCTGTGGGAGGACACAGGAGGGACTGGGGACATGGGAGTAGTGGGAGACGCCAAGGAGCAGTGAAGGAGGCAGGACGCAGGGAGGGGGAGAATAAAAGAGAGGTGGGGGGATCGCTGTGAGGAAGAAGGGGGCCCAGAAGTGGGGGGGAGGCTTGGAAAGGGGTGGAGGGGACCCCAGGGAAGGATGAGATTCAGTGAGGGAACACTTGGAAAGGGGTGGAGGGGACCATAGGGAAGGTTCTGGGGACCCAGACATGGGTGGTGGGACCTGTGGAGAATAGAGAGGTGCACCTAGGGTGGGGTGAGGGGACATGGTGAGGGATGCAGGCACCAGGGAAGGTGACAGGAGGAGCCAGGGAGAGACCTGGGAAGGCAGGGTGGCATGCAGAGGGTTTAGCAAGGGTGGAGGACCTGGGAGGGATGTGAGGGCTCCCTGTGCCCATCCCTGCACTCACTGCGCACTGTGATGTGGAGCCAGGTGCTGCTCTTCCCCACGGCCTCCCCAGGAGTGCACCTGGCAGCTGTAACTCCCCCAGTGGGAGACCCCCACAGCGGGCACCAGCAGCTGCGGGGACCCCTGCAGGCCCCCCACCACCTGCCTGTCCCGGTAGAACATGTGTAGGAGTGGGGCTCGGGGCTACAGGGAGCTGGGGTGCTGAGGCAGCTGAGAGTCAGGGGGGACCCCTCGGTGGGCTTGGGGGGACCTCCAGCACCAGCACAGGGAAGAGCTCTGGGAAGGAGAGGGGAGGGGGATTTGTGAGCCTGAGTCCCTGGGGAGGGGCAGTGGGTGTGTTGGGGTGGTGGCTGTGGGCTACTCACCCTGCACTGTCACTGTCACCGGCACCAACTCCTTCCATCCCCGTGATACCTCTGAATCCACCCAGCCCCTGCAGTGGTAGTGGCCACTGTGGAGAAGCTGCAGAGAGGACAGAGACAGCTTGGTCCCATCCCTAAACAGCTGCAATCCCTTCTCCTCATGGTAGAATGACACCCAGGTCAATGAATTATCCCTCCAGACCCAGCAGTGCAGTGTCACCGTGTCCCCCTCCAGCAGCACCTATGCCAGCACCCGCAGCACTAACAGCTCCGGGAGACAAGTGGGACCTGTCACATTGCGGGGCACCTGATGTGATCAGAACCCCCCCATTGGGTTGCACCATCGATCCCCAGTTACAGCGCAGGGGTACCCCTGCACTGGGATGCTCTGGGATATCCCCAGAGCAGTGGATGGGCTCTGGTCACACCAGGAGGTGACCCATGGAGCGGAGCCCACCCAGAGCCCTTGGGGTCTACATGGGTGCCAGGCTGGGGACACCCAAAACTCCCTCACAATCTAAGACTCTCACAGGAATGCTGAGACCAGTGCTGGGTCTGTGACACATGTAGGTGCCACTCTCGGTGACAGTGAAGTGGCCACAGTCCTCTGGCCCCCAGTGCCACCCGTCCTTGTACAAGATGGTGGCATCAGCAGTCCCCGAGCCCTGGCAGGTCAGTGTCACCTGGTCCCACAGCACCACCGGCCTCCAGAGGTGCTCCACAAGGTGCTGGGTGGTCTGGGCGCCTGCGGTGACAGGGGACACCAGCCAGCCAGAGCCATCACGGGACTGGTGGACAGGAGGGTGGGGGCATGACATCCCCCCAGGACTCACCAGTGAGGCTGAGGGTCTGGGCTGGAAGGAAGAAGGGACAGGGCTCAGTGGGGGTGACAAGGCGAAGAGAGCAGCACCTGGGTTACAGGGCATGGGGGCTGTCCCAAACTGTCATTGCGTGGCATGGACCCCTTCAGGACGGGATACCCCCACCCCCCCTTGCTCAGGCTGGACATGGTGACACCATGGGCCCCCTGGAACTGAGGACACCATGGCCACCCTGCACTGTCACAGGTCAACCCACCAGCCTCATGATGCCTCCCCAAATCCCTGTCGCACCATTATTGTCCCCATGTTCCTGTCCCCCCCCTCCTGTCCCCAATGCCACCCCACAACCCTGGTCACCTCATGCACTGGCTCTGCTGCTATTGGGGACCTCAGGGGACCCCACAGCCCCCCTGTGCCCCCTCCCTACCTGTCTCTGCTGAACCAGGGCCCATCCCTCAGGTGTCAGGCCCATGCATGTGGCACTCACCCCACAGGAGCAGCGCCACCTTCCCGGCCATCCCAGTGTCCCCAGCCATCTGCTGGGAGAACCGGGCTGGCTGTCATTTGTTGCCAGGCCCAGCTGTCTCCTTGGTGGCGGCTCTTTGGTCAGGGTGAAAGGAAGCAAGGTCAGGTCTCATCCCCACGTGTAGGTGGCACGTTGTGGGGGCAGGGTGGCCACAACCTAGGCACAGGCTGTGAGCAAGTTGGGGACATGATTGAGACAAGGCTAGGTGGGACAAGGTGGGACATGGTGTTCCCAGGAATGGGGAGCTCAGAGAGTTTGAGGAGCCAGGGATGGGTGTCCAGGGGAATGGAGGTTACAGGGATGGGGTCCCTTGGGAATTGGAGTCCTGAAGAGAAGGAACCCCAGGGATGGGGGTGCTATGGGAATGGGGGTCCCAAGGGTTGGGTGGACTCAGGGCTGGGAGTCCCAGGGGAATGTGGGCTCCAGGGCTTTGGGGTCATGGGATAAGGATTCTGGGGGAATGGGGCATCCCGTGGGAATGGGGGGTCCTGGGAGAATCAAGGCTTGGGGGGAAGGGGTTATAGAGGATGAAATGAATGGGAGAGGGTTCCTTGGGAATGAGGGTCCTGGGCCATGGAAATCCTGGGGAATGTGAGTACTGGTATTGAGGGTGCCAGGCAAGGTAAGATGAGGATTGGGGGTACCATGATTTGATTTCCAGGGGAATGGAGGTCCCAGGGATGGACAGTTTCTGGTTGGGCTGGTGGGTCTCTGCTCCTTCTCTGGGTGCCTCAGATTTTGGGGTGACCCAGAGCCCAGCAGAGCCTCCACACGGTACTGGCGGCCTAGGGGTCACCCCAGGTGGATTCCAAAAACCTCTGCGTCAGTGTCCCACCAATCCCCAGTGACTTTTTTCACTCTTCATTTCCATTTCCTTCATTTTATCCCTCAATTTCACAAGCCCGCTAATCATGCCTTGATGATCCTGGGGAGCACCAGAGCAGGGAACAGGTTGGGGGAAGCCCAGGGTGGGGAAAGCAGGGGTGAGAGCTCTGCAGGGAGGGCTGGGGAGGCTGTGGGGGATGGGGTGTCCAGCTGTGCTCCCCAAACACTTTCACTTTCACCTGCAGCAGAAGGAAGATGCCATTTGTGGTGAGTGTCACACGGAGGAGCGTTGGGTTCTGTCTTGGGGGGGCACATCCAGGGGGGTCCTATCCTGGGGGATGGCAGACCCCAGTGGGTCCAGAATTCTCCATTCTTGCTCGTCCCCTGCAGGATCTGAGCTGGAAAGAGCAGCTTGGGAATGGAGTCCCAGGCAGGAAGTAGCTCCCAAACTCCTCCTCCTTGAAGCCAGTGGCCATCCAAGGGTGGGCCCAGCCGTGGCCCAGCCCCACTGCACAGCGATGGCCATTGGCCAGCCCTGCTCTGGCCAGCCCCAGGTGACAGCCAGGACCTGAGGGTCCCCCCAGCCAGCTTGACTTTGATTCTGGCAGCTTTTGAGCTGCTGCAGAGGTGAGAATTCCGTGGGAGGAAGAGGCTTGCCTGTGGTTTGCCCAGCCTTGCTAGAAGTACAAAACCTAAACTGAGCCCACGCAGTGGCTCTGCAAGGGTCTTTGATGGTTTTCAGATCCAGCCTGGCTGGAAACCCCCCCTGCAGGGGCAGCTACAAGGGAACGAGTCCGGAAATGCAGCAATTGATCAATTTGTCCCTCTTGGTAAAGGGCTGAGAGAGCCCCAGAACTACTGCAAATCCCACAACAATCTGCTCAACAACCAGACCAGTACTGAAATAAATGGGCAGGAGATCTTTCTCCTTTTTAATGCCTTTGTTAAAGAGATTCAGCTCAGGTGGGGAGAAATCCAACAGGTCGCGCCCACGCCGCCGCTGCTCCTAGGAGTGGCACGATGGAGGAGGGTGATGATGCAGCTTTGTCCGCTGGTCTGCAGGCAGAGCTGGGGACTGCGTCCTCACGAGAGATTAGCAGATTCCACCTTTTCGGTCCAACACTTCGGGTCCTCTCCCTAGTGAACATCCTTTTAGGTTAGGGTGAGAAGCAAAAAGGATCTAAGCAGGCACTGGACTACACGCCCATCCTTAGACATCACCTAGGTCCCCTAGTTCTATGTTGGCTCGTTGTTTTTAGGGGTTTTCCTGGAAAATTGTAAGATTTAGTGCAATACATTTCTCATCTGCATACTAGCTCTGATGCCACTCCCATTCTCCTGGTACCTGCAGGGTCCCAGTGTCGCTCCCTGGTGAGCACCAGGGGGACAATGGCTAATCACCAGCCATTAATGGGCAAATGAAGAAGAACTCTTAACAATGAAGCTAACTTAACCGCAACTGGTCCAACCAGCTTTAACTCTGCAACCTTCAACAAAAATAGATAACTTTTTATTCATAACAAGTACCGTCCTCCTTTCTGTCTCAAACATCCAGAACGCTGGAACCCCATGGAAAGGATGTTTGGGTCTGATGGCAGCTGCCAATTAAGTGGGAAAAATGTGGAAATATTGAGCTGGGGGTCTGCCCTGTGTCCATCATGGGACTGTGGGGAGTGATCCTGTCTGGATTCCAGGTGTCCCCAAAGCTGCTCCATCCCTGCCCTCCTCACCTGCACAGGGCACAGGGAATAGACAGGGCTCTGCCCCACCCCTCCCAGGGTACCCCTCCAGTTCCCAGAGCTGTGGAGGCATTACCATGGAAACGGTCGTTCCCGGCATATCCAGACACTGGCTTCGGACACGCTGCCACAGTCGGTTCAGACACCTCGTGACCGTCCTGGCACTTGCAGTGAGACTGCAGCTGGGCCCCTTGCCGGTGCTCCGGGACCAACATTTTTGTCCCTCCTTTCTGCAGACCCCACCGCAGGGTCTCTGCTCTCCCTCTTAAGTGGGAAAAATGTGGAAATATTGAGCTGGGGGTCTGCCCTGTGTCCATCATGGGACTGTGGGGAGTGATCCTGTCTGGATTCCAGGTGTCCCCAAAGCTGCTCCATCCCTGCCCTCCTCACCTGCACAGGGCACAGGGAATAGACAGGGCTCTGCCCCACCCCTCCCAGGGTACCCCTCCAGTTCCCAGAGCTGTGGAGGCATTACCATGGAAACGGTCGTTCCCGGCATATCCAGACACTGGCTTCGGACACGCTGCCACAGTCGGTTCAGACACCTCGTGACCGTCCTGGCACTTGCAGTGAGACTGCAGCTGGGCCCCTTGCCGGTGCTCCGGGACCAACATTTTTGTCCCTCCTTTCTGCAGACCCCACCGCAGGGTCTCTGCTCTCCCTCTTCCCGGGGTCTCCCCTCCGCCGTTTCACTCCTCCATGCTCGAGGCTCCCCAACGGGGTCCCAGTCCCTCCATCCCGGCCCCTTCCACCCGCTGCCCCCCGGCCCCTCTGGCCGCGGCCCCCAACAGCCCCAGGGCCGGCACCGGCAGAGGCTGCCAAGCTCCTGCAGGGTGAGAGGCTCCTCGGGCAGTGCCGGCTGAGCGGGGCCCGGCTCCCTCACGCCATCCTTGCCCGCAGCACTCGGGCTCCAGCAGCCCCAGGCGATTCCTTTGGGACGTGCCGACCGCTCCCGGAGCGCTGCCCTTTTTCGGGAAGGAGCCTGGGATCTCCTGCATCATCCCCAAGGCCTGGGCTGGGACCTCGTGTGAGGCTGTGCCCGAGCCCTGAGGGGTTTGGGGGCCCCATGTATGTCACTGCTGTGTCCCAAAATCTGGGGGGAGCAGGAATGGCAAGCAGTGCCACTCCATGGCCCAGCCCCGTGGGCCTCACCTGAGCACCCTGCGGAATTCCTGGCACTCCTGCTCCACCTGCATGGCCAGGCGGCAAAGCCATGTGTTTGTGCACAGGGATGGGGCAGGGAAAGAACTTTAGGAACGCTGGCCCTAATTACAACACCTTCTTAAGGATCTGCAGCTCCCCAAGCAGAACAGGGACATTGGACCAGCCAACTCCAATTTCGCCCCATTTTGCCCTCCCAAGGCATTGCTTCTGGCCTGGGCTCTCTCTGTGCTCCAGCTGCAGCTGCAGAGCCCTCGTTGCTGTGGCTGTTCTCTCCTCCTCCTCCTTCTCCTCCCTCTGGTGCTGCTGTGTCAGGACCAGCAGTGGCCCAGGAAGAGCAGGAACTCCAAATGTGCTCTGGGAACCACTGAGGAGCCCTGGCCAAGTCAGCAGGGAGCACCAGCTTTCCTCAACATTGCAGGGCAATTCAACATTCCCATAGTTGCTGTGCCAGGGCTGAAGGAGGAAAAGGGAGTGAAAGGATGAGGGTTTGCAGGAATTGTGGCATAAAGCCACAGAGGGGCTGTTGTGGACCTGAGACCTGCCTGAGGTCTGGTGCTGCCTTCCTTCCATTCAGGATCTTGGAGAATGGTTGCGGGTGTTGTGCAGGGTGTGTGCCTGGCCCCAGGACACTGCTACGTTGTCACTGGGCACTAGGATTCAACCTGCTGCCTTCGTGGCTTCTTCCTGCTACTGCTGGTGGTAGAAGGACCGATTGGTGCCCATGAGTTTGCAGAAGGAGCGATTTCCCCTCCTCCCTCTGGTCCCAGGCCGCCATGGCCCCTGAGGGGATCGAGCTCGACCGGGGCGCCCCCTGCTGGCCGGGAGTGCTCCCTGCAGCGCCCCCTGCTGGCTGCGGTTATAACTGCCATAAAAACCAACAGCGCCGATCAGGAGGGAAAGTTCTGGTTTTGTTTATAAATTTCTCCATAAATAAATGTTATTCCTTTTCCTACACTTTTGCCTGGAAGCCCCCTCATTTTTGAAATTAAAAAAAATATTTAGGCATGGGTCTTCTTTCCATTCCAGGAATGTTTCCAGTGTCTTGACAGATATTTCTCATTTAAATGTATTTGCCAACTCCTGGGTTCCAGCATGGAGGGGACAGACACCCCAAAAGAAGACAGGATCAGGGACTTGGCCACCTCATGTACTGCCTTTTAAGCCAGTTGGGCCACCAAGGACCCTCTCCCCAGGTGACAGTTCTGGTCCCCTGCCACTCCGGAGCTGGCTTTGGCAGAGTGTCACACTATGCCCCATGTGCCACGGCTGACAGACTGATGGACAGACAGGGCCCTGTCTCATCAAAAGTAAGGCCTGACCCATACAGTTTTGCTGTTGCTGTTGGTTGTATTCTGTCTCGTTGCTGTTTCAGGAAATTGTACTTCTCTCATCCCTTTGGGATCTTTGTGCCTCCACAGGGAGGGAGAGGGGCAGTTTTTAGCGGGAGCACACACACGAGTTGGTGCCCATGAATGTGGAGACCCCCAGTGACCCCCAGCACCCCTCAGTGTCACAGCACATTCCTGTCAATGTCACCGGGTTCCTGTGGTCACCCGTGGCATCACTGCAGCTCCGCGTAGGTCACCTGGAGATCCTGGAGGGTGGTGGCACAGGGGGACGCTGTGAGAGACACGGGCTGTGGGATGTGAGTGGGCTGGCACTCATGGGTGACATGTCACTCTGCGTGTGTCCCCCCCATATTCACCCCCTGCCCTCTTGGTGACCATGACATGGGTGTACAGCACCTCCCGCTCCTCTGGGGGTGCTGGGAAATCTGGGGGGGCTTGAGGGAATAAAGGGGATGTGGGGCAGGGAATGGGAGGTCTTGGGGGTTGGGGTAAAAGAGGAGAGTGTGGTTTGAGACCCCCACTCAACTTTCCTGGTTCTTCCTGGCAGCTGCAAAAGAAAGAAGGGAGGGATGATTGTAGGGTCCCAAGGGCCATGACCCCTCTCAGGATTCCTGACCCCCATGGGATGCTCAATTCCCCACAGGACACCCAAGCATCCCTGAAGCCTTCCAGATTTCAAGAACATTCCCAATGCCTTCAACCAACTCAGCCTCAAGAACTCAAAGCCCAACAGAACAGAGATTCCCCAAACATATCTACGGCCCTTGAAAGAACCCCCAACATCACTGCGGCACCCTCCAGCACCTCCCCAAACCCTACAGGACCCCAAGACAAACTCACATTTCTGGAGCTGTGAGTGCTGCCCTATCGCTCCCTAATTCTGGGTGGCTTCCTAAAGCTCCCTGGGACCCCCTACCCCCCATTGTCACCCACCCACAGGGTGCCACCGGTGCTAGGCCACAATGACACCCACGAGTAGGACCAGGAAGAAAAGGGCCCCTCTGAACCCTGCGGCCACTGCAAGAAACAGAGGGGGACAATTCAGGGTCACCCATCACCCCAGGGATCCTGCACTCCCTGGTGACCCTGTGTGACCCCACCTATGGCCCAGAGTGACCGGGGTGTCACCTCCAGGGCCAGCTTGAGATTGGGTGCCTGGAACACATGGTTCTCGTCCAGCTGGCTGATGGGCACGCACTGCTAGGCGTCCGAATGTCCCACAACAATGGCCCCAAGCTCCAGGAGGGGACCCTGGGCCACCTCCTGCCCATTGTGCAGCCAGGTGAAGGTGACAGGGGCTGAGCCCACCTGCACCGAGCAGGCGCAGGGTCACAGGGTCACCTGCATGCACCTGGTGTGGCAGCATATCGTGGCAGTTTCCAGCCAGGCTATGCCCGGTGGGCTGCCGTGGCCAGGATAACTCGGTGGAGGCTCAGAACAGCGTCTGAACTCCCAAGCAGTTCCCAGCTGCAGGCAGCCAAGCAAGCTTAAGCGATTTCAGCTCTTAGTGATTATCAGCTCCCTGTGATTTCAGCTCCTTAGCTTGCTGGTGCCACAGTAGCAGACACAGGGAGAGAGAGGAGAAGTGCTGTATATGGTTCCACAGGATTCTTTATTAGAGTCTTCCACAAAGGTTCTCAGTGACAGTTCTTCTGCCGAACCAAGCAGAATTAGGGGTTTTTGTACCCTACAGGGGTTTTGGAAATTGTCCAATAGCAAGGGTCAGGGGAAAGTGACCTATAGGCTTACAGAGAGATAAGCAGGGTCCGAAAGGCGGAAGAGAGGGGCTTCTAAGGCTCGAGTCATCATGACTTGGCATTTCCTAGCTCAGGCTTCTGACCTCCAAGGAGGCCTGGCACACCCTGGGCCTGCTACAGCAGGGCACCGGGCATGATGGTGGCATTGGCCACGGGCACTGCAGGGAAAAAAGGCTGGCACCAGCCGAGGTGTGATGCAGGTGCCATGGGTGGGGTCAACCCCCAGCCCAAGGGTCTCACTCACCAAGGACGGTGACATTCAAGTGGTCACTCTCAGCCACGCTGTCCCCATCACTCACCCTGCACCGGTACTGGCCGCTGTCACTGTCCCCAGTGTGGTGGAGCTCCAAGTTGGGGCCGGTGCCCAGCAGTGTCTCTGAGCCCTCCCAGTGCCAGGAGAAGGACAGGGGACCTGTGCCTGTGGCCACTGTGCAGCTCAGCACCAGGCAGTCCCCCAGTGCCACCTGTCCCCTGGGGAGCTGTGCTGACAGGGACACCCCCGAGAACAGAACCCCTGCAAGAGAGGGGGACACCAGGGGACAGTGAGGGACCCGGCGGTGTCAGAGAGGGGCAGGGGGACCCTCATGAGGGAGAGAGGGTACAGAGATTGGGGGCGGCTTAGAAAGCAACTGCAAGGAAGGGTGGGGGTTCAGGGAAGGGACACCAGGAAGGGTATGGGAACCCATGCTGGGGATGGTGTGACCTGGGGAACATGTGGGGACCTCATAGAGGGGTGAGGGGACCCGGTGAGGGATGGGGTGACAGAAGCCAGGAATGAGGGAACCTGGGGAGGAACCCAGGGCAGGGATGGCAGGACACGGAAAAAGTTTCAGGGAAGGATGGGGGAACACATGTAGGGCTGGGGGACTCAGGGAGGGACCAGAGAAAAGAGGAGGGGAGCCAGTGAGGGACCCGGGAAAGGTTGGGTGCCCCAGAGAAGGTGTCAGGGAGGGATGGGGGACCACAGGCAGTGATGGGCGACTGAGGGGCTGTGGGGGGCACACAGCCCCACACTCACTGCGCAGTGTGACACAGAGCTGGGCGCTGCTGTTCTGCACGGGCCCCCCTTGAAGCGTAGCTCGCAGCTGTAATTCCCTGAGTGGGAGACCCCCACGGCGGGCATCAGCAGCTGTGGGGACCCCTGCAGGCCACCCACCACCTGCCCATCCCGGTAGAACACGTGCAGGAGGGAGGTCAGGGCTTCAGGGGACTGGGGGTGCTGAGGCAACTGACATTCCAGGGGCACCCCTCAGTGGGCTCAGGGGGACCATCCAGCTCCGGCACTGTGAAGAGCTCTGGGAAGAAGAGGGGAGGTGATGACTGTGACTCTGAGTCCCCTGGGAAGTGGCTTTGGAGGTGCCAGGATATTGGAGTTCCAGCTGTGGGGGCGCTCACTGTGCACTGTCACCAGCACTGGCACTGACTGTGATAATGCTGAGCGCACAAAGCTCTCACAGCGGTAGCGGCCATTGTGGTGCAGCTGCAGAGGGGACAGGGACAGCTTGGTCCCCTTGAGGGACCTGCCCAGGTTCTTCATGTCCTGATAAAATTGCACCCTGGTGACCAGGTTGTCCTGCTGGCCCTGGCAGCGCAGTGTCACCCTGTCTCCCTACTGCAGCCCCTGTGCTGGCACCTGAAACACCTGTGGGTCTGTGGAGGGTCCCATATCACTGAGGGGCTTGAGACAGGTCTGAGGTGGGTGCCCATTGCACCGGGGACATCTGGGAGCAGTGGGGTGCACTGGGATGTCCTTGTGTGCAGGGGACAGGCTCTCACCACACGAGGGATGTGAGGCCACCCATGGAATGGAGCCCACCCAGACCTGTCAGGGACCACCCTGATCATTTAAAATCCTCCCTCATGATCTGAGACTCTCACAGAGGGGCTGGGCCCACTGCCAGGTCTGTCAAATTCATAGGTGCCACTGTCGATGACAGTGAGGCAGTCGTGTTTCTGTTGCCCTCAGAGCTGCCTGTCCTTGTACCAGTGGTGGCACCAGCAGTCCTCAAGCCCTGGCAGGTCAGTGTCACGCGGTCCCACAGCAGTGCCAGCCTCCAGGGGGGCTCCACGAGGAGCTGGGTGGTCTGGGCACCTGCAGGTGACAGGGGACACCAGCCTGCCAGGGGACACCAGCCTGCCAGGGCCAGGGCACAGTTGGGGACATAGCTGGGTGGGGACATGGCATCCCACGAGGACTCACCAGCAAGACCAAGAGTCTGGGCTGGAAGGGAGAGGGGGAAGGGACAGGGCTGGGTGGGGGTGGCACCGCAGGGACAGAGGCACAGGGTGTGGGGGCTGTCCCCAAAATGTTCCCGTGGAGACAGCATTTCTTCTGAGAAAGCGCATAGGGGTGGTCCCCAAAAGTTTTGGAGAGGTGGGGGGACATGTCTGTGTCACAGCCACCCATGCACCACATCTGTGTGGCACAGACACCTTGGGAACAGGGACACAGAGGCCACCCTGGGCTGAGGCAGAACATGGGGACACTGTGGACACCCTGGGCACGAGGACACCACGGACACACCCCATGCTAGCCCGGGTCTCCCCCACCAGCTCATCATCCTGTCCCCATGGCCACATCCTCAGAGTTCTTGTCCCCTTCTGTCCCTGCATCCCAGTTCCCTTGTCCCCCCACTTATCTCCAGAGAGACCTGACCCCAAAGGTGCCAGTCCCCACATTCCTCTCCCCACATCCCCATCCCCAAATTCCTGCCCCCTCTTCCTGTCCCCAAAGCCATCCTACATCAGTCACAGTCCCACCAAGGTCAACTGTGGGTAACATGGACTGGCTCTGCTGGCCTTGGGGACCTCAATGGACCCCGCAGCCCCCTGTGCCCCCTCCCCATCCCCATCCCAGGGGTGTCAGGCCTGTGCCCAGGGCACTCACCCCACAGGAGCAGCGCCACCTTCTCGGCCATCCCAGTGTCCCCAGCCATGTGGACTGGCTGTCACTCGCTGCTGTGGCCACCGCTCCCCTGGCTGGCGGCTCTTTGGATGAAGGGAAAGGAGGCAAGGTCACGTGTTCCCCTCATGTGTAGGTGGCCCTTGGTGGGGGCAGGGTGGCCACAATCTGGGCATAGGATGGGGACAAGACTGGGTGGGACAAAGTGAGACATGGGCTTCCCAGGAGTGGGGGGCTTGGTGGGTTTGGGGAGCCAGGGATGGGTGTCCAGAGGAACGGGGGTGCTGAGGAGGGGGAGTCACTGGGAATGGGGGTCCCCAGGGCTGGGGGGCACTCAGGGATGGGAATCCCAGGGGAATGTGGGCTCCTGGCATTTAGGGTCAGGGGATGGGGGTCCTCAGAATGAGAGTGCCAGGGGAAAGGGGGTCCTGGGAGAATCAAGGTCCTGAGGGAAAGGGAATTACAGGGGATGGAATGAATGGGAGAGGGTTCCTTGAGAATGGGGTCCTGGGCCGTGGAGATCCTGGGGAATGTGAGTACTGGGATGGGGGTTCCAGGGATGGAGGGCTATAAGGAATGAGGCTCCCATGGTTGGGTTCCCAGGGGCATGGGGGTGCCAGGGATGGGCAGTTGCTGGATGGGCACAGCGGTCTCAGCTCCTTCCCTGGGTGCCTCAGATTTGGAAGTGAGCCAGGGCCCAGCATTGCCCCTCTGGAGTATTTGTTTCCTGTGCAGCCATTACATGGGGGTCACATGGGAAGCTCTGCCTCTGTGCCCTCCCCTGCCATTGACTTTTTCCTCTATTCATTTATCTTTTTTCTTTATTTTCCTCACTTTTGTGCCTTATCCCCTCAAGCCCTGTTCCTGGCTCAGCAATCCCAGGGAGCACCTGAGCAGGGGATGGGTTGGGGGGAGCCAGGGGAGGGGGAAAATGAGGAGTGGGGGTGCAGGGAAGGGTGGGGAGCATTTGGGGGATGGAGGTATCAGTCTGTGCCCCCTCAACACTTTCACTTTCTTTTTCCTGGACAAGAAGGAAGAGGTCATTTGTAGTGAGAGTCAGTTGGGAAAGTGGGGGTTCTGTCCTGGGGTCCACATCCAGGGGGGTCCTGTCCTGAGGGGATCCTGTCCCAGGGGGTGACACATCCTGGCATGGGGGGGGCCTGTCCCCAGGGAGTGGCAGTTCCAGAAATGTCCTTGTACATTCCAGGCTGGGTTCCTCTCCCAGGGGTGGCACATCCTGGGGACCCCTGTCAATCCAAGGTGGGGCCCAGCCACAGCCCAGCCCCACTGCACAGGGATGGCCATTGCCCAGCCCTGCTCTGCCCAGCCCCAGGTGGCAGCCAGGACCTGAGGGTCCCCCCTGCCCCCTTGGCTTTGATTCTGGCAGCTTTAGAGCTGCTGCAGAGGTGAGAATTCTGTGGGGGGAAAAGGCCTGCCTGTGGTTTGCTCAGCCCTGCAGGAAGCACAAAACCCAAAGGGAGCCCAAGCAGCCGCTCTGTGAGGGCCTTTGATGGTTTTCAGAGCAGGGCTGGCTGGAAAACCCCCTGCAAGAGCAGCTGTGGGGGAACCAGTCCAGAAATGCAGCAATTGATCATTTGTCCCCTCTTGCCAAGGGACTGGGAGAACCCCAGAACTACTGCAAATCCCACAACAATCTGCTCAACAACCTGATTGGGTCCCTCCTTCTTGAACAAAAACTGCAGCCCATTCATTCCATCCCCTGAAATCCCCATTCCCCAGGACCTTGATTCTCCTGGGGCCCCTCACTCCCCTGGCACCCCATCCCTGGCACACCCAGACCCCGATGGGGGATTTATTACTATTATAATTACTATTACTATTTAATGCTAATAAGAAATTTTTCTTTTTACTCTTTTAAAGTTTAAACCTACTTTACCTTTCCCTTAACACATCTCAAAACAAAAAATAAATAAATGCATTCTAATAAATACATTAATAATCACCCAACATGAAACCCACCACATGAATTAATACATTAACCAAAAAATCTCAAATTAGCCAACCAAAACCACAACACCACAAATCCCTGGAGCCCATGTTGCCATGGGACTCCCATCCTTGAGTCCCCCCCTGCCCTGGGGAGCCCCATTCACATGGCAACCCCACTCCTGCTAACTCTTCCTCTTCAGGACCCCCATTCCCCAGAAACCCCATCCCTGAGACCCCCCCCCCATTCCCCTGGACACTCATTCCTGACACTCCAAAGCCCCTGAGCCTCCCCAACTCCTTGCAAAACCATCCCCCACCATGTCCCTAGACTATCCCATAATGTCCCCAGCCTGCCCCCTGCTGTGTCTCCACCTTTTCCCCACCCTGCCCTCACCAGACCAGTGCCACCACCTTGTACAAGGACGGGCAGCGAAGGGGGCAGGAGGGACCCAACCACGTCACTGTCACCGAGAGTGGCACCTACATGCGTGACAGACCTGAGACTGGGCACAGCCACCCCGTGAGAGTCTCAGATGGTAAGAGGGGTTGAGTGTCTCCAGCCTGGTCCCCGCAGGGACCCCAAAGGATCTGGGTGCGCTCTGCTACATGGGTGACCCCCCTGTTGTGACCAGAGCCTGTCCCTGGCACAGGGGGACATCCCAGAGCATCCCAGTGCGGGGGGACCCCCATGTTGGAGCTGGGGACCCCTGGTGCGCTGGGTGTGACCCAGTGGGGGGGCCCAGTGCCATCGGGACGCTCCAAGCCCTCGTGATGTGACTGGACCCACTTGTTCCCCAGGCTGGCTGGTGCTGCAGGCGCTGGCGTGGGCGCTGCTGCAGGGGCACACGGTGACACTGCGCTGCCAGGGCGGGTGGAACAATACGGTCACCTGGGTATTCTTCTACCACGAGGAGGAGCAACTGGTGGAGCTCCGCAAAGGACCGACTTGTCCTTTTCTCCTCTGCAGCTGCACCACAGCTGCCGACACCGCTGCGGGGGCTGCATGAAGTACAGGGAGTGGGAGGTGTCAGCGCCAGTGACAGTGACAGTGCTCGGTGAGCACCCCACAACCGCCACCCCGACACCCGCACAGCCCCTTCCGAGGGACTCCGGGTCACTGTCCCCACCACCCCCAATCTCCTTCCCAGAGCTCTTCACAGTGCCGGAGCTGGAGGGTCAGTCAGGACCCCCGGGGCTCAGGGTGACCCCAGTGTGTCCCACTCTGTCCCCACTAGTGGCTGTGAATGTCAGCAGGACCCTCCTCTTCCTGCTCCTGCTCCTGGCTGTCATCAGGGCCTGTCACTGGTGGCACCACCGCGTGGGTGACAGTGGGGGTCCTGGAGTGAGGGAAAGCCCCCAGAGTGAGGGCAGACATCAGCAGCACCCAGGGCCCCTGAGCTGATGGAAACTGAACCTGCAGTGACCTCGGCTGGGGGTCCTGGGGGACTTGGGAGGAATTTGGAGGGTCTTGGTTGGGCTCGAAGGTCATCTCTGGGTGGGCTTTGAGGAGCTTTGGGGTGGCACTGGGAGCTCCTGGAGGGTTTGAGGAGTTCTTCGAGGGCCGTGCAGGGATGTTGGAGGATCTTTTTGGGGCCCTGGGGTAGTTTTGGGGGTGCCCCACCCTTCCAGGCTTGTGGTTCTGGGGGTTCAGAGGGTCTAGGATGCTAGGATGTTTGGGGCCTTGCAGTCGTGCAGAAGTTCTGGGGGGTTCAGGGATGCTTGGAGAGTCCTGGGGGAATCAGGGGTCCAGTGGTAATCAGGGTAGCAGTGGGGATTTGGGGATCCAATGCATGGTTGGAGCTGCCAAGGGTTGGGGGTCCTGGGGGACTTGGCAGGAATTTGGAGGGTCTTGGTTGGGCTCCAGGGTCATCCCTGGGTGGGCTTTGAAGAGCATTGGGGTGGCACTGGGAGCTCCTGGAGGGTTTGGGGAGGACTTTGAAGGCCGTGCAGGGATGTTGGAGGATCTTTTTGGGGCCCTGGGGTAGTTTTGGGGGTGCCCCACCCTTCCAGGCTTGTGGTTCTGGGGGTTCAGAGGGTCTAGGATGCTAGGATGTTTGGGGCCTTGCAGTCGTGCAGAAGTTCTGGGGGGTTCAGGGATGCTTGGAGAGTCCTGGGGGAATCAGGGGTCCAGTGGGAATCAGGGCAGCAGTGGGGATTTGGGGATCCAATGCGTGGTTGGAGCTGCCGAAGTCCCAGGAAGGTTCAGGGGTCCTGGGGTCTCCATGGTCACCCCCTCTCCTTTTCCTTGCAGCCCTCTGGAAGCCCCAGGACAGGTGAGTGGGGGGCTCGGGCCAGGATTCCCCTTTGCCCTTGTCCAGACACCACCCAGACCCCTCCTTATCTCCCCAGGATGGTCCTGGAGGAGAGGGTGGTGCTGGACCCCCACATCCTTGGCACCAAGTGGGCAGGGGGTGAGTAAGGGGAGTGACAGGGACACCTCACCCCAGTGTCTCCTACAGGGCCCCCCTGTGTTCACACTGGTAGAAAAGAAAGGGGGAGATATGGGAATACAGCCAGAAAGCAGGACTGAAAGTACTGCTCAGCTTGTAACCAACATGGATGTTTTAGCCCTAGTAGATTTGGCAAGCAGAACAAGAACCTTGGCAAACAAGCCTTGGCAGCAGAAAGCAGAACCTTGAAAGAGGAAGCAAAAGATAATGGTGTACTTGGTATGCTTTGTTTGAGAGAAATCATGCAAGACTGTACCTGCCTGTGGGAGTATGGGCAAAGCCATGATTAAGAGATGTTACTAAGAAATGCAAACATTGTGATTGCTGCTAATGGTAGCTATAGTTGAAAAGGTATATAAACAGAGCTTTCCAAATCAGTAAATTGGCTTCATGCATGCAAACCACGGGGTGCTGTCTCTATCAATGCCGGCACCGGCCCTTGCAGCATGATGGCAGCCGTGACCTGCAACAGTGAACCGAGGCCAGGACTCGTCTTCTGCAGTGCCAGGGGCTGCTCCCAGAGGTCCCCGGTCCCCTCTGCCCTCCCAGCACCTCCCGGCACCCCTGCCTGCCCCAGGGCCAGACCCGGACGAGACTCCAGTGCTAAGACGCCGCTCAGGGAGCACCAGGTGTGGGGCTTTGGGCACCGGGGGCAGCATGCAGAGCTGGAGCTGGAGCAGGCATTAGGGTGGCATTTGGGGAGACCCCCGGCCTCCCCAAGCTTCAGCACAGGGCTCTCATGGCTCTCGGGGTGCTCTCGCTGCTGCTGGGCTCCAACCTGGCCCAAGGGGCTCAGCAGCTGTGGGGTCAGTGCCCCAGCAGGTCAGTGCTGACGAGGTGGCACCATGGAAGATCCCCGAGCCCATGGCTGGTGTCACTGGGAGGGGACAAACAGGGAGCAGCAGATCCTTCCCCTCTGCAGGGCAGCTGTGAGGGAACCATCCCCCCAAATCCCCAGGATCCCCAGCCAAGGTCACTGCGGGCTCAGTTTCCCCCAGCTCAGGGCCTCTGGGTGCTGCTGATCTCTGCTCCCACTCTGGGGGCTTCCCCTCACTCCAGGACCCCCATCCCCCCACACTGTCACCCACTCCGGCGGTGCCACCAGTGACAGCCCCCGATGACAGCCAGGAGCAGGGACAGGAACAGGAGGGTCCTGCCGACATTCACAGCCACTGGTGGGGACAGAGGGGGACACATTGGGGTCACCCGGAACCATGGGAGTCCTGAACAACCCAGCGACCATGTGTGACCCACCTATGACCCAGGGTGAGCGAGGGGTTGCCAACAGGACCAGCTCTGGGCTGAGTGCCCGGAACACACGGTGCCCATCCTGTCCCAGCTGGTTGGTGGCCATGCACTGGTAGGTGCCCAAATGTCCCACATCGACGTCCCCAAGCTCCAGGAGGGGACCCCGGGACACCTCCTGCCCGTTGTGCAGCCAGGTGAAGGTGACAGGGTCTGAGCCCACCTGCACTGAGCAGCGCAGGGTCACAGGGTCACCTGCACGCACCTGGTGTGCTGGCGGGCCAGGAGTGATGGTGGCATTGTCCACAGGCACTGTGGAGACACAGACAGGGCTGGCACATGGCGAGGTGGGATGGGGAATGCCATGGGTGAGGTCACCCTCAGCCCAAGGGTCCTGCTCACCCAGGATAGTGACATTCAGGGGGACACTCTCTGCCATGCTGTCCAGGCTGCTGTTCCCACACTGGTACTGGCCGCTGTCATTGTCCCTAATGTGGCACAGCTCCAGGCAGGGGCCAGTGCCCAGTGGTGTCGCCGAGCACCCCATGTGCAAGGAGAAGGAAAGGGGACCTGTCCCCACAGCCACCGCGCCTCTCAGCACCAGGTGGTGCCAGAGTGCCACCTGTCCCCCTGATGCCTTAAGTTTGAGCTTTCATATTTTCTAGGTTCTGGACTACATTCGTTTGTAACTCTGAAATTCATATAAAATGTTAAAAAGTTCTCTTCACAGTTTAGTCAGACAAAACAATCCTTTTCCAGCCTGAGAACCAAGGACACCATTGCAGCTTCAGGCCCAAAAAGTATCAACAACAGTGAACTGAGGAGAGCAATCTGGGAGGACGGGACTTCATAACCTGAAGCTGCAATTGGACAATTAACCCCAATATTTAAATGGACCAAAAATCATGAAAGTATGAAAACTCGTGACTCAGAGAACATCCTGTGTCTGTCTCAGGTCCATCTTGGGTGTAGCCGTGGTCAGGCTCTTGTACTGCCCAAGGTGTGTCCTTTGAAGGCCTTTTTAATAAATCCCTTCTTTATTCCTTTAACTCTGTCTGACCTCTGTCCTAGGTAGCCTCTCAAGGCATCACCCCGGGGGGTTCTGCCAACAGGGACACCCCCAAGAGCGGGACCCCTGCAGGGGGAGGGGGTGGGATGGGAGATCTGTAAGGGGTGGGAGATATGGGGAGTGGCAGGAGGGGAGTACCAGGTGGTTGCAGGGAACCCCATTGAGGGAGAAGTGGAGCCAAGGAGGGGTGGAGTTGAGGCAGGCAGGGATGGGGGACAAGAGATGGGACAGAGGGGACCCAGGGAGGGATGTGGGGTGGCTCAGAGAGGGGTGAGGGGAGCCCAGGAAGGGACTGAGGGGATGCAGGGAAGGGGTGGAAGCAAGCGAGGAAGGGAAGGGAGAGCAGAGGATGGAGCTGGGAACTCAGAAGTGGTACAGAATGCCAGGTAGGGATGGGAGGACCTGGAGAGGGACCTGGACTAAGATGGAGGGACTCGAGAAGGACACAGGAATGCGTGGGTGACCCAGGAAGGGATGAAAGGAGGGATGAGGGACCCAGGCACTGGTGGGGGAAAGCAGGGAAGATGTTGGAGTTTCCCATCCCTATTCCCACATTCACCATGTGCTGTCACTGTCACTGTCACTGCCGCTGACTTCTCCCACCACGGGGATGGCCCAGACTTCACCCAGCCCCCACAGCGGTAGCGGCCACTGTGGTTCAGCTGCAGAGGGGACAGGGACAGCTCAGTCCCATTGAGGGGCCCCCCAAGATCCTTCTCCTTGTGGTAAAATCGTACTCCAGTGACCGTGCGATCCTGCCAGCCCCGGCAGCGCAGTGTCACCCTGTCCCCCTCCGTCAGCAACCGTGCCTCCAGCTGCAGCACAAGACGCTCTGTGGGATAGGAAGGACGTGTCACATCTGAGGAGTCTGAGGGATCCCAAAGGCCTTGGGAGTCCCCAGGGGTTCCCCATTGCAACAGGGGATCTCACTGCACTGGGATGCTCTGGGATGTCCCTGTGTGCAGGGGACAGGCTCTTGTCACACTAGGGGTGTGACCCAGGAAATGGAGCCCACCCAGAGCTCTCGGGGACCCTGAGGGTGTCAGGGCACGTATCACCCCTTACCATTTAAGATGCGCATTGGGGAGCTGAGCCCACTGCTGGGTCTGTCACACATGTAGGTGCCACTCTCAGTGGCAGTGAAGTGGTAGGGTCCCTTCTGCCACCAACGCTGCCCGTCCTTGTACCAGGTGGTATCACCGGTGGTCCCTGAGCCCTGGCAGGTCAGTGTCACTCGGTCCCACAGCACCGCCGGCCTCCAGGGGGGCTCCACGAGGAGCTGGGTGGTCTGGGTGCCTGCAGGTGACAGGGGACACCAGCCTGCCCGGGCCAGCACGGGGCTGGGGACAGCAAGGTCAGAACATGGCATCCCCTGAGGACTCACCAGCGAGGCCGAGGGTCTGGGCTGGAAGGGAGAAGGGACAGGGCTGGGTGGGCATGGTTCTGTGGGGAAAGCTGCAGCTCGGGGACAGGGTTTGGGGTTTGCCCCCAATGTGTTCCCAATGGGACACTGCTGAGAAAGCTCTCAGAGATGGCCTCCAACAGGTCTGGAGAGGCAGGGGGACATATCTGTGTGTCACAGCTGCCCACACACCACATCCCTGTGGCATGGACACCTGAGGGACGGGGATACTACAGCCACCTCAGGCTGAGGCAGGGCATGGGGACACTGTGAACACCTTGAGTGTGAGACATCACAGAACCCATGCTGCTACAGGTCATCTCCACCAGCCCCATGCCACCTGTCCCCATGGCCCATTTGCAAGGTGTTTGTCCCTTTGTCTCTGTCCCTGCATCCCTATTCCCCTGTCCCTGTCACCACAGCTGCCCCCATCCCAATGTGCCTGTCATGATATCCTTGTCCCCAGATCTCAGTCCCCTATTCTTGTCCTCCCATTCCTGTCCCCATGGCCACCCCATGATCCCCGTCACACCAGTGTCCACCTCCATGCACTGGCTCTGCTGGCCTTGGACCCCACAGCCCCCCTGTGCCCCCTCCCCACTGGTCTCTGTCTCACCAGGGCCTATTCCCAGGGCCTCAGGCCACTGCCCAGGGCACTCACCCCACAGGAGCAGCGCCACCTTCCCAGCCATCCAGGTGTCCCCAGCCATGTAGACTGGCTGTCACTCACTGCTGTGGCCACCGCTCCCTCCCAAGTGGCAGCTCTTTGGCCAAAGAGGAAGGAAGAGAGGTCACATCTTGTCCACATGTGTAGGTGGCACTTGGTGGGGGCAGGGAGAGGAGTGGCTGGGGATGTAGAGGGACTCGGTCGGACATGGTGGGCACCCAGTGGGACATGGGGGCTCCAGGAATGTGGGGAGATAAGGAGGGATTTCCAGAGGAGGAGGGCAGCCCAGGGATAGGGTCCCTGGGGAATTGAGATGCCATGGGAATGGGGCTCCTGAGGAAGGGGCGACCCAGGGAATGGGAATCCTGGGGAATGTGGGTCCCCATGGTTGGATATTCTCGGTTTAATCAAAGAAAGAACAGAGAGAATTTCTCCCAGGCTGAGCCTGGCAATCTTGGAAGAAAAGAATTAAAACAATTATTATCTCTCTTTCTGTAGCCATTGCTTATAGATATAGTTCTCCAGAGTGAACTATTCATAGTACACCCATAGTGTGAGATGTTTCTACTTTGAGACCAATCAAATATCACCTTAAGGAGTCACATTATAAAAAGACCCGCTACTTTCTTTAAACCCTTTTACCTTCTGATCCACCTGAAGACTGGAGTCTTTCTTTCCGTCCCTGACTCAACAGTGTCACCCACGGGTGAATGTGAACCCCAGGGATTTGGGATCATGGGATGCAGATCCCAAGGATGGAGGGTCCTAGGGGACTGGGGAGCCCATGGGATGAGATCAAAGGGAGGGGAGTGCTGGGCAATGGAGATTCTGGGAAATCACCATCCTGGGATGGGGATCCCCAGGAGACAGAACCTAGGGAATGAGGTCCCATGGTTGGAGTCCCAGGGGACTGGGGGTGCCCGGGATGGCAGTAGCTGGGTGGACAGGTGGGTTGCAGCTCCTTCACTGGCTGCCTCAGATTTCAGGGTGACGCAGACAAAAGCAGAGACCTCCACAGTGTTACTGGTCTAGGAGAATACCAGGGGCTTCCCATAGTGCTCCTCTGTTTATTTATATTTTTTCTTATTTTCCTCACTTTTGTACATTCCTACTGCCAGTTCACAGCTCAGCAATCCCCAGGAGCACCTGAGCAGGGAACAAGTTGAGGGGACACTGGGGAGGAGGGTAGGGGTGTGAGGAGTGCAGGGAGAGGTGGGGAGGCTTTGGGGGATGGGGGTGTTGGGCTGTGCCCCCTCAACATTTTCACTTTCCTTTTCCTGGGCAAGAAGGAAGAGGCCGTTCATCCTGAGAGTCAGATGGGAAAGGGGGGTGGTCTCCATCCTGGAGGGCACATCCAGGGGGGTTCTGTCCCGGGAGGTCCCTGTTTCTGGGGGTGACCTGGGAGAAACCAGTCCAGGGGGTGACACATCCTGGATTGGGGGGTCCTGCCCCAGGGGGTGGCAGTTCCAGAAATGTCCCTGCACATTCCTGGTCAGGTGCCTGTCCCAGGGGCGGCACATCCTGGGGACCCCTGTCAATCCAAGGGTGGGGCACAGCCATGGCCCTGCCCCACTGCACAGAGATAGCCATTGGCCAGCCCTGCTCTGGCCAGCCCCAGGTGGCAACTGGGGTGGGAATCCTTAAATTCAGAGTGTTTTGGGAAAGCTGCAAAAAGTAGGCCTCAGAAACAGCAGAACTGCAATTAGAGCTAAGCAGCAGCCATAAGATTTGTCAGCAGAAAAATTATGTAAGAAGTAGAAAAGGACAAATAATACACAATGGTCTGTGTATTAACGCTTGGATAGAATAACTCCCTAAGCTAAAGAAAAGTATACCTAGCAAGATGTTAGGAAGTTCTAAGCTTAATAATGGAGCTCTGTGCATTGGGTTTTAAGGCTTACAAGCAGGTATTGTATTCAAAATAAGCAAGCATTATTTTAATCAAAGGCACGTTTGATTATAGTGATTGGATGGAACTACTGTCAATATGCTTTTGCTTTGTGTGATTTGTGTGGTCAAAAAACTTTTAACGTAAGTTCTAACATTGAGTTCTTCGACTGCTGCCAAGGACATCAGCTGCTGACATCTTCCCATTATCATAACCATGTAATGAGATTGGTGCTGGAAAATAAACAGTTCGAGACATGTTCCTAGCAGTCCTGTCCCGTTTCTGATTTGTACAGACCCCTGGCAGGGAATAGCCAGAACCTGAGGGTGCCCCCCAACCCCCTTGGCTTTGATTCTGGCAGCTTTAGAGCTGCTGCAGAGGTGAGAATTCTGTGGGGGAAAAAGGCCTGTCTGTGGTTTGCCCAGCCCTGCAAGAAGCACAAAACCCAAAGGGAGCCCAAGCAGTGGCTCTGTGAGGGCCTTTGATGGTTTTCAGAGCAGGGCTGGCTGGAAACCCCCCATGCAGAGGCAGCTGTGAGGGAACCAGCCTAGAAATGCAGCAATTGATCATTTTGTCCCTTGTAACAAGGGTCTGACATAGCTCCAAAAATCCTGCAAAGACAATAATGTTTTGCAAAGCAACCTGACCAGGTCCCTCCTCCTTCCTGTCTCAAACCTGCAGCACTTTGGAACAGCCCGGGAAGAATATTTGGGTTCAGCTGCCAGACAAGAGGGAAAAGTGTGGAAATATCGAGCAATGGCTCTGCCCCGCGGCCATGGTGAGGCTGTGGGGAGTGGGGCTGTGGAATCCTTGTCTGGATTCCAGGTGTCCCAAAGCTGCTCCATCCCTGCCCTCCTCACATGCACAGGGCATGGGGAATAGACAGGGCTCTGCCCCACCCCTGCCTTACCCCTTCCAGGGTACCCCTTCAGTTCCCGGAGCTGTGGGGGCCTTACCCTGGCAATGCTGGGTCCCGACACATAGCGACAGTGGCTTTGGACACGCTGCCACAGTCGGCTTGGACACCCCGTGACCGTCCCGGTACTCGCAGCGCGATGGCAGCCGGGCCCCTTCCCGGTGCTCCAGGACCAGCACTACGGTCCCTCCTTTCTGCAGACCCCACCGCAGGGTCTCTGCTCTCCCTCTTCCCGGGGTCTCCCCTCCGCCGTTTCGCTCCTCCGCGCTCGGGGCTCCCCAGTGGGGTCCCGGTCCCTCCATCCCGGCCCCTCCCACCCGCTGCCCCCCGGCCCCTCTGTGTTGCCCATCCTGTTCCAGCTGGTTGGTGGCCACGCACTGGTAGGTGCCCGAATGTCCCACATTGACAGCCCTGAGCTCCTGGAGCAGACCACGGGCCACCCCCTGCCCATTGTGCAGTCAGGTGAAGGTGACAGGGGCTGAGCCCACCTGCACCGAGCAGCGCAGGCTCACAGGGTCACCTGCATGCACCTGGTGTGACAGAGAACCTGGGATGATGGTGGCATTGGCCACAGGCACTGTGGGGACACAGACAGGGCTGGCACTGGGTGAGGTGAGATGGGGGTGACATGGGTGGGGTCACCCCCAGCCCGAGGGTCCTGCTCACCCAGGACAGTGACATTCAAGCGGTCACTCTTGGCCACGCTGTCCCCATCGCTGACCTGGCACCAGTACTGGCTGCTGTCATTGTCCCCAGTGTGGTGCAGCTCCAGGCAGGGGCCGGTGCCCAGCAAAGCACCCAAGCCCTCCAGGTGCCAGGAGAAGGACAGGGGACCTGTCCCTGCAGCCACTGCACAGCTCAGCACCAGGCAGTCCCCCAGTGCCACCTGTCCCCTGGGGAGCTGTGCCTATAGGGAAACCCCTGACAGAGGGACCCGTGTGTGGAAAAACAGGAGGGATTGGGGACCCAGGAGGGGTGGGGGATATGGGTGGGGAAAGAGGATGCATTGGAGTGGAGCAGAGAGGATCCCAGTGAGCAGAAATGGACCCTGGGAGGCATGCTGAGACCTGGGGACAATGGAGACCCCGTGGAAAGGAAGAGAGACCACAGAAGAGACTGAGGAGACTCAGGGAATGATCTGGGATTTAAAGATGGGTGGGTGTACCCAGGGAAGGAAGGGAGAGCAGAGGGTGGAGCAGGGACCTTGGAAGGGGTGGGGAATCCAGGGAAGGACGGGGAGGACAGAGAGGGATGAGGGATGTGCAGGGGGAACTGGGCAGTCATGAGGGAAACCAAGAGGGACTTGGGAAATTTTGGGTGACCCAGGGAGGAGTAAAGGGAGGGATGAAGGATTCAGGTAGTGCTGGGGAAACCCTTGGAGGATGTCTGGCTCCCCTGTCCCCATTCTTGCACTCACTGTGCACTGTCACTGTCACCAGCTCTGACTGCTTCCACTGTGACACCCCATTGCTCACCCAGCCCCTGCAGTGGTAGCGGCCGCTGTAGTACAGCTGCAGGAGGGACAGGGACAGCTCAGTCCCATCATGGGCCCCTTCAGATGCTTCTCTTCATGGTAGAAGTACACGCTTATGAGCCATTTCTTCTGCCAGCCCCGGCAGCGCAGTGTCACTGTGTCCCCCTCTAGCATCGCCCATGATGGCACCTGCAGCACCAGCACGTCTGGGGGACAAAGGGGTCCTGTCACACCAGAGGCATCAGGAGGGTGATGATGGCACCAGGAGGCACCAGGAGCCACCCACTGAGAGAGAGAAATCTCCCTGTACTGGGATTCTCTGGGATGTCCCCAGAGCAAGGGACAGGCTCTGGTCACACCAGGAGGTGATCCATGGAGCAGAGACAACCCAGAGCCCTCAGGATCTGGTGGATGCCAGGCTGGGGACACCCAAACCCCCCGTCACTATTTGAGATGCTCACACGGGGGCTTAACCCGCTGCCAGGTCTGTAACACATATAGGTGCCATTCCTAGTGACAGTGTAGTGGTCACATCCCTCCTGCCCCCAGCTCTTCCAGTCCTTGTACCAGGTGGTGGCACCAGCGGCGGTCCCTGAGCCGTGGCAGGTCAGTGTCACCCAGTCCCCCAGCACCGGTGGCCTACAGGGGGCTCCACAAGGATCTGGGTGATCTGGGTGCCTGTGGGTGACACTGGACACCAGCCTGCCAGGGCCAGCGTGGGGCTGGGGACAGTGGGGTGTGGAAGTGGCATCCCCCGAGGACTCACCAGTGAGGCCGAGGGTCTGGGCTGGAAAGGGGGAAGGGACAGGGCTGGGTGGGGGTGGCACCGCTGAGACAGAGCACACGGGGTACAAGGTGTGGGGGCTGTCCCCAAATTGTCCCTGTGGGGACAGCAGTTCTTGTGAGAAAGTGTGTCTGGGTGCTCCCCAAAAGATTTGGCGAGGCAGGGGGACATGTCTGTGTCACAGCCACCTATTCACCACATCCGTTTGGCACACATGCCTTGGGAACAGGGACACCAAGGCCACCCTGGGTTGACGTAGAACATGGGGAAACTGTGGCTATCCCAGGCATGAGGACACCATGGACACACCCCATGCTGGCCCAGATCACCCCCACCAGCTCAGGATCCCATCCCCATGGACACATCCTCATTGTTTTTGTCCCCTTCTGTCCCTGCATCCCACTTGTCTTCTCCCCCCACCTTATCCTAAAGAGCTACCTGAGCCCAAAGGTGCCAGTCCCCACATTCCTGTCCCCTCTTCCTGTCCCGAAAGCCACCCTACATTGCCAGTCCAACCAAGGTCCACTGTGGGTGACATGGACTGGCTCTGCTGGCCTTGGGGACCTCAGGGGATCCCACAGACCCCTATGCCCCCTTCCCTCCCCATCCCTGGGCTTTCAGGTCCGTGCCCAGGGCACTCATCCCACAGGAGCAGCGCCACCTTCCCGGCCATCCCAGTGTCCCCAGCCATGTGGACTGGTTGTCACTGGCTGCTGTGGCCACCGCTCCCCTGGCTGGCGGCTCTTCGGATGAAGGGGAAGGAAGTGAGGACAGGTCTCATCCTCACGTATAGATGGCCCTTGGTGGGGGCAGGTTGGCCACAAGCTGGGAACAGAATGGGGAGGAGGGTGGGTGGGACAAAGTGGGACATGGAGTTCCTAGGTGTGAGGGGTTCAGTGGGTTTGGGGAGGCAGGGATGCATGTCAGGAGAATGGGGGGATCCCAGGGATGGGGTCACAGGGAGGGGGAATCCTGAAGAGTGGGAGTCATCGGGTCTTATGGGTGCCATGGGAATGGGGGTCCCAGGGCTGGGAGGACTCAGGAATAAGATGGCCAGGGGAATGTGGGCTCCAGGAATTTGGGGTCAGAGGATGAGGATGCTGGGGGAATTCAGTTCCCATGGGAATGGCGGTCCTGGGAGAATCAAGGTCCTGAGGGAAGGGGGATTTCAGGGGATGGAATGAACAGGAGAGGGGTCCTTGGGAATGGGATCCTGGGCCGTGGAGATCCTGCGGAATGTGAGTACTGGGATGGAGGTCTCAGGGATGGGGGGATATGAGGAATGGGAGTCCCATGTTTCAGTTCCCAGAGGAAGGGGCATGCCAGGGATGGGCAGTTACTGGATAAGCACAGGGGTCTCAGATTTTGGGGGGAATCCAGGCACCAGCGCTACCCCCCTGGGGTGTTTGTTTCTTCTGCAGCCATCACATGGTGGTCCTGGGTAACTCTGCCTCTGTGCCCTCCACTGCCCGTGACTTTTTCCTCTCTTTATTTATCTTTTTTCCTTATTTTCCTCACTTTTCTGCCATGTCCCCTCACCCCCATTTCATTTCTCAGCACCTGAGGTGGGAACAGTTTGGGGGAACACAGGGGCGAGCGAAAATGGGGAGCAGGAGTTGCAGGGAAGTCTGGGGAGGCCCTGGGGGATGGAGGTGTTGGGCTGTGCCCCTGAACACTTTCACTATTTTTTTTCCTGGACAAGAAGGAAGAGACCATTTTTGTTGTGTGTCAGATGGGAAAGAGGGGTGGTTCTGTCCTGGGGTCACATCCAGGGGGTTCCTCTCATGAGAGGATCCTATCCCAAGGGGTGACAAATCCTGGCATGGGGGGGACCTGTCCCCAGTGGGTGTCAGTTCCAGAAATGTCCCTGCACATTCCTGGTCGAGTGCCTGTCCCAGGGGTGGCACATCCTGGGGACCCCTGTCAATCCAAGGTGGGCCCAGCCACAGCCCAGCCCCACTGCACAGGGATGGCCATTGCCCAGCACTGCTCTGGCCAGACCCAGGTGGCAGCCAGGACCTGAGGGTCCCCCCTGCCCCCTTGGCTTTGATTCTGGCAGCTTTAAAACTGCTGCAGAGGTGAGAATTCTGTGGGGGAAAAAGGCCTGCCTGTGGTTTGCTCAGCTCTGCAGGAAGCACAAAACCCAAAGGGAGCCCAAGCAGTGGCTCTGCAAGGACCTTTGATGGTTTTCAGAGCAGGCCTGGCTGGAAACTCCCCCTGCAGGGGCAACTGTGATGGAACCAGTCTGGAAATGTACAAATTGATCAATTGTCCCTTGCAGCAAGCGTCTGAGAGAGCCCCAAAAACCCTGCCAAGACAACAACAATGTGCCCAACAATGTAATTGTCACCATTCTCCTTCCTGTCTCAAACATGCAGCCCTTTGGAACACCCCAGGAAGAATATTTAGGTTCTGGTTCAGCTGCCACACAAGAGGGAAAAATGTGGGAAGAGCAAGTAATGGCTCTGCCTGGCCACCATGGTGGAGCTATGAGGAGTGACCCTGTCTGGATTCCAGGTGTCCCCAAAGCTGCTCCATCCCTGCCCTCCTCACCTGAGTGAAAGCCTGAGGGTTTGCAGGAATTGTGGCATAAAGCCACCAGAGGGGCTGTTGTGGACCTGTGACCTGCCTGGGGTCAGGCGCTGCCTTCCTTCCATTCGGGATCACGGAGAGCCATTGTGGGTGTTGTGCAGGGTGTGTGCCTGGCCCAGGGACACTGCTACGCTGCCACTGGGGACTAGGATCCAATCTGCTGCCTTGGCGGCTTCTGCCCACTGCCGATGATGGTGGCAGGACCGATTGGTGCCCGTGAGTTTGCAAAAGGAGTGATTTCCCCTCCTGTCTCCCGCCCGAGGCCACCATGGCCCCTGAGGGGATCGAGCTCAACCGGGGCTCCCCCTGCTGGCCGGGAGGGCTCCCTGCAGCGCCCCCTGCTGGCCGGGAGTGCTCCCTGCAGCGCCCCCTGCTGGCCGCGGTTATAACTGCCACAAAAACCAACAGCGCTGAGCAGGAGGGAAAGTTCTGGTTTTCTGTTGTTTGATCTTTTCTGGTTTATAAATTTCCCAGTAAAAAGCTGTTATTCCTTTTCCTACACTTTGGCCTGGGAGCAGGTTATTTCTGAAATTTAAAAACTTTTGTGACATGGGTCTTCTTTCCATTCTAGGAATGTTCCCACTTTCATGGACAGATATTTCTAATTTAAATGAGTTGCCAACTCCTGGGTTCCAGCATGGATGGGACAGACACCACAAGAGGAGACAGGGTCACAGCCTTGGACTTCTCATGCTCTGCCTTTTAAGCCAGTTGGGCCACCAAGGGCCCACGCCCCCTCTGGCACTTCTGGTCACCTGGCCACTCAGGAGCTGGCTTTGGCAGAGCGTCACACCGTCCCCAGTGTGCCATAGCTGACAGACTGATGGACAGATGGGGCCCTGTCTCATCAAAAGCAAGGCCTGACACACCCCTGCCACACACAAGTGTTCCAAAATGTCTTGAGACATCAAACTTTTCCCATCTCTGACACCCCCCCTGTGCCATGGCCTGATCCTGTCTGCCATGGCAAAGGGGGAGGCTCCGGAACCCCCACAGGGCCTTGGTGACATCTTCGTGTGGGTAACTGGGCAGAGGAGGGGTTTGGGACAGGGGACAAGACAATCCTGAGACTCCTGAAGGCCACTTTTGCCATCAGAGCAGTGAAGGTCCTGGGCCCTGACAGGTTCCTCTGGTGGAGGAAACGTGCTGGGGGAAATGTCTGGGTTTTTTTCCTTTGTGGGGGCTTTCTCTGGAAATCGTTCCTTTTTTGACCCATTGGACTCTGAACCTTGTTGCTGTTTCAGTTGATTTTATTCTCTCTCTCTTTGCTGTTTCAGGAAATTGTTCTTCTCTCAACCCTTTGGCATCTTTGTGTCTCCATGGGGAGGGAGAGAGGCAGTTTTTAGTGGCAGCACACACACAAGTGGGTGCCCATGGGTGGGGATGCCCAGTGCCCCCCAGTTCCCCCTAATGTCACAGCACATTCCCGTAGATATTACTGGGTTCCCGTAGTTGCCTGTGGGGTCCCCACACATCTGTGTAGGTCCCCATGGGATGCTGGAGTGTGGTGGCACAGGGGGACACTACGAGAGACACGGGCTGTGGGATCTGGATGGGTGACACTCGTGGGTGACGTGTTCCTCTGTGTGTGTCCCCCGTGTACTCACCCCCTGCCCTGTTGGTGACCACGACGTGGGTGTACAGCACCTCCACTTCCTCAGGGGCGCCAGGGAATCCGGGGGTGCTCTGAGGAAATAAGGTGGATGTGTGGAATGGAATGGGAGGCCTTGGGGGTGGGGTAAAAGGGGAGAGGTTCTTTGAGCCCTCTACTCACCTTTCCTGGTCCTTTCTGGAAGCTGCAGCAGAAAGAGGCCACGGGGTGACTGTGGGGTCTCAAGGCCCTGACCCCTCTCCAGACTCCTGAACCACCATGGGACCCTCAATTCCCCTCAGACCCCCAAGCATCCTTGAAGCTCCCCAGAGTTCATGAACCTCCCCAGTGCCCCCTACTAACTCAGCCTCAAGAACCCATAGCTCAGCAGGGACAGAGACCCTTAAACACCCCCACGGCCCCTGAAAGAAGCCCCAACATCCCTACAGGACCATCCAGCACCTCCCCAAATTATACAGCACCTCCAGACAAGATCACATTTCTGGGGCTATGGGTGCTGCCCTATCACTCCCCAACTCTGGGGGCCTCTACAGCTCCCTTGGACCCCCATCCCCTCATTGTCACCCACCCATGCGGTGCCTCTGCTGCCAGGCCACAATGACACAAGCATGAGCAGGAGCAGAAACAAAAGGACCCCAGTGACCCCTGTGGCCACTGCAAGAAACAGAGGGGGACACATCAGGGTCACCCATCAACCCAGGGGTCCTGCATCCTCCAGTTACCATGTGTGACCCCACCTTTGTCCCTGTGTCCCTGCAGCACCACAGCCAGGACCAGCTCTGGGCTGAGTGCCCGGAACACATGGTTCGCGTCCAGCTGGTTGGTGGCCATGCGCTGGTAGGTGCCTGAATGTCCCAAATCGATGTCCTTGAGCTCCAGGAGGGGACCTCGGGCCATCTCCTGCCCATTGTGCAGCCAGGTGAAGGGGACAGGGGCTGAGCCCACCTGCACCGAGCAACGCAGGGTCATGGGGTCACCTGCATGCACCTGGTGTGCCAGGGGACTGAGGGTGATGGGGGCATTGGTCATGGGTACTGTAGGGACAGAGACAAGTCTGGCACCTGGCGAGGTGGAATGGGGGTGCCATGGGTGGGTTCACCCCCCACCCGAGGGTCCCGCTCACCCGGGATAGTGACATTCAGGGAGACTTTCTTGGCCACACTGTCCCTGTTGCTGACCCGGCACCAGTAGTGGCCGCTGTCATTGTCCCCAACGTGGCACAGCTCCAGGTGAAGGCTAGTGACCATCGGTGTCCCCAAGCCTTCCAGGTGCCTGGAGAAGGACAGGGGACCTGTCCCTGTGGCCACCGCACAGCTCAACATCAGGTGGTCCCCCAGGGCCACCTGTCCCCCAAGGGGCTGAGCCGACAGTGACACCCCCGAGGGAAGGACCCCTACGGGAGGGGGAAAGCAGGGGACAGTGAGGGACCTGGGGTGGTCGGGGAGGACATTTCTGGAACCGCCAACCCCTGGGGACAGGACCCCCCCATGCCAGGATTTGTCACCCCCTGGGACAGGACCCCTCCAGGACAGGACCCCCCTGGATGTATCCCCCAGGACAGAACCAACGCACTTTCCCATCTGACTCTCTGCACAAACTGCCTCTTCCTTCTTGTCCAGGAAAAAGAAAGTGAAAATGTTGAGGGGGCACAGCCCAACACCCCCACTCCTCCAGAGCCTTCCCAGGCCTCCCTGCAACCTCTGCTCCCCACTTTCCCCTCCCCTGGTTCCCCCCAGCCCATTTCCTGCTCAGATGCTCTCCAGGATTGCTGAGCCAGGAAACGGTGGGGCTATGGGGACATGGCAGAAAAGTGAGGAAAATAAGGAAAAAAGATAAATAAAGAGAGGAAAATGTCAAGGGCAGGGGAGGGCACAGAGGCAGAGCTACCCAGGACCCCCTTGCACTCCAGGGGAGCAGCACAGGGCCCTGGGTCACCGCAAAATCTGAAACACCCAGGGAAGGAGCTGAGACCTCTGTGCCCATCCAGCAACTGCCCATCCCTGGCACACCCATTCCCCTGGAAACCCAACCATGGAACCCCCATTCCTTATATCCCTCCATCCCAGGGACTCCCATCCCTGGGAGGACATTCCCCAGGAACTCCATGGCCCAGGACCCCATTCTCAAGGAACCCTCTCCCATTTATTCCAGCCCCTACAATCCTCTTTCCCCCAGGACCTTGATTCTCTCAGGAACCCCACTCCCACGGGATCCCCCTTTCCCCCAGCATTGCCATCCTTGGCACACCCATCCCATGGCCCCAAATCTCTGGAGCCCATGTTCCCCTGCGGCTCCTATCCCTGAGTCCCCCCAGCCCAGGGGACCCCCATTCCCATGGCACTCCTCAGGACCCCTATTCCCCAGCGACCCCATCCCTGGGACCCTCCATTTCCCTGGACACACATCCCTGGCTAACCAAACCCAATTTACAAATTTTAAAGAGTGAACCTTGTTTCTCACACAGTTTAATCAGAAACTGCATTTTGGGTACAATAAGAGGGAAAAACGTCATTTGCTCCTTCAGGGAGAGGGAAGGAGGAGCCGCGTGGGGGACTGTGAAGAGAAAGAAGAAAGCCCTGAGGGGAATCAATGTCCCCCAATTCCCCCAGTGTCACAGCACATCATTGTAGTCACAGGATCCCACTGTCCCTCGTAGGGTCCCAACAGCTCCACACTGGTGACTTGTGGATCCTGACATGGGGCAGGGCTGGGGGACACCCATGGGGGCCCTGAGAGTGACACCGGTTGTGGAGACCTGGGAGGGGGGTGACACCCGTGGGTGACGTGTCCCTGTCCCCCCCGAATTCTCCCTCTGCCCTCTCGGTGCCCACAACGTGGTGATACAGCACTGTCCCCTCCTCCACGGGGGTCCTGTGGGGATAAGGGGGGATCTGGGTGATGTCTGGGGAGTGGAAAAGGGGTGTTCCTACCAGAGCCCCTCACTCACCTGTCCTGGGTCCTCCTGGTTGATGCAAGGAAAAGGGGACAGGGTGACTGAGGGGACATGGGGATCCCTGAACCATTCTGGGACCTCAGCAGCTCCAGCCACCCACAGGAGCCCCAAATCCCCACTGGAGCCCAGATCCCCACTGGATCCCTGATCTCTGCCCCCACTCTGGGGGCTTCTCCTCACTCCAGGACCCCCATCCCCCCCCATTGTCACCCACCCCAGTGGTGCCACCAGTGACAGCCCCCGATGACAGCCAGGAGAACGACCAGGAGATGGAGGATCCTGCTGAGATTCACAGCCACTGCTGGGGATAGAGGGGGACACACCAGGGTCACCCTGAACCTGGGGGGACTTGAACACCCCGGTGACCTTGTGTGACCCTACATGTGACCCAGGGTGAGCCAGGGATCACCCTCAGTGCCAGCTCTGGGCTGAGTGCCCGGAACACGCGGTGCCCATCCTGTCCCAGCTGGTTGGTGGCCACGCACTGGTAGGTGCCCATATGTCCCACATCGACATCCCCAAGCACTAGGATGGGACCGCAGGCCATCTCCTGCCCATTGTGCAGCCAGGTGAAGGCGACAGGGGCTAAACCCACCTGCACCAAGCAGCGCAGGGTCACAGGGTCACCTGCGTGCACCTGGTGTGACAGGGCACCTGGGGTGATCATGGCATTGGCCATGGGCCCTGCAGGGACACAGAGGGGGCTGCGACCACAGGGACGGGCTGGCAGTGGCAGCTGGTGTGGGGGAGTAGGGACAGGGAGGATGGTTGTGATGGGGGATGTTGGGGATGGAGTCACACCACAAAGGAGTGAGGGGAAAAGGGGAGTGGTGGAACGACACAAGAAAGCTATATGGGGGATATGGAGGTATGCAGGGCAGGGGACCCAAGGGGTCTCTGGGGACTCCGCATGCCCATCCCTGTATTCACTGAGCACCATGACACGGAGCCAGGCGCTGATGTTCTGCATGGCCCCCCCTCAGAGCGCACCTCGCAGCTGTAATTCCCCGAGTGGGAGACCCCCACGGCAGGCACCAGCAGCTGCGGGATCCCTGCAATCTGCCCACCCCCTGCCCGTCCCAGTAAAACACTGGGGTGCAGGAGGGGGGCTCGGGGTCACAGGGTGCTGGGGGTGCTGAGGCAGCTGAGAGTCAGGGGTGACCCCTTGGTGGGCCCAGGTGCACTGGGATGCACTGGGATGTCCCTGTGTGCAGGGCACAGGCTCTCACCACACAAGGGATGTGAGGCCGCCCATTGGGCAGAGCCCACCCAGAGCTGTCAGGGGCCACCCTGATCATTTAGGATCCCCCCTGACTGTCTGAGACTCTCATGGGGGGTCTGAGCCCAGTGTCCGGTCTGGTACACTTGTACCAGTATGGTACACTCACAGGTATGGTGCACTTGGTACTCTCGGGTACAGTACACTCTCAGGTACGGTACACTCTAGGGTCCAATCTAGGTGACAGTGGCGTTGTCGCGTCCCTCCTGCCCCCAGTGCCACCCGTCCTTGTACCAGGTGGTGGCACCGGCAGTCCCCAAACTCTGGCAGATCAGTGTCACCCGGTCCCACAGCACCGCCGGCATCCAGGGGAGCTCCACGAGGAGCTGGGTGGTCTGGGTGCCTGCAGGTGACAGGGAACACCAGCATGCCAGGGCCAGCACAGGGCTGGGGACAGTGGGGTGGGGATATGGCATCCCCCTGAGGACTCACCAGTGAGGCGATGGTGTGGGCTAGAAGGGAGAAGGGACAGGGCTGGTTGGGGGTGGCACTGCTGGTACCAAGGCATGGGGTCATAGGGGGTGGCAGCTGTCCCCAACTGTCCTTGTGTGACATAGACTCCTTGGGGACAGGGACACCCATACCACCCTGGGCTCAGGCAGGACACCAGGACACTGTGGACACCCCTGAACTGGGGACGCCATGGCCACCCCATGCTGGCACAGGTCACCCCCATCAGCCCCATGATATCTGCCCAAATCCTTGTCCCACCATTTTTGTCCCCATGTTCCTGTCCCCCTTATCCTGCCCCCACTGCCGCCCCATGACCCCGGTCACCTCATGCTCTGGCTCTGCTGGCCTTGGGGACCTCCACAGACCCTGCATCCCTCCTGTGCCCCCTGCCCTCCCTATGCCAGGGGTGTCAGGCCCATGCGCGGGGCACTCACCCTACAAGAGTAGCACCACCTTCCTGGCCATCCCAGTGTCCCCAGCCATGAGGACTGGCTGTCACTCACTGCCAGGCGTGGCTTTCCCTTGGGTGGCGGCTCTTTGGCCAAACCGGAAGCAAGCGAGGTCAGGTGTCATGCGTAGATGGCAGCTTGTGGTGGCAGGGTGGGGACAGGCTGCGGACAAGGCTGGGTGGCACACGGTGGGACATTGGGTTCCCAGGAGTGGGGGGCTCAGGGGGTTTTAGGAGCCAGGGATGGGGTCCTTGGGAATGGGGGTCCTGAGGAGGGGGAGTCACTGGGACTGGGGGTGCAATGGGAATGGGTGTCCCCAGGGCTGCGGGGAATCAGGGATGGAATGTGGGCTCCAGGGATTTGGGGTCATGGGATGCGTTTTCCAAGGATGGGTTGCAGGGGATATGGAGGGTCGCATGGGAATGGGCGGGGAAGGGGGGCGGGGCGGGGGGGGGTTCTGGGAGAATCAAGGTCCTGGAGGAAGGAGGGTTGCAGGGGATGGAATGAACAGGAGAGGGCTCCTTGGGAATGGGATCCGGGACATGGAGATCTGGGGGAATGTCAGTACTGGGATGGGGGTTGCAGAGAGGGTGGGACATAAGGAATGGGGGTCCCATTTTTCAGTTTCCAGGGGAATGGAGGGGGCAGGTATGGGCAGTGGCTGGGCGGGGCCTTGGGTCGCAGCTCCTTCCCTGGGTGCCTCAGATTTTGGTGTGACCCATAGCCCATCACAGCCCCGACAAAGTGCCAGCAGCCTGGGGGTCACCCCAGACAGATTCTGAGGTGCTCTGGGTTTTTGGCCCCCCAGCCCCCAGTGATTTTTCCCTCTCTTTATTTCTATTTCCATCATTTTACCTCTCAATTTCACAAGCTCCCAGTTCCTGCCTTGATGATCTGGGGGGGCACCTGAGCAGGGAACAGCTTGGGGGAAGCCCAGGGTGGGGGAAGCAAGGGTAAGGGGTCTGCAGGAGGGCTGGGGAGGCTGTCGGGGATGGGGGTGCCCAGCTTTTTCTCCCCCCCAACACTTTCACTTTCTCTCTCCTGCAAAAGAAGGAAAAGGCTGTTTGACACCTTTGTCACACGGGGGGTGGGGTTTATCCTGGGGGGGCACATCACAGCACTGAGCGGGAGAGAAAGTTCTGGGTTTGTGTTGTTTATCCTGTCCTGGTTTATAAATTCCCTTGCAAAGTGCTGTTATTCCTTTTCCCACCCTTTTGCCTGGAAAGCCCATTATTTTTGAAATTTAAAAAAGTTTTAGAGATGGGACTTCTTTCCATTCCAGGAATGTTCCCACTTTCCTTGGCAGATATTTCTCATTTAAACAAGTGGCCAGCTCCTGGGTTCCAGCATGGAGGGAACAGACACCCCAAAAGAAGACAGGGTCAGGGCAACCTCATGGTCTGCCTTTTAAGCTAGTTGGGCCACCAAGAGCCCTCTTCCTACGTGGCACTTCTGGTCACCTGGCCACTCAGGAGCTGGGTTTGGCAAAACGTCACACTGTCCCCAGTGTGCCATGGCTGACAGACTGATGGACAGATGGGGCCCTGTCTCACCAAAAACAAAGCCTGAGCCACCCCTGCCACACACAGGTGTTCCAAATTGTCTCCAGATATTTTCTCAAACCTTTCCTGTCTCTGACACTCCACCCTGGGCCATGGCCTGATCCTGTCTGCCATGGCAATGGGGAAGGCTCCGGAAACCCAACAGAACCTTTGTGACATCCTCGTGTGGGGAACTGGGCAGAGGAGGGGTTTGGGACAGGGGACAAGACAATCCTGAGCCTCCTGAAGACCGCTTTGGCCATCAGAGCAGTGAAGGTCCAGGGCCCTGCCAGGTTCTTCTGGTGGAGGAATTGTGCTGAGGGAAGTGTGTGGGGTTTGTTCCTTTGCGGGAGCTTTCCCTGGAAATTGTTCCTTTTTTGACCCATTGGACTCTGAACGTTGTTGCTGTTGCTGTTGGTTTTATTCTGTCTTGTTGCTGTTTCAGGAAATTGTTCTTCTCTCAGCCTTTTGGGATCTTTGTGTCTCCACGGGGAGGGAGAGGGGCAGTTTTTAGTGGCAGCACACACACGGGTGGGTGCCCATGGGTGGGGATGTCCAGTGCACCCCAGTTCCCCCCAGTGTCACAGCACATTCTCATAGATGTCACTGGGTTCCCATTGTCGCCCGTGAGGTCCCCGCAGCTCCGCGTAGGTCACCTGGGGATCCTGGAGTGTGGTGGCACGGGGGGACACTGTGAGAGACACGGGCTGTGGGATCTGGGTGGGGTGACACTCACAGGTGTTGTGTCCCTCTGTGTGTGTCCCCCCTGTACTCACCCCCTGCCCTGTTCGTGACCATGAGGTGGGTGTACAGCACCTCCCCCGCCTCTGGGGGGGCCAGGGAGTTCGGGGTGGCCCTGAGGGAATAAAGGGGATGTGGGGGAGGGAATGGGAGGCCTTAGGGTTTGGGGTAAAGGGTAGAGGGTTGTTTGACCACCCCCCCCCCCCCCCCCCCCCACCTCCCTTTCTTTT
>NW_024500273.1:5282-25620 GCF_017590055.1 Onychostruthus taczanowskii | reverse complement strand
GAGGGAATGGGAGGCCTTAGGGTTTGGGGTAAAGGGTAGAGGGTTGTTTGACCCCCCCCCCCCCCCCGACTCACCTTTCTTGCTGCTTCCTGGCAGCTGCAAAGGAAAGAGGGGAGGAGTGACTGTGGGATTTCGAGGCCTTGACCCCTCTTAGGATTCCTGAACTCCCACGGGAACCTCAGTTTCTTCCAGTGCCCCCAAGCATGTGTAGAGCCCCCCAGAATTCATGAACCTCCTCAGTGCCCTCGACTATTTCAGCCTCAACACAAAATCTGGCAGGGACAGAGACCCCCGCAAAAGCCCCCAGGGCTCCTGAAAGAAGCCCCAACATCCCTGCAAGACCCTCCAGCACCTCCCCAAACACTACCGCACCCCCAGACAAGATCACATTTCTGGGGCTGTGGGTGCTGCCCTATCACTCCCCAACTCTGGGGGCCTCTACAGCTCCCTGGGACCCCAGTCCCCCCATTGTCACCCACCCACACGGTGCCACCAGTGCCAGGCCACAATGACACCCACAAGCAGGAGCAGGAACAAAACGGCCCCTCCGACCCCTGTGGCCACTGCAAGAAACAGAGGGGGACACATCAGGGTCACCCATCAGCCCAGGAGTCTGGCACTCCCTGGTGACCATGTGTTACCCCACCTTTGTCCCTGTGTCCCCGTGGTGTCACCTCCAGGGCCAGCTCTGGGCTGAGTGCCCGGAACACATGGTTCGCGTCCAGCTGGTTGGTGGCCATGCACTGGTAGGTGCCTGAATGTCCCACATCGATGTCCCTGAGCTCCAGGAGGGGACCCCGGGCCACCTCCTGCCCGTTGTGCAGCCAGGTGAAGGTGACAGGGTCTGAGCCCACCTGCACCGAGCAGTGCAGGGTCACGGGGTCACCTGCATGCACCTGGTGTGCCAGGGGACTGACGGTGATAGTGGCATTGGCCACAGGCACTGTGGGGACAGAGATGGGGCTGGCACCTGCCGAGGTGTGATGAGGGTGCCGGAGGTGGAGTCACCCCCAGCCTGTGTATCCTGCTCTCTCAGGACGGTGACATTCAAGTGGTCACTCTTGGCCACGCTGTTCCCATCGCTGACCCGACACTGATACTAGCCGCTGTCATTGTCCCCAGCATGGCACAGCTCCAGGCAGGGGCCAGTGCCCAGCGGTGCCCCTGAGCCCTCCCGGTGCCAGGAGAAGGACAGGGGACCTGTCCCCATGGGCACCATGCAGCTCAGCACCAGGCAGTCCCCCAGTGCCACCTGTCCCCCTCGGGGCTGCGCCCACAGGGATATCCCCGAGGGTGGAACCCCTGTGGGAATGGGGGACAGCACAGGACAGTGAGGGACCCGGGGTAGTCAGGGAGGGGCAGGGGGACCCCAGTGAGGGAGAAGGGGTGCAGAGATGGAGAGGGCTTGGAAAGGAACCACAAGGAAGTATGAGGGGTTCAGGGAGGGGACACCTGGAGAGGGAGGGGGGCGATACCAGGGAGGGTACAGAGACCAAGAGAGGGAATAATGGGACCTGGGGAATGTGCAGTGATCTCAGAGTAGAGGGGGGGGCTTAGGGAGGGGTGAGGGGACCCAGTGAGGGATGAGGGGACATGAGCCAGGAATGGGGGGACCTGGGGAGGATCCCAGCACAGGGATGGCAGGACATGGAAAAAGTGTCAGGGAATGATGGGGGTACCCATGTAGGGCTGGGGAGGGACCGAGGGAGGGACCCGAGAATGGAGACAGGGAGCCATGGAGGGATCCTGGAAAGGTTGGGTGCCACAGGGCAGACGTCAGGGAGGGTTGGGGGTCCCCAGGGAGGGCTGAGGACCCAGGGAGGCTCTGGAGGCACCCCATTGCCCATCCCCACACTCACTGTGCACCATGACGTGGAGCAGGGCACTGCTCTTCCGCAGGGCCCCCCCCTTGGAGCGCACCTCGCAGCTGTAATTCCCCGAGTGGGAGACCCCCGCGGCAGGCACCAGCAGCTGAGGGGACCCCTGTGGGCCCCCCACCACCTCCTTGCCCCGGTAGAACACATACAGGAGGGGAGCTCGGGGCCGCAGAGGTTCTGGGGGTGCTGAGGCAGCTGAGAGTCAGGGGGGATCCCTCAGTGGGCTCGGGGGAACCCTCCAGCACTGGCACCGAGAAGAGCTCTGGGAAGCAGATGGGAGAGGGTTTGTGACCCCGCGTCCCTGAGGAGGGGCTCTGGGGATGTCAGGGTGGCAACTGTGGGGTGCCCACCATGCACTGTCACTGTCACTGGCAATGACACCAACGTCCTCACTGACAACCAGGAGTTCACCTGGCCCCTGCAGCGGTAGCGGCCACTGTGGTTCAGCTGCAGAGGGGACAGGGACAGCTGGCTGCCATTTTGGAGGCCCCCAGGTTTCTTCTTGTCGCGGTAAAAGAACACCAAGCTGACCGGGTTGTCCCACCTGTACCGGCAGCGCAGTATCACCGTGTCCCCCTCCAGGAGTGCCCACGCTGGCACCTGCAGCACCAGCTGCTCTGGGGGGCAGAGCAGTCCCATCACATCACAAGGGCCTGGGGGATCCTGATGGCACCGGGACCTTCATATTGGGTCACACCCAGCGCACCAGGGGTCCACAATCCCAACACAGGGTTCCCCCACCCTGGGATGCTCTGGGATGTCCCCAGAGCAGGGGACAGGCTTTGGTCACTCCAGGAGGTGACACATGGAGCGGAGCCCACACAGAGCCCTCAGGGTCCCCACCTGTGCCAATTTGAGGACACCCAAACACCCTCACCATTTAAGACTCTCACAGGAGGGCTGAGCCCACTGCCGGGTCTGTCACACATGTAGGTGCCACTCTCAGTGACAGTGAAGTGGTAGGGTCCCTTCTGCCACCAGCGCTGCCCGTCCTTGTACCAGGTGGTGGCATCGGTGGTCCCCGAGCCCTGGCATGTCAGTGTCACCCGGTCCCACAGCACCGCTGGCGTCCAGGGGGGCTCCACGAGGAGCTGGGTGGTCTGGGCGCCTGCGGGTGACAGGGGACACCAGCCTGCCAGGGCCACCTTCGGTCTGGGGACAGCGGGGTGGGGCCATGGCATCCCCTGTCGACTCACCAGCGAGGCTGAGGGTCTGGGCTGAAAAGGAGAGGGGACAGGGCTGGGTGGGGGTGGCCCTGCAAGGGCAGCAGCTCCTGGGGGCAAGGGGTGTTAGGGCTGTCCCAGAAAGGTCTCCGTGGGGGCACTGCTGTGGCACAGATGTCTCAAGGATAGGAACACAGCAGCCATCCCATGCTCAGCTGTGTTGGCTCAGGTCACCCCTTCCAACCTCATGGTCACATCCCCATGGCCCTGTACCCATGGTCCATTCCGATGGCACCTGTCCCCATGGCCCATCCGCATGGTTTGTGGCCCTTGCCCCTGTCCTGCATTCATTTGTCCTTGTCCCCACAGCTGCCCCAGCCCCAAGGTTCCTTCTGCCGCATCCTTGTCCCCACATCTCTATCCCCTGTTCCTGTCCTCACAAGCACCCCACAACTCTGGTCACACTGGGCTCTATGTCCTGCTGACACTGGGGTCCTCAGAGGACTCCACAGTCCTCCTGTTCCACCTCGCAACTGGTGTCTGCCTCACCAGGGCCCATCCCCAGCATGTCAGGCCTGTGCCTGGGGCACTCACCCCACAGGAGCAGCGACACCTTCCCGGCCATCCTGGTGTCCCCAGCCATGTGGACTGGCTGTCATTCGCTGCTGTGGCCACCGCTCCCCTGGCTGGCGGATCTTCGGATGAAGGGAAAGGAAGCGAGGTCACGTCTCTTCCCCACGTGTAGGTGGCCCTTGGTGGGGGCAGGGTGGGGACAGGAGGGGGGCAGGGTGGGGACCTCCTGAGACATGGGGGTGATGGTCAGATATGGTGGGGACATAGTGTTGCCAGAATTTGGAAGCTGAGGAGGTGTAGTGAGCCAGGGATGGTTGTCGAGGGGAATGGGGTCCCAAAAGTTTGGAGGACTCAGAATTGGGGATGAGAGTCCTACAACAATGTGGCCTCCAGGGATTTGTAATCATGGGATGGGAGTGCCAGGGGAAAGGAGAGCACTGTAAGAATGGCGGTCCTGGGGGAATCAAGATTCCCATGGGAAGAGGTATCCGAAGGGCTGGAATTACCAGGATGAGGTTCCTTGAGGTTGGAGATCCTGGGGAATTGTAGTTCAGGGATGGGGACCCAGGCAAGTGGGGAGAGAAGGAAAGGGGGTCCCACATTTGGGAGTCCCAGGGGAATGGGGGTGCCAGGTATGGGCAGTTGATGGGTGGGGCCTTGGGTCGCAGCTCCTTCCCTGGGTGCCTCAGATTTTGGTGTGACCCATAGCCCATCACAGCCCCGACAAAGTGCCGGCAGCCTGGGGGTCACCCCAGACAGATTCTGAGGTGCTCTGGGTTTTTGGCCCCCCAGCCCCCAGTGATTTTTCCCTCTCTTTATTTCTATTTCCATCATTTTACCTCTCAATTTCACAAGCTCCCAGTTCCTGCCTTGATGATCTGGGGGGGCACCTGAGCAGGGAACAGCTTGGGGGAAGCCCAGGGTGGGGGAAGCAGGGGTGAGGGGTTTGCAGGGAGGGCTGGGGAGGTTGTGCCCAGCTTCCCCCCTGCCCCCTTGGCTTTGATTCTGGCAGCTTTAGAGCTGCTGCAGAGGTGAGAATTCTGTGGAGAAAAAAAAGCCTGCCTGTGGTTTGCTCAGCCATGCAAGAAGTACAAAATGAGAGACCAAGCAGTGGCTCTGCGAGGGCCTTTGATGGTTTTCAGAGCAGGGCTGGCTGGAAACCCCCTCTGCAGGGGGAGCTGTGAGGGAACGAGTCCAGAAATGTACAAATTGATCAAATGTTCCACTTGGTAAGGAACTGAGAGAGCCACAGAACTACTGCAAGTACAACAACAATCTCCTCAGCCACATGACAGGGACCCTATTTTTTGAACAAAACCTGCAGCCTTCTAGAACCTCATGGAAAGAATGCTTGGGTTTGGGTTGTAACCACCAGATAAGAGGGAAAAGTGTGGAAATACTGAGCAGTGGCTCTGCCCCATGGCCATGGTGGAGCTGTGAGGAGTGACCCTGTCTGGATTCCAGGTGTCCCCAAAGCTGCTCCATCCCTGCCCTCCTCACCTGAGTGAAAGCCTGAAGGTTTGCAGGAATTGTGGTGTAAAGCCACCAGAGAGGCTGTTGTGGACCCAAGACCTGCCTACATTCAGGTGCTGCCTTCCTTCCACTTGTGATCATGGAGAGCATTCGCGGGTGTTGCGCAGGGTGTGTGCCTGGCCCAGGACACTGCTACGCTGCCACTAGGCACTAGGATCCAACCTGCCACCTTCAAGAATTCTGCCTACTGCCAATGGTGGTGCCAAGACCGATTGGTGCCCGTGAGTTTGCAAAAGGAGCGATTTCCCTTCCTGGCTCCCGTCCCAGGCCGCCATGGCCCCTGAGGGGATCGAGCTCAACCGGGGCGTCCCCTGCTGGCCGGGAGTGCTCCCTGCAGCGCCCCCTGCTGGCCGGGAGTGCTCCCTGCAGCTCCCCCTGCTGGCCGCAGTTATAATGCCACAAGAACGAACAGCGCTGGGCAGAAGGGAAAGTTCTAGTTTTGTGTTGTTTGTTCTCTTCTGGTATATGAATTTCCTATGAAAGACCTGTTATTCCTTTTCCTACACTTTTGCCTGGAAGCCCAAATTTAATTTTAATTTCATTTTTGAAATTAAAATTTTTAGCCATGGGTCTTCTTTCCATTCCAGGAACATTCCCACTTTCCTTAGCAGATATTTCTCATTTAAATGTATTTGCCAACTCCTGGGATCCAGCGTGGAGGGGACAGACACCCCAAGAGGAGAAAGGGTCAGGGACTTGGCCACCTCATGGTCTGCCTTTTAAGCCAGGTGGACCACCAAGGGCCCTCTCCCCAGGTGACAGTTCTGGTCACCCAGCCACTCTGGAGCTGGCTTTGGTAGAGCATCACACTGTCCCCACTGTACCACGGCTGACAGACTGATGGGCACATGGGGTCCTGTCTCACCAAAAGCAAGGCCTGACCCACCCCTGCCACACACAGGTGTTCCAAAATGTCTTGAGACATCAAACCTTTCCTGTCTCTGACGCCTAACCCTCTGCCAGGTCTGATCCTGACTGCCCTGGCAAAGGGGGAGGCTTCAGAAACCCCACAGGGCCTTTGTGACATTCTTGTGTGGGGAACATGGCAGAGGAGGGGTTTGGGACAGGGGACAAGAGAATCCAGAGCCTCCTGAATGCTGCTTTGGCCATCAGATCAAGGAAGGTCCAGTGCCCTGCTAGGTTCCTCTGGTGGAGGAAATGTGCTGGGGGAAATGTCTGGGGTTTGTTCCTTGTTGTGGCTTTCCCTGGAAATCTTTCCTTTTGTGACCATTTGGACTCTGAACCTTGCTGCTGTTGCTGTTGGTTTTATTCTGTCTCATTGCTGTTTCAGGAAATTGTTCTTCTCTCAACCCTTTGGGATCTTTGTGCCTCCATGGGGAGGGAGATGGGCAGTTTTTAGTGGCAGCATACACACGAGTGGGTGCCCATGGGTGGGGACCCTCAGTGGCCCCAGTTTCCCCCAGTGTCACAGCATATTCCTGTCGATGTCACCGGATTCCCGTGGTCACCCCTCGGGTCTCTGCACTCCGGGATCCTGGAGTGTGGTGGCACGGGGGGACGCTGTGAGAGATACAGGCTGTGAGATCTGGGTGGGGTGACGCCTGTGGGTGACGTGTCCCTCTGTGTGTGTCCCCCCTGTACTCACCCCCTGCCTTCTTGGTGACCATGACATGGGTGTACAGCACCTCCCCCTCCTCTGGGGGGGCCGGGGCATCTGTGGGGGCCCTGGAGGAATAAAGAGAATGTGTAGGAGGGCATGGAAGGTTGGGGGTATGGATGATAGGGGAGAGGATGGTTTGAGAACCCCACTCACCTTTCCTGGTTCTTCCTGGCAGCTGCAGAGGAAAGAAGGGAGGGATGATTCTAGGGTCCCAAGGGCCATGACCCCTCTCACAATTCCTGAACCCCCCCCCCCACAGGACCCACAATTTCTTACAGGACTTCCAAGCATCACTGAAGCTACCCAGAAATCATGAACCTTCCCAGTGCCCCCCAACTAACTCTGCCTCAAGAACCCAAAGCCCAGTAGGGACAGAGACCCCCCCCAAACACTCCTGAAAGAACGCCCAACATCTCTGCAGGACCCTCCAGCACACAAGGGACCCTCCAGCTCACCTCCCCAAGCCCTAAAGAACACCCAGACAAGGTCACAGTTCTGGGGCAGTGAGTGCTGCCCCATCACTCCCCAATTCTGGGGGCCTCTACAGCTCCCTGGGACCCCTGTGCCCCCATTGTCACCCACCTACACGGTGCCACTGGTGCCAGGCCACAATGACACCCATGAGCAGGAACAGGAACAAAAGGGTCCCACCAACCCCAGCGGCCACTGCAAGAAACAGAGGGGGACACATCAAGGTCACCCATCACCCCAGGGGTCCGGCACTCCCTGGTGACCCTGTGTTACCCAACCTGTGGCCCTGTGTGTCCCTCGGTCCCGCAGTGTCACCACCAGGGCCAGCTCTGGGCTGAGTGCCCAGAACACGCGGTGCCCGTCTTGTCCCAGCTGGTTGGTGGCCATGCACTGGTAGGTGCCCGAATGTCCCACATCGATGTCCCCGATTTCCAGGAGGGGACCCCGGGACACCTCCTGCCCGTTGTGCAGCCAGATGAAGGTGACAGGGTCTGAGCCCACCTGCACCGAGCAGCGCAGGGTCACGGGGTCACCTGCATGCACCTGGTGTGCCAGGGGACTGAGGGTGATGGTGGCATTGGCCACGGGCACTGTGGAGACACAGACAGGGCTGAGGCCACAGGGAGGGGCTGGCAGCTGTTGTGGGGGGACAGGGACAGGGGGATGGGTGTGATGGGGGACGTCAGTGTTGGGGTCACACCACAGAGGGGCGAGGAGACAGAGGGTAGAGGCAGGGAGACACAAGAAAGGTGTCTGGAGGACATGGAAGTACTCAGGCAGAAAACCCGAGGAGTCTGTGGGGGCTCCCCATGCCCATCCCCGCACCCACACTGTGATGTGGAGCAGGGCACTGCTCTTCCACACAGCAACCCCCTCGGAGCACACCTCGCAGCTGTAATTCCCCGAGTGGGAGATCCCCACGGCGGGCACCAGCAGCTGCGAGATCCCTGCAATCCGCCCACCCCCTGCCCGCCCTGGTAGAATACGTACAGGAGGGGGGCTCAGGGCCACAGGGGTCTGGGGGTGCTGAGGCAGCTGAGAGTCAGGGGGGACCCCAGGGTGTGCTCGGGGGAACCCTCCAGCACCGACACTGGGAAGAGCTCAGGGTAGGAGAGGGAGGTGAGGACTGTGACTCTCAGTCCACTGGGATGTGGCTTTGGAGGGTCAGGATATTGGAGCTTCAGCCGTGGGGGTGCTCACCACACACTGTCACTGTCACTGCTGCTGACTGTGAAATAAAGGACCCTACCAAGCCCCTGCAGCGGTAGTGGCCGCAGTGGTGCAGCCGCAGAGGGGACAGGGACAGCTCAGTGGCATTGATGGACCCCGTCAGATTATTCTCATCCTGGTAAAATCGCATATTGGTGACAGTCCTGTTCCACCAGCCCCGGCAGCACAGTGTCACCGTGTCCCCCTCCAGCAGTGCCCGTGCTGGCGCCTGCAGCACCAGCTCATCTGTGGGACAGGAGGGTGCCACCACACCAAAGGGCTCAGGACAGGTCCGAGGTGGGTCCCCATGGCATCGGGGACATCTGGGTGCACTGGGATGCACTGGATGCACTGGGATGCACTGGGATGCACTGGGATGTCCCTGTGTGCAGGGCACAGGTTCTCGCCGCATGAGAAGTGTGGGGCCACCCATGGAGTGGAGCCCACCCAGAAATGTCAGGGGCCACCCTGATCATTTGAGAAGCCCCCCCTTACCATCTATGATGCTCACAGGGGGGCTCAGCCCACTGCCGGGTATGTCACATGTGTAGGTGCCACTCTCAGTGACCGTGAGGCGGTCCATTCCTTCCTGCCCCCAGCACTGCCCGTCCTTGTACACAGTGGTGGCACCAGCAGTCCCTGAGCCCTGGCAGGTCAGTGTCACCCAGTCCCACAGCACCGCTGGCCTCCAGAGGAGCTGGGTGGTTTGGGCACCTGCAGGTGACAGGGGACACCAGACTGCCAGGGCCCTTTTGGGGTTGGGGACAGCGGGGTGGGGCCATCGCATCTCCTAGGACTCACCAGCGAGGTTGAGGGTTTGGGCTGAAAGGGAGAAGGGACAGGGTTCAGTGGGGGTGGCACCCTGGGGACAGCAGCACCCGGGGAACTGGGTGTGAGGGCTGTCTCCAAACTGTCCCCATGGAGATAGCAGTTCTTGTGAGAAAATGTGTCTGGGTGTTCCCAAAAGATTTGGTGAGGTGGGGGGACATGTCTGTGTCACAGCCACCCATGCACCACATCTGTGTCACACGGACACCATGGGTACAGGGAAGCCACCCTAGGCTGAGGCAGAACATGTGGACACTATGGACACACTGGGCATGAGGACAACACGGACACAGCCCATGCTGGCCCAGGTCTCCCCCACCAGCTCATGATCATCTCCCCATGATCCCATCCCCATGGCCACATCCTCACGGTTCTTGTCCCCTTCTGTCCCTGCATCCCAGTTCCCTTGTCCCTATCCCCAGAGCTACATGAGCCCAAAGGTGCCAGTCCCCACATTCCTCTCCCCACATCCTCATCCCCAAATTCCTGCCCCCTGTTCCTGTCCCCAAAGCCACCCTACATCCCCAGTCACAGCAAGGTCCACTGTGTGTAACATGGACGGGCTCTGCTGGCCTTGGGGACCTAAGGGGAACTCAGGGGACCCCGCAGCCCCCCTGTGCCCCCTCCCCTCCCCATCCCCTGGCTGTCAGGCCCCTGCCCAGGGCACTCACCCCACAGGAGCAGCGCCACATTCCCGGCCATCCTGGTGTCCCCAGCCATGTGGACTTGGTTGTCACTCGCTGCTGTGGCCACCGCTCCCCTGGCTGGCGGCTCTTCGGATGAAGGGAAAGGAAGCAAGGTCACGTCCGTCCTCACGTGTAGGTGGCCCTTGGTGGGGGCAGGGTGGCCACAAGCTGGGGACTGGATGGGGACAAGGCAGGGTGGTGAAAAGTGGGACATGGGCTTCCCCGGAGTGGGGGACTTGGTGGGTTTGGTTAGCCAGGGATGTGTGTCCAGGGAAATGGAGGGTCCCAGGGATGGGGTCGCTGGGGAATAGGGGTCCTGAGGAGTGGGAGTCACCAGGGATGGGAGTGAAATGGGAATGGTGGGTCCCCAGGGCTGGGGTGTCTCAGGGATAGGAGCCGCAGGGGAACATGGACTCCAGGGATTTGGGGCCATGGGATGGGTGTGCCAAGGATGGCAATGCTGGGGGAATGGGGATCCCGTTGGAGTGGGGTTCCTGAGAGAATCAAGGTCCTGGGGGAAAGAGGATTGTAGGGGCTGGAATAAATGGGAGAGGGTTCCTTGAGAATGGGGTCCTGGGCCATGGAGTTCCTGGGGAATGTCCTCCCAGGGATGGGAGTCCCTGGGATGGAGGGATATAAGGAATGGGGGTTCCATGGTTGGGTTTCCAGGGGAATGGGTGTGCCAGGGATGGGCAGTTGCTGGATGGGCACAGAGGTCTCAGCTCCTTCCCTGGGTGTTTCAGATTTTGTAGTGACCCAGGGCCCAGCACTGTCGCCTGGGGTGCTCTTTTCCTGTGCAGCCATCACATGGGAGTCCTGGGTAGCTCTGCCTCTGTGCCCTCCCCTGCCCTTGACATTTTCCTCTCTTTATTTATCTTTTTTCCTTATTTTCCTCACTTTTCTGCCATGTCCCCATAGCCCCGTTTCCTGGCTCAGCAATCCCAGAGAGCACCTGAGCAGAGAACAGGTTGGGGGGACCCCGAGGAGGAGGAAAATGGGGTGTGGGGGGTTCAGGGAGGCTCTGGAGGAGTGGGGGTGTCAGGCTGTGCCCCCTCAACACTTTCTTTTTCCTGGACAAGAAGGAAGAGGCAGTTTGTGCAGAGAGTCAGATGGGAAAGTGGGGAGGGTTCTGTCCTGGGGTCCACATCCAGCGGGGTCCTGTCCTGAGGGGATCCTGTCCCAGAGGGTGACACATCCTGGCATGGGGGATCCTATCCCAGGGGATGGCAGTTCCAGAAATGTCCTTGTACATTCCAGGCTGGGTTCCTCTCCCAGGGGTGGCACATCCTGGGGACCCCTGTCAATCCAAGGGTGGGCCCAGCCGTGGCCCAGCCCCACTGCACAGGGATGGCCATTGCCCAGCCCTGCTCTGCCCAGCCCCAGGTGGCAGCCAGGACCTGAGGGTCCCCCCAGGTGGCTTGACTTTGATTCTGGCAGCTTTTGCAATGCTGCAGAGGTGAGAATTCTGTCGGGGAAAAAGGCCTGCCTGTGGTTTTCTCAGCCCTGCAAGAAGCACAAAACCCAAAGCGAGAACAAGCAGTGGCTCTGTCAGGGCCTTTGATGGTTTTCAGAGCAGGCCTGGCTGGAAACCCCCCCTGCAGGGGCAGCTGTGAAGGAACCAGTCCGGAAATGTAGCAATTGATCAGTTGTCCCTTTGCCCAAGGTACTGAGAAAACCACAAAAATACAGCAAACCCCACAACAATCTGCTCAACAACCTGACCTGGACCCTCCTTCTTGAACAAAACCTGCAGCCCTTTGGAACATTCCAGAAAGAGTGTTTGGGCTCTGGATGCGCACACCAGAAGAGAGGGAAAAATCTGGAAATATTGAGTAGGGGCTGCACACGTGGGTCTGGGGAACAGGGGTGTCACAGCAGGAGCAGGGAGTGCCCAGGCAGGGGAATTCAGGGCAGGCTGGAGAGGATTTTCCAGGGAATCAGACCCTGAGGCACACACGGGCATTTCCACAGATTCCCGTGCACTGTCCCAAGGATGGAAAGAGCTTCCCCCCTTCCTCCCTGGGAAGCCAATCTAGTTTCAGGGTGGGAATGAACAAAATGGGGAGAGTTCCTAAATACAGCCCAACAAAAGTCTTCCTTAGGGGCTGGGTTGCTGCCCAGCAGGCAGGGAACAATCCCATGGAGCTGCTGGACACTCAGGGAGATTCCACACTGTGTGTTATCCACAAGCAAACACTGCTGTGCAATGCACCAAGAGGCTTCTAAAGGGAACCAAAACATCTCATTTCTTTGGGATTTGTTTGTGTTTTTACTGTAAGTGACTTGTTGGAGAGCAACTGTTAGAAGGATTCTATAAAACAGAGTGTTTTATACCTTGTCATTTTGATTTTTGATGAGTTTGTTCTTTATTGGGAAAAAAAAATTATATGGGAAAGATTTTTGCTTTTATTCTATGGATGTATAATTTTGTCTGAACCAACTGGGCATCAAGTGTTGCCTGGTATGGCTGAGCCAGGAAATGGGGGGACCTGACCCTGAGGTGTGTGGGGCAGGGACACAGAGACTCCCAGAACAACCCTGGGGTGCCCCAGCGGGGGGGATGTGCTGGGCTCTGGGTCACCCCAAAATCTGAGGCACCCCGTGAAGGAGCTGAGACCTCTGTGCCCATCCAGCAACTGCCCATCCCTGGCACCCCCATTTCTCCTGGGAACCCAACCATGGAACCCCCATTGCCTTGGTCTCTCCTCCTTGACGATCCCCAATCCCAGGACTACCATTGCCTTGATCCCATCCCATGGGCTGCTTCTTCCCCCAGAACACCTATTCCCGAGCATCCCCTTTTTCCCCCTGCACCCCCAACCCTGGCACCCACATGTCTGGGGATCATGTTCCTACAGCACTCCCATCCCTGAGTGCCCCCAGGCATGGAGACCCCAATTCCCCTGCACCCCCATTCTCCTGGACACCCACCCTTGGTTCCCCACATCCCCCTGAGCCCCCCACTCCTGGCAACACCATCCCCCACCATGTCCCCACGCTATCCCATCATGTCCCCAGTCTGTGCCCAGCTTGTGGGCACCCTGCCCCCACCAAGGGCCACTAAGACGTGGGGACGGACGTGACCTCGCTTCCTTTCCCTTCATCCGAAGAGCCGCCAGCCAGGGGAGCGGTGGCCACAGCAGTGAGTGACAGCCAGTCCACATGGCTGGGGACACCAGGATGGCCGGGAATGTGGCGCTGCTTCTGTGGGGTGAGTGCCCTGGGCAGGGGCCTGACAGCCAGGGGATGGGGAGGGGAGGGGGCACAGGGGGGCTGCGGGGTCCCCTGAGGTCCCCAATGCCAGGAGGGCATGGAGCCCAGTGTGACCAGAGTTGTGGGGTGGCTGTGGGGACCTGAACCGAGGACAGGAAGAGGGGAACTGGGATGTGGGGACAGGGACAGGGGGATGGAGATGTGGGGACAAGGATGTGACAGTGGAACCTTGGGGCTGGGGAAGCTGCGGGGTCAGGGACAGGGGACAAGTGGACAAGCACCATGTGTTTGGGACATGGTAACAGATGCCATTGGTATGGGATCATAGGCACAGGGACATGGGGATGTGGCTGTGGGACTGGTGGGGGTGACCTGAGCCAGCACAGGGACCCCATGCCTGAGCATGGGTTGGCCACCATGTCCCTGTCCTTGAGTCATCTGTGCCACACCAGTGCCCCCACGGAGAACATTTCAGGACTGCCCCAGAACCCTGTACCCCGGGTGCTGCTGTCCTTGCAGGGTCATCCCCACCCAGCCCTGTCCCTTCCCCTTTCCAGCCCAGACCCTTGGCCTCGCTGGTGAGTCCTCAGGGGATGCCATGGCCCCACCCCTGTTGGGGAAGATGATTTATAAGGAAAGCTTTATAAATATGTTTGCCTGGCAAAAGATTTTGAGAATATAGAATCTATTAGCAAGGTTGAAATGAAAGCAAGCTTTGAGATACCTTAGTTACTGAACAACTAGAAAACAATGGTATGGCCGGCTGAAGATAATCCCTTTTTGATGAAACAATACCCTCTGCTTGCAGACAGGTCCAAGGGTCAGAGCAGATGCTACTAGCTTGGCAAAAAGGGTCGAAAGAGTAGTTTTTAGGGTTTAAAATGTAACACAGTATGGCAATGTAATGATTCTTATAGGCTGTCTGTAAATGCTATAGGATTTGTATCTTGTGTTAGATTGGTTAGTAAGAATTAGAGTATTCAACACAGAAGAATATTTATTGTATTGTAATGGGCACCATTCGTTCATTCTGTCTTTACCACGCTCTTGCATTCATTCTCTTTACTCTTCCTTGCTCTCTCATTCTCTCTCTCTACCACTCTCTTTAGCTCTCTCTCTTTCAGGCCTGCTCTGAGCAGTGGCTGGCAGCTCCAAGCAGGGCCCCTGCACCCACACCCTCTGCAATAAACCACAAGTCCCAAGACCTGGATTGACAGATCTCTCCTCTCCGTCTGTCCAGACCGTCCTACCCCCTGCCACTCCTACAGACCCTGCTGTCCCCAGCCCTGCACTGGCCCTGGCAGGCTGGTGTCCGCTGTCACCTGCAGGCGCCCAGACCACCCAGCTCCTCGTGGAGCCCCCCTGGACACCATTGGTGCTGTGGGACCGGGTGACACTGACCTGCCAGGGCTCGGAGACCGCCGGTGCCACCACCTGGTACAAGGACAGGTGGCGCTGGTGGCAGCAGGGATGCAACTGCCTCCTCGTCACCCTGATTAGCACCTACTGGTGTGACAGACCTGGCACCAGGCTCAGCCCACCCATGAACATCTCAGATGGTGAGAGGGGTTTGGGTGTCCCCAGCCTGACACCCACCGGATCCCAATGGCTCTGGGTGGGCTCAGCTCCATGGGTCACCTCCTGTGTGACCAGAGCCTGTCCCCTGCTCCGGGCACATCCCAGAGCATTCCAGTATGTGGGAACCCTGTGTTGGAATTGGGGACCACTGGTGTGCTGGGTGTGACCCAGTGGGGGGCTTCTGGTAACATGGGAACCCTCCATATCCCTGTGATGTGACAGGTCCCCTCTGTCCCACAGACCGGCTGGTGCTGCTGGTGCTGGTGCAGGTGCTGCTGGAGGGGGACACGGTGACACTGTGCTGCCAAAACTGGCAAGATAACCCGAACATCTCGGTGTCCTTCTATCACAAGGAGACGGAACTGGGGGTGTTCCCCAATGGGACCAAGCTGTCCCTGTCCCCTCTGCAGCTGAAACACAGCAGCCACTACAGCTGCGGAGGGCAGGTGGGATCCTGGGGGTGGCAGGAGTCAGCGCCAGTGACAGTGATAGTGCACGGTGAGCACCCCACAGCCGCCACCCTGACACCCCCACTGCCCTCCCCAGGGACTCGGGCCCACAAATCCCCCTCCCATCTGCTTCCCTGAGCTCTTCTCTCTGCCAGTGCTGGAGGGGCCCCCAAGCCCACTGAGGAGTCCCCCCTGACTCTCAGCTGCCTCAGCACCCCCAGCCCCCTGCAGCCCCGAGCCCCCCTCCTGTACGTGTTCTACCAGGATGGGCAGGTGGTGGGGAGCCCACAGGGGCCCCTGCAGCTTCTGGTGCCCACCGTGGGGGTCTCCCACTTGGGGAATTACAGCTGCGAGGTGCGCTTCAAGAGGGGGGGGGGCGTGCGGAAGAGCAGTGCCCAGCTCCGCGTCACGGTGCGCAGTGAGTGCGGGGATGGGCACGGGGAGCCCCCACAGCCTCCTCAGGTCCCCCATTACTGCCTGGGGACCCCATCCTTTACCGGGTCCCCTCACCCTTCCCTAGGCCCTCCCACCCCTTCCTGAGGTCTCCACACATTCTCCAAGTCACGCCATCCTCTCCCTGGGTCCCCATACCCTTCCTGGTGTCGCTTCTCTCTCTCTCCAGGTGTCCCCTCCCTGAACCCCCCATCCTGCCTTAGAGTCCCTTTCTAAGCTGCCCCCAATCTCTGTGCCCCCTCTCCCTCACTGGGGTCCCTCTGCCCCTCCCTTACACCTCCCAGGTCCCTCACTGTCCCCTGGTGTCCCTCTCTCCCGCAGGGGTCCCACCCTTGTGGGTGTCCCTGTCGGTGCAGCTCCCTATGGGATGAGTGGCACTGGGGGACCGCCTGGTGCTGAGCTGCATGGTAACTGCAGGGACAGGTCCCCTATTCTTCTCCTGGCACTGAGAAGGCTCAAAGGAACTGCTGGGCATCAGTCCCTGCCTGGACCTACATCACACTGGGGACAAGGACAGCGGCCACTACCAGTGCCGGGCCAGTGATGGGAACAGCGTGGTCAAGAGCCTCTCATTGAACATCACTGTCCTGGGTGAGCGGGACCCTGGAGCTGAGGGTGATCCCACCCACAGCATCCCAATTCCACATATTCCCATTCCACCTCAATCCCCCCACACCATCCCCAGACCAGCCCAGGTCACAGTCCTCGCCTCTGGGTGTCACAGATCAGGGTGACTGGGACCTTCTGGGTCCAGGTATCCCCACCTAGGACATCCAAGCCATGCATCCCTAATCCCAGCTGGCACATCCCCCAGTCCACATCAGGTCACATTCACCCTATTGAGCGTGACCCTCCCAGAGCAGTGAGACCCTTCGGACTGGGATGATGCCCTGTTGTTATGACTCATCAGACCCATGCCATCCCACCCACGACACTCCTTGCCCTCCACGGGGTGACAGCTACCACCACCTTTGGACACAGCATCCTTCATCCCACCCTCACCTCACCCTCATCCCATCCTCATCCCTCACCCACCACATGTCCCCATCCCACACTCCATGATGACCCTCAACACCATGGGGTCACTGTCCTTGCTGAAGGAAACCCTCTGTCTCCAGGTGCCACCATGCAGATCCTTTATCCCTCCTGTGGGTGCCAGCCCCTCCCCCTGGCTTCAGCCCTGCCTCTGTCTCCTCAGTGCCTGTGGCCAATGCCACCATCGCCCTCAGTCCCCTGGCACACTAGGTGCCTGCAGGTGACCCTGTGACACTGCACTGCTCGGTGCAGGTGGGCTCAGACCCTGTCACCTTCACCTGGCTGTGGAATGGGCAGAAGGTGGCCTGGGGTCCCCTCCTGTAGCTCGGGGTCATCGATGTGGGACATTTGGACACCTAACAGTGCATGGCCACCAACCAGCTGGGACAGGATGGTGACCGAGTCTTCTGGGCACTCAGCCCAGAGCTGGCCCTGGAGGTGACCCCTGGCTCACCCTGGGAGTGATCAGGAATCACAGGTGGGGTCACACGGAGTCGCCAAGGTGTCCAGGGTGACCCCAGTGTGTCCCCCTCTGTCCCCAGCAGTGGCTGTGAATGTCGTCAGGACCCTCCTGTTCTTTCTCCTGCTCCTGGCTGTCATTGGGGGCTGTCACTGGTGGCACTGTGTAGGTGGGTGACAATGGGGGATGGGGGCCCTGGAGTGAGGGGAAGCCCCCAGAGTGGGGGCAGAGATCAGCAGCACCCAGGCCCCTGAGCCTGGGGGAACTGAGCCCGCAGTGACCTCGGCTGGTCATCCTGGGGGATCTGGGGGGGAATTTGGAGGGTCTTGGTTGGGCTCCAGGGGCATCCCTGGGTGGGCTTTGAGGAACATTGGGGTGGCACTGGAAGCTCCTGGAGGGTTTGGGGATCTCCTGGAGGGCTATGCAGGGATGTTGGAAGATCTTTTATGGAGTCCTGGGGGAGTCTGGAGTGTACCCCTCCTTGCTGGGCTTGGGGTTCTGGGGGCTCAGAGGGCTGGGGACACCGGGGTGTTTGGGGGCCCTGTGGTGGTGCAGAAGTTCTGGGGGGGTTCAGGGGTGTCTGGAGAGTCCAGGGGGTATCAGGGGTCCAATGGATATCAGTGCTGTCATGGGGATTGGGGGTCCTGTGGGTGGTTGGAGCTGCCGAGGTCCCAGGAAGGTTCAGGGGTCCCGAGGTCCCCTCTGTCACCCCCTCCACTTTTCCTTGCAGCCTCCAGGAAGCCCCAGCACAGGTGAGTGGGGGGCTCCCCTCCGCAGAAAGGGGAGACCCTCCCAGACCCTCCCTTATCTCGATAGAACCCCCCTGAAGGAGGGGGCAGTGGTGGACCCCCACATCATGGTCACCAAGCAGGCAGGGGGTGAGTAGGAGGGGACACAGGGACACGTGACCAACAGGTGTCTTCCCCCACCCAGGTCCCCACAAGCGGTGTCTCTCACAGGGTTCCCCTGTGCCACATCCCCCCAGGTGGGCAATGCGGAGCTGTCGGGACCCCATGGATGACAGCGGAACCCCTGTGACATCTGTGAGAACCTGCTGTGACACTGGGGGCTCTGGGGGCATGGGGGTCCCCGCCCAAGGGCACCCCCCATGAGTACCCCCACCCCCAGCTCCCCTGGGTACCCACCGTGCCCAGGGATTTTCTGCACCAAAACTTAACTCAGGTCATTTTGACTTGCCAAATTTGGACCTATATTAGCTGGAAGTCCTTTCAGAGTGAGCTTGGAAATCTTATCCAGGAATGGTTCTCCAAGCCCTCACTCTAAAATGAGGCTTGCCAGTACCTGCAGACCCTGGGGATGGTACAGTATTTAGGAATTGATAATGCATTGTTTTAAATCACCCTTCTATCTCTCATGTACTACTAATTGCATAAATTATCTGATTTATTTCTGCTTAGTCTAAGTTTCTTGTTTTGCCACATGTTGGTTTGTTTTTTATGTTGCCTTCGAGTTCATAATGAGAGATACACATGTTGATAAAAAGGTGGAGTATGGCTCCTCAAGAGTGTTTACACTGGTATTTATGCAAAAAATTTTGAAAGCAAATCAAATAAAATCAGGCAAGGAAAATGGGAGGGGGTGACAGTGGGTACTCCGGGACCCCTGAACCTTCCTGGGAACTCGGCAGCCACAACAACCCACAGGACCCCCAAATCCCCATTGCAGCCCTGATTCCAGCTGGAACCCTGATACCCCCTGGACTCTCCAAGCATCCCTGAACCCCCCAGAACTTCTGCACCACTGCAGGGCCTGCAACACCCCCCCAGAGGCCCCACCCTCTGAGCCCCCAGAACCCCAAGCCCAGTAGGGAGGGGCATCCCCAAATTCCCCCAGAAAAGGTCCTCCAACATCCCTGCACGGCCCTCCAGGAGCTCCCAGTGCCACCCCAAAGCTCCTCAAAGCCCACCCAGGGATGCCCCTGGAGCCCAACCAAGACCCTCCAAATTCCCCCCAATCCCCCAGGATCCCCAGCCGAGGTCACTGCGGGCTCAGTTTCCCTCAGCTCAGGGGCCCTGGGTGCTGCTGATCTCTGCCCCCACTCTGGGGGCTTCCCCTCACTCCAGGACCCCCATCCCCCCCATTGTCACCCACCCCAGCGGTGCCACCAGTGACAGCCCCCGATAACAGCCAGGAGCCGGAGCAGGAACAGGAGGGTCCTGCTGACATTCACAGCCACTGCTGGGGACAGAGGAGGACACAGCTGGGTCACCCTGGACACCCTGGGGGTCCTGAACACCCTGGTAACCCTGTGTGACCCGACAGAGGGCAGGAGTTTGTATGGCTCAGGTTTTTAGGAACTGAGGGTGGTCCCAAGGATTGGGGGGTCCCAGTGGGTGGAGGGCCTCAGGGATGGTGGCATGCAGGGATCTGGGGTCCTGAGGATTTGGGGTTCTGGGAATTTCACGTTTTGAGGATTTGGCGGTCCAGGGATTTGGGGTTCTAGGAATTTTAAGTTGCGGGGATTTGGGGTCACAGGGATTTGGGGTCGTAGGGGTTTGGGGTCACAGGGTTTTGCAGTTGCAGTGATTTGGGGTCACAGGGATTGAGGATCACGGGGATTTGGGGTTCTGGGGATTTGGGGTCGCAGGGATTTGAGGTCACAGGGACTTGGAGTCCTGGTGATGCATCACGGCCCCTTCCCCACTCCCTTAACTTTTGGGGTGCCTCAGGGTCCCCCCGGGGTGCTCCTGGGCTGGGGGGGCACCCAGGGGGTCCAGGACCAACCCCAACTCCCCCAGACCTCATGTGTGGGGAGGGGTGGGGGTGCTCTGATGCCACCCAAAGCGCCATTGGTGCCACCTGTGGGATGATACATGGAGCCAGGGGGGACTCCAAAATCCCTCAAAACTCCCCAAACCCCCTAAAATAGCCCCAAAACCCCACAGGGGCCCTGGCTGAGCCTGAAATCTGCTACGTGCTGGATGCCGTGCTCTTCCTCTACAGCCTCATCCTCACCGGCTTCTACGTCCGCCTCAGGGTGAGCCCCACGAACCCCCATTTTTTTGGGGGGTCCCCAAACCTCCCCTCCTCCTCCTCCTCCCCCCCATTTTTACCGATTTTCCCCTTTTTTTCCTCATTTGGGTTTTGTCTCCCCACTCCCCAGTTCGTGACCCAGCAATTGTGGAGAGCGGCTGAGCAGGTAGAGGGGGGGAGGGGATTTGGGGGGGG
>NW_024500273.1:2661-5276 GCF_017590055.1 Onychostruthus taczanowskii | reverse complement strand
GCCTGTGGTCCTGCCCTGGGTTGGGGGTTTTGGGGTGCAGGGAGGGTTTGGGGGGGCTGTGGGGGATGGGGGTGTCCTGCTGTGCCGCCCTTCATTCCCCCCCAAATCCCCTTTCACTTTCTGTTCCCGGGCAGAAGGAGGAAGAGGCCGTTCATGCTGTGAATCACGCGGAGGAGTGGGTGCGGATTATGGGGATTTTGGGGGGGGCAGGGGCTGTGCTGGGGAGGGGGCACATCCCTGGGGTTTGGGGGTTACCTCCGGAGCATTTACGGGCTGAGATCTGGGTCCTCACCCATTTATGGGCTGGGATTTGGAGTCCTCACCCATCTATGGGGTGAGATTTGGCGTGCCCCCCCATTTATGGGGTAAAATTTAGGGTGTTTGGGATTTGGGGTGTTCCCCCATGTCGTATTCCATTTTGTTTAAATGGTATGCCCTGTCTCACCCCTCCGAAATGTATGGTATATCCCAAGCCTGTGGTCCTGCCCTGAACCATCCTGTATCTGTCATCCCATTGGCCCAAGTGGGATTACGCGACCACTTCAGTTCCCCTCTTAAGCTGTGCTATGAAATCAGTCGCTCTCTTAGCACTTGCGTTCTCTTATCCTTTCCCCTCTCTTGCCCCTTCCCTCTCCTAGGCTCCCCCTCCTTCCCCATTCCCCTCTTTCCCTCAGTAACCATGCTGTTCCCAGGGATGGGACCCCAAATAAACCTTCATCTAATCAGCACCCTCAGAAGCCGTGTGGAGTCTCCTTACCTGCCCGCTGCTGTCAGCCAACTCCCAGCCTAGGGGGCCCTCCGGGGACACCCCGGGGTACCCCACTGCAAAACGAACAACAACAAATGGCGCCCAATGCCCGGCAAGAGCACCAACAGCCCTGAGACAAAAATGGACTGTGCCAGCACAGCGCAGAACCCCGCAGAACACCGCTTCCCCACCGCCCTCGGCACCGTCGGGTGCCGCGAGGGGCCGCAGCCACGGCCCCGGGTGACCCCTCCACCACCGCGCAAAGGTCCCGGCCCGCCACTACCAGCCCGCCGCCATCAGCCCGCCACCGCCGAGTGGAGCGCACCCGGCCCGCACCGCCAGCCCACCGTGCCATGTGGTCACCACGCGGCTGCTCGGAGCCGCTGCTGCCGCTCGCCTGGAGCTGCCCCCTGCCCGGAGGTGGCGGGGGGAGGGGGGCCGCAGAGCGGGCAGGCCGTGCGGATCGCCGAGCCCCAGCAGCCGATGCCCTGGACCACAGCAGCGGCGAAAGAAGGAACCCGAGCCCACCAGCTTCTGCGGGGGAGCCACCAGACCACCAAGATGCAGTCTTCAGCTTTGCCCGAGCCATGCACCTTCCCAAAACTGTTTTCCTCAGTTCTGTGACCTCCTTCCTCAGTCTTTCTCTCCCCTCGCTGCCCCTTCTCCCTAATTCCATCCCTAACGCCCTCCCCTTAACAAACCCCTGGGAATCCACTCCATCTTTCTAAACCCCGCACTTCAGCCACATGGCTAAGCCTCAACATTTCACTGAATTGCAAATTCTACTTTATGATCTCCTTCCCCTGTTATTCCAAGAGCAGGATAATATCCTTCTCTGCAATCCATACCCCTTTTTTCCTTATTTTGGGTAGATCACCGGGAGCAAACCACTTGAATGCGCAGGGTACCCCGAAAAGGTTTTCCTTTCGCTGAGTCCCTGGCTCCCCGTAACCTCCCCAGTTCCCAATCCCTATCCACTTGCTCTAGCTGAAAAGCGCACATCAGCTAGAGCTTTTATCCTAAAACTTTCTAACCTTTTTATCATTCTTACCAAATACCTGTCCTCTCTCCACCTCCTTCCTGTCCCCATGAAGTAGTTTTTACAATTATGCTTTTCTGGTTTGTGTGTGCTCATATTGCAGATTGTCCTGTTTTCAGTTTTAGAAAGCAGGGGCCTTTTGGGTCACAAGGGTAGATCCGACGAGAAGCAGTTTTGGATTGTTTCTTTAATAGTGAGGGTTCAGACAAAGTTAGACTGCTGAATCATAATCACTGTTGGGTTTATGCTGTCCTCAGTAGGTTCTGAGGGTGACTGATAACCTAAAATGGTGTCTAAAGGTTAGACACCTTTGGGCCAGTCACGCTGAAAAGACCAATCCTAAAATTCTCCTATGAGCTTAGTGCCAAAGGAGGCACTCGCTCATGCTTTAAATTCGCTTAAGATCTACAATATGGACCCACATAACCTGTTTATTACAATTAAATGCTCATTCTTTCTTTTCTGCCTACCACCAAAAGCAAACATCAAATCAAACGGACTGTTTAAAACATAATTCTCACTGCAACTGTATTTATTTTAATGTTACAAAACTGTATAACTACTGTTTCATTTTTCAAATTGTTAATTGTCATATTTCTCTTTGTCTTTTTAACGAAAAAAAGGGTGATGTGTTGTATTCCATTTTATTTAAATGGTATGCTCTGTCTCACCCCTCCGAAATGTATGGTATATTCTAAGCCTGTGGTCCTGCCCTGAACCCTCCTGTATCTGCAATCCCATTGGCCCAAGTCTGATTCCGCGCCCACTTCAATTCCCCTCTTAAGCTGTGCTAGGGGATCAGTCTGGCTCTTAGCCCGTCCTCTCTCT
>NW_024500273.1:0-573 GCF_017590055.1 Onychostruthus taczanowskii | reverse complement strand
CCGGGGGCCCCCCGGGGGGCCCCCCCCCCCCCCCCGCAAAACGAACCACAACACCCTCCCCTCCCTATCCCCAGGGTGTCAGGCCCATGCCCAGGGCACTCACCTTGCAGGAGCAGTGCCACCTTCCTGGCCATCCCGGTGTCCCCAGCCATGAGCACTGGCTGTCACTCGCTGGCAGGGGTGGCCGTCCCCTAGGTGGTGACTCTTTGGCCAAAGGGGAAGGAAGCGAGATCAGGTCTCGCCCTCATGTGGAGGCAGCACCTGGTGTGGGCAGGGTGGCCACAAGCCAGGCACAGGCTGTGGGCAGGGTGGGGGCAGCCTAAGGACAAGGCTGGGTGGCACACGTGGGACATGGAGTTGCCATGGGTGGGGGTTCAGTGCATTTTGTGGAGGTAGGGATGGGTGTCCAGGGGAATGGGGGGTCCCAGGAATGGGGTCCCTGGGAATGGGGGTCCTGAGGAGGGGGAGTCACTGGTAATGGGGGTCCCCAGGGCTGGGGGGGACTCAGGGATGGAAGTCCCAGGGGAACGGTGGCTAGAGTGACATGGGGTTGTGATAAATAGGTGTGATTCG
>NW_024500272.1:0-1106 GCF_017590055.1 Onychostruthus taczanowskii | reverse complement strand
AGAACAGAAGCAGAGGCTCAGAACACAGCAGCTAAGCAGCAATGAGTTAGACTTCTGCAAGGAGCAGCACAGGATGCCTCTTCCCTGCTTGTCCAGGACAACTGGCTCCTCAGACACTCACTGATTTTTGCTGCAGGGCATATTAACACTCAGCCTGGTAGTGTGTTAGTTCTAGATGCCACTGTGTGCATCAGCTAGAAACAGTGCTCCTAAGTTATGTCCATCCACTTGCAGAGTACCTCTGTGCTTGGTAAAAGTCTGAACCAAATGTCCCAGATGAGGAGGTTGTAACCCCTATTATGTGGGAACCAGGAGCAGGAGCTGGTGGGATGGAGCTGGCTTTGTTCAGTCCCAGCCTGGCAGAGATCAGCTGCTGTTGTATGTGACTGAGTCAGGCATCTTCTGTCTTCAGAAGGTGATGCCTGAGTGGTTCCGGAGGGGCTAATGGCCTTGGAGAAAACTTTGGCTGAAGTTATCAGGCAGTTACCTCTGTCACACACTTGTGCAGTGGCTTGTTCAAGACTTAGACATTGGTCATGTTTTCATGTTTTATTTCAGTTTTTGGCAGATGGAAATACCGTCATTGTGCACACAGGAAACCAGAGACACTCCAACTTTGGCTAGTTTCTACTAATGCGTAGGTGCAATCTGATATGTGTATAGCCTTATTTGAGACTTACATTTTGATTTAACGAAAATTTCTTCATGCACACCTCAGGTAAACCAGAAAATCACTTTTTACCAAGTAAATGTTGAAATAGTTACTAGGCTTATTTGTGATGGCTTTAATTTATACCTTAATTTGTGCAATTTTCCAATGACCTTGCATACATGTTTCTTGTTCTTTCTACTTTTCATTCTGTGAAATAAAAAATACTTCTGGTATAGCCAAGAAACTGAATCCAAGGCATGAGTTTTTTCCGTAAGAGATCTTCTGTGTAAGAGAAACTCAATAGGAATTAAATCACTGGATGTTATTCAGGAGTTGGCATTGATCTGTGGTCAGAAACATTTGTAGCAGTTATTAATTTTTCTAATCAGTTTTGTTTATCCTGGTAGTTTTGGTTGAAGATGCTTTTTATATATTATATAATATATATATTATA
>NW_024500271.1:0-1106 GCF_017590055.1 Onychostruthus taczanowskii | reverse complement strand
AAATAGATAACTTTTTGCTCATAACACCTGACATCCCTCTCTGGCCTCCTCCTCCACCTCTGGTGCCCCCAGGTTCCTGACAGACCTGTCCTGGCTGCTGTGCCAGCCTGGCCTGAGCTCTGCCCTTTGGGGTGGGTTTCCCTGCCTCCCTTGGACCCGAGGATCTGAACTCGATGAGTTCAGAGTTCTCTCCAGCCTAAATGATCCCATTATTCCTTTCCTCCCCAGTATTTCTCTGCCCTTTTCCCGGCTGCAGCCTCCTATTTCATTTACTTCAGCTCATGTTAAATGGCCCACAGGGGCCGTGTCTCCTCTGCACAGGCACGTTCCCTGTCAGTCCCTGAGCCAGGCCAGCACAAGGCCAGACCCAGCTACACCCCAGCAGCCACAGAAATGCTCAACAACTTATCCTGAGACACAATTCACTCCCCTGCCTCTCCCTCGGGGTCTGCTGATGCAGTGATCCATAAAACTTATGAGAAATATTTATAAAGGTGACAGCCCTGACGTGGAGAATTAAATCACAATAGCAGAATGTGCCAATTTAGTAGCTTGTGAAGTTCGAGTGAAAAACCCCACCAAAACCAGATGAAGAACTGTCACAGCTGAGAAAAACAAGTCTGAGCAGAGCTGGAGCTCTGGGTTTGGTGCCTGTGCAGAGCAGCAGGAGGATGATGGGGGCCAGGGGACAGCAGGGGGACAGCGCTGAGCCCGCTGTGACAGGCTGAGAGGAGCCACAAGTGCCCCTGCAGCACTCTGAAGGGATGACAAAGCAGCCCAAACAACGCACCAGAGGCATCTGCTGCTTTTTAATGAAAGGGAATAACAGGCTTTGCAGTCTGGGCACAGGAGGGCACAGCGAAGCACCCGTCTCACATCCCCCAGGCTGCTCCTGGCACCTGGGAGTGCCCAGGCTCTGCCCTTTGGCACCAGGGCTGTCCCCAGCAGGCAGCAGGGACAGACCCAAGGCCAGCACAGGAGCCCCCAGCTGGCTCTGCAGGGCTCTGCTGGTTCTGCCCGGGTGGGGAACAAACTGTACAGGAGATTTCGAGCCACAGAACCATTAAATCATGGAATGCCCTGAGTTGGAGGGGTCCTCAGAGCCC
>NW_024500270.1:0-1106 GCF_017590055.1 Onychostruthus taczanowskii | reverse complement strand
TTGTTTGTTTGTTTGTTTTAAACAAAGGAGACACGCAATGAATCAGTGACTTCATCCCACTGCATGTTGTCTTTTGGCACTGATGTAAACTCATCTCTAAAAGAAGTCACAGACAAGATTTTTCCTGTCCAAAAAGATAGTCTTCTGTCCAAACAACTTCACTAATTTTCTTACTTACAAGCATTTAGTCAAGATCAAATAACATCAAGTTATAGATAATTTAATCCTCTTCCTTAACACTTTAATCTTTTAAGATTAACTGATGATATGGATATATCAAGCAATCACTGCAAGCCAGACCAGTATATGAATAAAACAAAACAAGAAATTATACAGTCATGCTCTTCCCTTTCATACCTACTTACTTACATAGCCAGGTCTCTCATTTTAATATAAAAGTGTTACTTAAATGCCATTTTGCTCTTCATTTCCATAATTATTCTCCCTAGAAACACCCTTTAACAACAAAGCATTTTTACATTTGAAAAAGCCATACATATTTCTTGGGTTTTCTTTACTTAATGGCTTGCTACTGTCTACAAAGAGTATTAACCCACTGTGGCCTCTCCCACTGTAATGCTTCGGTCAAAATAAATTAAGGCCTTTTCTTTTTTCCTAGAATTTGGAAAAAAAGACTACTTGGTCTCCACAGGATCTCAGACAGCCAAGATGAAGCAGGAAGGCTATCACAACTTCTTAGGGACAAAGCAGGATTCTTCAGCATCAAACAATCAAGACAATAATGAGGTACTTTTATGTGCATTAAAGGCCAACAACTCCCACAATCAAACAGGACACTCCTGGGTGCCTCTCATATGCTTTGGGTGGGAAACACAGACTGGAGAGGCAGAGAAGCTGATAAACTAGATAGAAGCACATAAGCTGGATATAAGCTGCCAGACTGCATTTTATGTATCACATTTTCCACCACTATTAAATGAAGGAGCAGAAATCAGCAAATGGGGCTGAAGAGTTTGCATCATCTGCAATTGCTGCACCAGACTTCTTGGCAGCGTATCAGTTCAGGACTTCTTCACAAAACAAAAGAGAGCAAACAGCTCTCTATCTCTGCAGCCACAACATCAAAGTTTGAGGGTTTCTGGGGC
>NW_024500269.1:0-1106 GCF_017590055.1 Onychostruthus taczanowskii | reverse complement strand
AAAACCCCAAAACCCTCCCAAAAATTCCGTAAAAATCCCCAAGAATCTCCCAAAAAACCCCAAAAATCCCCGCAAAAAATCCCAAGAAAAATCCCCTAAATTCCCAAAAAAAACCCAAAATCCCAAAAAAATCTTCCAAAAAAATACCAAAAAATCCTCAAAAAAGAAAAAAAACCCAAACCCCCAAAAATTCCCAAAAAATTCCCCAAAAAATCCCAACTACCCCAAAAAAACCTAAAATCCCCCCATAAATCTGCCAAAAATCCCTCCAAAAAACCCCAAAAATTCAAAAAAAAACCCCCAAAACCCCCAAAAATCCCCCCAAAAAACCCAACCCAAAATATCCCCAAAACTTCCAAAAATCCCCCAAAAATTCACAAAAAATCCCAAATACCCCAAAATCCCCCCAAAAATCTGCCAAAAAACCCTCCAAAAATCCTCAAAAAAAAGCCAAAAATTCTCAAAAAAAAAACCCCAAAAACCCCCAAAAATCTCCTGAAAAACCCCAAAAATCCCCCAAAAAATCTGTCAAAAATCCTCAAAAAAACCCCCAAAATTCCCAAAAAAAACCCCAAAACCCCCAAAAATTCCCCAAAAAACCCCTCAAAATCCTCCAAAAATCCCCAAAATACCCCCAAAACTTCCAAAAATCCCCCAAAAATTCACAAAAATCCCCCAAAAATTCACAAAAAATCCCAAATACCCCAAAATCCCCCCAAAAATCTGCCAAAAAACCCTCCAAAAATCCTCAAAAAAAAGCCAAAAATTCTCAAAAAAAAAACCCCAAAAACCCCCAAAAATCTCCTGAAAAACCCCAAAAATCCCCCAAAAAATCTGTCAAAAATCCTCAAAAAAACCCCCAAAATTCCCAAAAAAAACCCCAAAACCCCCAAAAATTCCCCAAAAAACCCCTCAAAATCCTCCAAAAATCCCCAAAATACCCCCAAAACTTCCAAAAATCCCCCAAAAATTCACAAAAATCCCCCAAAAATTCACAAAAAATCCCAAATACCCCAAAATCCCCCCAAAAATCTGCCAAAAAACCCTCCAAAAATCCTCAAAAAAAAGCCAAAAATTCTCAAAAAAAAAACCCCAAAAACCCCCAA
>NW_024500268.1:0-1107 GCF_017590055.1 Onychostruthus taczanowskii | reverse complement strand
AAATTGAGGCTCAAAATTCCTGAAAATTGGGATGGAATTTCAATTTTGGCCTCCAAATTCCCAATTTTTACCCAATAAATTGTTTCAGAAAAAAGATTTATGTCTCAAAATCTTCTGGTTTTAGGCAATTTTTGACTGAAAATTTTAAAATTCAACCTAAACTTCCAGGCAAATCCACAACTGCCAAAATCCGGGGCAAAATCAGCATTTTAGGTGGGAAAACCTCCAAAAACTCCCCCAAAAATCCAAATTTTTGCTGCAAAAGCGTTAAAAATTTGGGTTAAAACGACATTTCTGGACTGAAATTGGGGGGTTGGGGTTTGGGGGTTTTCTGGGATTTTGGGGTTTTTTGGGATTTTGGGGTTTTTTTGGGGATTGGGGTTTTCTGGGATTTGGGGTTTTCTGGGATTTTGGGGTTTCCTGTGGTTTTGGGGTTCCCTGGGGTTTTGGGGTTTTTGGGGTTCCCTGGGGTTTTGGGGTTTTCTGGGTTTTTGGGGTCCCCTGGGGTTTTGGGGTTTTTTGGGGTCCCTGGGGTTTTTGGGGTCCCCTGGGGTTTTGGGGTTTTTTGGGGTTTTCTGGGATTTTGGGGTTCTCTGGGATTTTGAGATTTTTTGGGGATTTCTGGGATTTTAGGGGTTTCTGAGATTTTGAGATTTTCTGGGATTTTCTGGGATTTTGGGGTTCTCTGGGATTTTGAGGTTTGCTGGGTTTGGGGTTTGCTGGGATTTTGGGATTTTTTGGGGTTTTCTGGGGTTTCGGGGTTTTCTGGATTTTGGGGTTTTCTGGGGTTTGGGGTTTTCTGGGGTTTGGGGTTTTCTGGGGTTTGGGGTTTTCTGGATGCCGCGTCGTCCAGCCAGGGCTCCTCCTCCCCCAGCGTCTTCACCTTCCTTTTTGGGGCAAAAAATCCACATTTTGGGGTTCCCAAAACCGCCCCAAAGCAGCTCCGAACCCCCAAAATCCTCCTGGCTTTTCTCTGCTTCCCAAACTTTCCAAATTTTTCTCATTATTTTTAAAGATTCTTTTCTTGCACCGGAAAATTCTACCCCGAAATCTTTTTTGTGCTACCCAAAAATATTTCCTGTGTCCCAAAATCTTCCCAACCCTCCC
>NW_024500267.1:0-1107 GCF_017590055.1 Onychostruthus taczanowskii | reverse complement strand
CCAAAATGGGAAAAAATCTCCAAAAATTGGGGGAAAAATCCACAAAAATTGTGAAAAATATCGCCAAAAATTGGGGAAAAATCGCCAAAAATGGGAAAAAAGTCGCCAAAAATGGGAAAAAATCCCCAAAAATTGGGGGAAAAAAAAAATCTCCCAAAATTGGGAAAAAATCCACAAAAAATTGGGAAAAAAAATCCCACAAAATTGGGAAGAAATCCCAAAAAATTGGAGAAAAAAAATCCCCAAAATTGGGGAAAAAATCCCAAAAAATTGGGGAAAAAATTCACCAAAAATGGGAAAAAAATCGCCAAAAATTGAGGAAAAATCGCCAAAAATTGTGAAAAAAATCCCTAAAAATTGGGGGGAAAATCCACAAAAATTGTGAAAAATATCCCCAAAAATTGGGGAAAAAAATCGCCAAAAATTGAGGAAAAATCGCCAAAAATTGTGAAAAAAATCCCTAAAAATTGGGGGGAAAATCCACAAAAATTGTGAAAAATATCCCCAAAAATTGGGGAAAAAAATCGCCAAAAATTGAGGAAAAATCGCCAAAAATTGTGAAAAAAATCCCTAAAAATTGGGGGGAAAATCCACAAAAATTGTGAAAAATATCCCCAAAAATTGGGGAAAAAAATCGCCAAAAATTGAGGAAAAATCGCCAAAAATTGTGAAAAAAATCCCTAAAAATTGGGGGGAAAATCCACAAAAATTGTGAAAAATATCCCCAAAAATTGGGGAAAAAAATCGCCAAAAATTGAGGAAAAATCGCCAAAAATTGTGAAAAAAATCCCTAAAAATTGGGGGGAAAATCCACAAAAATTGTGAAAAATATCCCCAAAAATTGGGGAAAAAAATCGCCAAAAATGGGAAAAAAGTCGCCAAAAATGGGAAAAAATCCCCAAAAATTGGGGGAAAAAAAAATCTCCCAAAATTGGGAAAAAATCCACAAAAAATTGGGAAAAAAAATCCCACAAAATTGGAGAAAAAATCCCGAAAAATTGGGGAAAAAATTCGCCCAAAATGGGAAAAAATCTCCAAAAATGGGGGAAAAAAAAATCCCCAAAAATTGGGGAACAAATCCCCCAAAATTGGGAAGAAATCCCAAAA
>NW_024500266.1:0-1122 GCF_017590055.1 Onychostruthus taczanowskii | reverse complement strand
GTTCTCCTTGTCTCAGACTATGTTAAAGAATTCTTGTGTGCATGTAAATCCAGCACTTCTGCAAGTGTCAGAGCTAAGCATGTGCAGGCGGACAGATCAATGCATGCTTAGTAAGCCCAGTCCTACAGCAAGACAGAAGGCTCCAGCCATCTGCCACTGCAGGAAAATACAGCTTGAATGGCTGTGAATTCACCACCTAGAGCAGCTGTGCTGCACCTGGCAGACAGGCAGCTCTGAAGATTATGAAAGTATTTTTGAAGACAAGTAGAACATCAGAGTTTTAAGAAATACACCTGGCAAGTTATCAGCTGGAGATTGTCCAAAGGAGAATATTCCTCCACTAAATTTGTGCAGTCACATAATTACAGAATGGTTTGGGTTGGAAGGCCCTTGATTATTTTCATGGCCTCTTCTGGACTCTCACCAGCAGGTCCATGTCCTTCCCATGGTAGGGGTCCCAGAGCTGGAAGCAGCACTTCAGGTGGGGTCTCACCAGAGTCCTTCCTGGACCTGCTGCCCATGCTGCTGTTGATGAAGCCCAGGACACAGGTGGCTTTCTGGGCTGCCAGTGCGTGTTGGGTTTCTTGTCAACCAACACCCCCAAATCTTTCTCTGCAGGGCTGCTCTTGAGCTGTTCATCCCCCAGCCTGTATTTGTGCCTGGGATTGTCTCAACCCAGCTGAAGAACCTTGCACTTTGTCAAACTTCACAAGGTTCTCAAGAGTCCACTACTCAAGCTTGTCAAGGACCCTCTAATGACATCCCTTTCCCTTACAGAAACCCAGCATCTCTTCTCTGTCCACTGAACTACAGCTCCCAGCAAATATTAATACAGGGAGGTAATATCTGATTTGCTAGACCTCAGCTTGACCACTACATAGAACCTCAGTGACCCTTTGTAAGGGGCATACCAGAAAAAAGAGATTACATTAGCTTGTGACAACACCCCACAGACCCAGCCCCTGAACATACTCGTACGAGTAAGTGCCACAAGATGCAGGGCAACAAAACACTTTCCTCTTAAGACATTAATTGTTTTCTGAGTAACAAGAGCAAATACAGCAAATGCACTTGGTAAGAAAAATTAATGAGAGCTCAGTCTGCAAAAATGAGAAAAAACTT
>NW_024500265.1:0-1108 GCF_017590055.1 Onychostruthus taczanowskii | reverse complement strand
TTTTTTCCCGAGCAGCCAATCAACGCACGGCTCTCACCCCGGCAACAGATTTTGACCAATCAGAATAGGGGAGAGAAACGGCGGGAAACACTTAGCCAATGGCAGTGCCGGCTGCCTCACGGCCCGGGGCCAATCAGAGCACGGAAGCCGTGAGGGGAGAAGCGGTGGGGGGGACGAAATGGCGGCCGGGAGGAACCGGGCGAGGTTCGAGGGGTCCTGAGGGGATTTTGGGGTGAATTTGGGGTGAATTTCGGGGATTTTGGGGGATCCCCGATGGATTTTTGAGGGGATTTGTGGGATTTGGGGGGGTCCTGGTGTTTTTTGGGGAGGATTTGAGTGATGTTGGGGGGACCCCTGAGGGGTTTTGAGGGATTTTAGGGGGTCTGGGTGAATTTGGGGTGAATTTCGGAGATTTTTGGGGGGTCCCGGGTGGATTTTTGAGAGGATTTGGGGGGTCCTGGTGGTTTTTGGGGAGGATTTGAGTGATTTTGGGGGGATCCCTGAGGGGTTTTGAGGGATTTTCGGGGGAATTTGAGGGATTTTGGGGGTCTCGGTTGGATTTTGGGGGGAGTTGAGGGATTTGGGGGGGTGTGGTCCCTGAGGGATTTTGAAGGGATTTTGGGGGTCCCGGGTGGGTTTTGGGGAGATTTGAGAGATTTCGAGAATCCCTTGTGGGGTTTGAGGGATCCTGAGGGATTTTGGGGTCAATTTGGGGGTCCCGGGTGAGGTTTTGGGGCCATTTCAGGAATTTTGGGGCGATTTGAGGGATTTATGAGGGGATTTTGGGGGTCCCTGAGGGGATTTGTGGAATTTTGGGGATCCCAGGTGGATTTTGGGGTGAAATTTTGGATTTTTAGGGATCCCAGGTGGATTTTGGGGTGAATTTGTGGAATTTTGGGGTGAATCTGTGGAATTCTGGGGACTTTAGGGATTCTAGGTGGAATTTTGAGGATCCGAGGTGGATTTTGGGGTGAATTTGTGGAATTTTGGGGATCCCAGGTGGATTTTGGGGTGAATTTCTGGAATTTTGGGGATCCCAGGTGGATTTTGGGGTTAATTTGTCGAATTTTGGGGATCCCCAGTGGATTTTGGGGTGAATTTGTGGAAT
>NW_024500264.1:0-1108 GCF_017590055.1 Onychostruthus taczanowskii | reverse complement strand
AATTTACCACAAATTTACCCAAATCCACCCAAATTTGCACAAATGTACCCAAAACTCAAGGAAATTTACCCAAAATTCTTGGAAATCTACCCAAACCCACCCAAATTTACCCAAAATTCACTCAAATTCACCCAAATTTACCCCCAATTCCCCCAAATTTTCCCAAATCCACACAAATTTACCCAAAATCTACCCATAATCTGCCCCAATTTACCCCAAATTTACCCAAATCTGCCCAAATTTAGGCAAATGTAGTCAAAACTCATGGAAATCTACCCAAACCCTGCCCAAAGTTACCCAAAATTCACCCAAATTCACCCCCAATTTCCCCAAAATCCACCCACATTTCCCCAGATCCACATAAATTTACCCAAAATCTGCCCAAATTTACCCAAAATCCACCAAAATGTACCCCGATCTGCCCAAATTCACACAAAATTACCCCAAATCCACCCATAATCTGTCCCACTTTACCCCAAATCTGCCAAAATTTACTCAAATTCCCCCAAAATTCATGCAAAATTATGGAAATCCACCCCAATTTACCAGAAATCCACCCAAATTTCCCCAAATTTCCCCAAATTCTGCCCAAATTTCCCCAAATTCACAGAATTTTACCCAAATGCACCCAAAATTTACCCAAAATCCACCCCAAATCCTCCCAAATTTACTCAAATTCCCCCAAAATCTGCCAAAATTATGGAAATCTGCCCAAATTTACCAAAATCCACCCAAATTAACCCCAAATTTACCCCAAATCTGCCCAAAATTTACCCAAATCCTCCCTATTTTACTCCAAAATCTGCCCAGATTTTCCGCCAGAAGTTGACATTTAATTAAGTCTAAATTCTCTAAATTTTAATTTTTCAATTTCAGTGTCTAAAATGTGATTTTTCATGGGAAAAATTCAGATTTCTCATTATAAATTTGATACTTCAAGTCTCAAAATTTAAAATTCATATCAAAAATAGAAAAAATTTTGGGATTTTTTTTCTGTAATATTTAAGTCCCAAAATTCATATTTCTAATTATAATTTTTATTATAATAAATTTATTCTTATTATAATAATTTTATTATTTACATTATAATTAAAGTTAAACATTTTCT
>NW_024500263.1:0-1109 GCF_017590055.1 Onychostruthus taczanowskii | reverse complement strand
AAACTGCCCCAAAATGGCCCCAAAATCCCCTCCAAAATGGCCCCAAATTACCCCAAAAATGGAATCAAAATGCCTCAAAAACTGCCCTAAAATCTCCCAAAAATCAACCCCAAAATGGCCCCAAAATCTCCCAAAAATGCCCCAAAATCAGCCCCAGCCCCCGCTCCTCGCAGGCCAGGGGGGACCCCAAAAAATCCTCCTGGTGGGGGGGCCAAAATCCCAAATTAATTTGGGGTTGAAAAGCCCCAAAATAACAAAAAAATCGTCCTGAAATACCCCAAAAAATGCCCCAAAAACAACCCCAAAAATCATCCCAAAATAACCCAAAAATGCCCCAAAATGGCCCCAAAATGGCCCCAAAATCAACCCCAAAATGGCCCCAAATTAACCCAAAAACATCCCAAAATAACCCAAAAACTGCCCCAAAACGGCCCCAAAATGGCCCCAAAATCAACCCCAAAAATGGAACAAAATAACCCAAAAACTGCCCCAAAATGGCCCCAAAATCAACCCCAAAAATGGGCCCAAAATCTCCCAAAAATGGCCCAAAATTTCCACAAATTCCCCTCAAATTCCCCCAAATTTTCCCTAAAATTTCCCTCAATTTCCCCAAAATTCCCCCAAACTTTCCCCAAAATTTCCCTCAAATTCCCCTGAATTTTCCCAAAATTCCCTTAAAATTCCTCTGAATTCCCTGGAATTTCCCCCAAAATTCCCCAAATTCTCCCCAAAATTCCCCCAAACTTTCCCCAAAATTTCCCCCCAAATTTTCTCCAAATTCCCCCAAATTTCCCCTAAATTCCCTTAAAATTCCCCCAAAATTTCCCCAATTTCCCCCTAAATTCCCCCAAATTTTCCCCCAAATTCCCCTAAATTCCCCCAAATTTCCCCTAAATTCCCTTAAAATTCCCCCAAATTCCCTTAAAATTTCCCCCAAAATTTCCCCTAAAATTTTCCCCAAAATTTTCCCCAATTTTCCCCAAAAAATTCCCCACAAAATCCCCAAATTTTTCCCCCCAAATTTCCTCTCAAATTCTCCCAAAATTCCCCTAAAATTTCCCTCAAATCCCCCCAAATTTTCCCCCAAGTTCCCCCACATTTTCCCCCCA
>NW_024500262.1:74623-111713 GCF_017590055.1 Onychostruthus taczanowskii | reverse complement strand
GGCACCTGGGACACACCTGGGGGCACAGCTGAGGACACACCTGGGCACCTGGGACACACCTGGGCACAGCTGGGGCACACCTGGGGACACACCTGGGCACAGCTGGGGCACACCTGGGGACACACCTGGGCACAGCTGGGGACACTCCTGGGGACACACCTGGGCACCTGACGACACCTGGGCACCTGGGGACAGCTGGGGACACACCTAGGGACAGCTGGGGCACACATGGGACACACCTGGGCACAGCTGGGGCACACCTGGGACACACCTGAGGACAGCTGGGGACAACTGGGGGCACCTAGGGGACAGTTGGGGGACAGTTGAGGGGCACCTGGGCACACACCTGGGGGCACACCTGGAATCATCTGGGCGCACCTGGGAGCACCTGGGGACAGCCAGGAACACACCTGGGCACACCTGGGAGCACCTGGGCACATCTGGGCGCACCTGGGAGCACCTGGGCACGTCTGAGAACACACCTGGAGGCACTTAGGGACATCTGGACACACCTGGGGACTGCTGGAGGCACCTGGAGACATCTGGGGACACCTGGGCACACCTGGAGACACACCTGGAATTATCTGGGCACACCTGGGGGCACTTTGGGGACACCCCTGGGGGCACTTTGGGGACACCCCTGGGGGCACTTTGGGGACACCCCTGGGGGCACTTTGGGGACACCCCTGGGGGCACTTTGGGGACACCCCTGGGGGCACTTTGGGGACACCCCTGGGGGCACTTTGGGGACACCCCTGGGGGCACTTTGGGGACACCCCTGGGGGCACTTTGGGGACACCCCTGGGGGCACTTTGGGGACACCCCTGGGGGCACTTTGGGGACACCCCTGGGGGCACTTTGGGGACACACCTGGGGGCATTTTGGGGACACACCTGGACACACCGGGGCACACCTGGGGGCTCACCTGGCCACGCCCCCCTCTAACCCCTCCCCTTTTTCCCTCCCCCTCCCCCAGGAGACAAAACCACCCCAAACCCAGCGCCCCCAAGCCCCCTCCCCCGCCCAAAGCCGAGCCTCCCGAGAAACCCCAAAAAGCCGAAAAAGCCCCAAAATCCGAGAAGGGCCCGAAAGGGAGCCTGAAATTTGAGAGAGGACACAAAGATCTGGGGGGGGCCCAGAATTTGGGGAGAGACCCAAGTTTGGGGGGAACCCCAAAATTTGGAGATGGGATGGCAAAATTTGGGGAGGGGACCCCAAATTTGGGAAGGGTTGGGAAGGAAACCCCCAAATTTGAGGGAACCCCAAAATTTGGAAAGGTGTCGCTCACATGCAAAGGGGCGTGGCTCTCCCCTAAAGGGGCGTGGCTCCCTTAAAGGGGCGTGGCTCACTCAAAGGGGCGTGGCTCTGATTTAAAGTGACACACTCCTTTATGACTGGGGTGTGGCTCTCCCTTAAAGGGGCGTGGCTCTCTGAAAGGGGCGTGGCTCTCCCTTAAAGGGGTGTGGCCCTCATTTAAAAGGACACGGCCATCATTTAAAAGGGCGTGGCCCTCCCATAAAAGGCCATGACTCCCTTAAAAGGGCGTGGCTCTCAAAGGGGCGTGGCTCCCCTAAAGGGGCGTGGCTCTCCCTTAAAGGGCCCGCGCTCCTTTATAACGGGGGCGTGTCTCTGAGTTGTGGGCGGGGGTTTCCCCCGTTTCTGGGGGGTGGGCGTGTCCCTGAGCCCCTCCCCTTAAAGGGGCGGTGTCGCGCAGAGCGGGCCCCGCCCGGGCGGGTGCTGAACACGCGGGCCATGAAGGAAATGTACCGGAGCTACGTGGAGATGCTGGTCAGCACCGCCCTGGACCCCGACATGATCCAGGCCCTGGAGGACACCAACGGTGAGCCCCGCCCCCCCAGGGACCCCCCAAAACTGCCCCGATCCCCCCACGCTCACCTGTGCACACCCGCGCTCACCTGTGCCCCCGCGCTCCCCTGTGCACCCCCGTGCTCACCTGTGCACACCCGCGCTCACCTGTCCCCCGCGCTGCCCCGCAGGAGGCCCTGCACACCTTCCCGCAGCTGCACGCCGAGCCCGGCGAGTCCCTGGTGCGCCTGCGCCCGGGGGGCGACCCCTACAACCGCAAAACCCTCAGCAAGGTCAAGAGGAGCGTGGGCAAGCCCCAGGTACGGGGTCACTGGGGGTCCTGGGGGGTTTGGGGGGACCCCTACAACCGCAAAACCCTCAGCAAGGTCAAGAGGAGCGTGGGCAAGCCCCAGGTACGGGGTCACTGGGGGTCCTGGGGGGTTTGGGGGGACCCCTACAACCGCAAAACCCTCAGCAAGGTCAAGAGGAGCGTGGGCAAGCCCCAGGTATGGGGTCACGGGGGGGCCCTGAGGGGTCACGGGGGGTTTGGGGGGTCTCAGATGGGTCACAGGTGAGTTCTAGGGGGTCACAGGTGGGTTTTGGGGTCCATGGGGTGTTCACAACACAAAACCCTCAGCAAGGTCAAGAGGAGCGTGGGTAGGGGTAGGGTTGGGGGTCCCTGAGGAGTCCCAGGGGGGATTTGGGGGTCCCAGGTGGGATTTGGGGGTCACCAGGGGAGGCACAGATGGGTTTGGGGTCGCCAGGTGGGTTTGGGGTGTCCTGTGGCATCCCCAGGTGTGTTTGGAGGATCTCAGGTGGGTCTGGGGGTCCCATGGGGGGGTCTCAGGCAGGTTTGGGGGTCCCAGAGGATCCCCAGGTGGGTCTGGGGGTCCCAGAGGATCCCCAGGTGTGTTTGGGGTGTCTCAGGTGTGTCTGGGGGTCCCAGAGGATCCCCAGGTGTGTTTGGGGTGTCTCAGGTGTGTCTGGGGGTCCCAGAGGATCCCCAGGTGTGTTTGGGGTGTCTCAGGTGTGTCTGGGGGTCCCAGAGGATCCCCAGGTGTGTTTGGGGTGTCTCAGGTGGGTCTGGGGGTCCCAGAGGACCCCCAGGTGGGTCTGGGTGTCTCAGGTGGGTCTGGGGGTGCCAGAGGATCCCCAGGTGGGTTTGGGGTGTCTCAGGTGGGTCTGGGGGTCCCAGAGGATCCCCAGGTGGGTCTGGGTGTCTCAGGTGGGTCTGGGGGTGCCGGGGGTCCCTGAGGCCGGCTGTCCCCGCAGGAGTTCAAGGTGGAGGTGGAGAAGTCGTTCCTGTACACGCTGTACCACTCCCTGCACCACTACAAGTACCACACCTTCCTGCGCTGCAAGGACGAGGTGACACACCTGGGACACCTGGGGACACCTGGGGGGCACCGGGGACACCTGGGGACACCTGGGACATCTGGGACACCTGGGGACACCTGGGAGATCTGGGGACACCTGGGGGGCACCTGGGGAGGACACCTGGGGGCACCTGGGACATCTGGGGACACCTGGGGGGACACCTGGGGACACCTGGCACACCTGGGGGACACCTGGGGACACCTGGCACACCTGGGGACACCGGGGACACCTGGGGCCCCACCGGGGACACCTGGGACATCTGGGGACACCTGGGGGGCACCGGGGACACCTGGGACACCTGGGGACACCTGGGGACACCTGGGACACCTGGGGATACACCTGGGACACCTGAGGGACTGGGACACCTGTGACACCTGGGACACCTGGGGGGCAGCGGGGACACCTGGGACATCTGGGGACACCTGGCACACCTGGGGGGCACCGGGGACACCTGGGACACCTGGGGGGCACCGGGGACACCTGGGACACCTGGGGACACCTGGGGGGCACCGGGGACACCTGGGACATCTGGCACACCCCCTGTCACCTGGGACACCCCCCTGACACCTGGGCCACACCCTGTCACCTGGGTCCCCTGCCTGTCACCTGGGCCATGCCCCCATCACCTGGGCCACACCCCTGTCACCTGGGCCGTGCCCCCATCACCTGGGCCACACCCTGTCACCTGGGCCACACCCTGTCACCTGGGTCACCTGCCTGTCACCTGGGCCATCCCCTCATCACCTGGGCCACACCCCTGTCACCTGGGCCGTGCCCCCATCACCTGGGCCACACCCTGTCACCTGGGCCACACCCTGTCACCTGGGCCACACCCTGACACCTGGGTCACCTGCCTGTCACCTGGGCCATCCCCTGTCACCTGGGCCATCCCCTGTCACCTGTGTCCGTCCCCTGTCACCTGTGTCCATGCCCTGTCACCTGTGTCCATCCCCTCACGCTGACCACGCTGGTGGTCACTTTGGTCACTTTGCCGCAGTGACCGTCCCGCTCACGGCGGCCATCCCGTGGTGGTCATCTCCACCCCACTGACCATTCCCTGCCCCACTGACCATTCCCTGCCCCACTGACCATTCCCCACCCCACTGACCATTCCCCACCCACTGACCATTCCCTGACCCTGTCCCCTGGGTCACCTGCCTGTCACCTGGGCCATGCCCCCATCCCCTGGGCCACACCCCTGTCACCTGGGTCACCTGCCTGTCACCTGGGCCATGCCCCCATCACCTGGGCCACACCCCTGTCACCTGGGTCACCTGCCTGTCACCTGGGCCACACCCCTGTTCACCTGGGCCACACCCTGTCACCTGGGCCACACCCTGTCACCTGGGTCACCTGCCTGTCACCTGGGCCATCCCCTGTCACCTGGGCCATCCCCTGTCACCTGTGTCCGTCCCCTGTCACCTGTGTCCATGCCCTGTCACCTGTGTCCATCCCCTCACGCTGACCACGCTGGTGGTCACTTTGGTCACTTTGCCGCAGTGACCGTCCCGCTCACGGCGGCCATCCCGTGGTGGTCATCTCTGCCCCACTGACCATTCCCTGCCCCACTGACCATTCCCTACCCCACTGACCATTCCCTACCCCACTGACCACTCCCTGCCCCACTGACCTCTCCCACGCACTGAGCGCTCGCGCTGACGCTGTCCCGTGTCCCCGCAGACGACGGCCATCGAGGGCCGCGCCGAGGACCTGGGCCAGGAGGAGGTGGTGCAGCGCTGCATGCGCAACCAGCCCTGGCTCGAGCGCCTCTTCGACTCCTTCAGCGACCTCCTGGCCCAGGCGCGCGCCAAGTGCGCCTGACCCCGGCGGGGACACCCCGGGGGACACCCCCGAATGGGGACACCCCTGAATGGGGACACCCCGGGGGACACCCCCGAATGGGGACACCCCGGGGGACACCCCCGAATGGGGACACCCCCGAATGGGGACACCCCTGAATGGGGACAACCCAGCAGGGACATCCCCTGAATGGGGACACCCTGATGGGGACACCCCAACGGGGACACTCCAATGGGGACACCCCCTGAATGGGGACACCCCTGAATGGGGACACCCTGGGGGACACCCCAATGGGGACACCCCAGGGGGACATCCCCCGAATGGGGGCACCCCCGAATGGGGACACCCCAACGGGGACACCCCAACGGGGACACCCCCTGAATGGGGACACCCCAACAGGGACACCCCCCAATGGGGGCACCCCAGCGGGGACACCCCCGAATGGGACACCCCTGAATGGGGGACACCCCAAAAGGGGACACTCCTGAATGGGGACACCCCCAACACGGGGACACCCCAGCCAGGGACACCCCAAATGGGGACACCCCCAAGAGGAGGACACCCCCGCCCAGAAACAGGGGGACACCCCAAAACGGCGGGGGGACACCCCCAGGACAAGGACTGAACCTCCTGCCATGGGGACGGAGCTGCCGGGATGGGGACACCAATGTGGGGACACCCCCCCAAAAACGGGGACACCAATGTGGGGACACCCCCCAGAAACGGGGACACCCCCCAAAAACGGGGACACCAATGTGGGGACACCCCCCAGAAACGGGGACACCCCCCAAAAACGGGGACACCCCCCAAAAAACGGGGTGACAGCCCCGGAACGGCGGGGGGGACAAGGACTGGGCCTCTTCCCATAGGGACACCAATGTGGAGGGGGGCACCCCAAAATACAGGGACCCCCCCCAAAAATTGGGACCATCCCAAAAGCCTCTCGAAATGGGGGGGTGGATGTTTTTGGGATAAGGATTGGAGCTCCTGCAGCAGGGGTGGGATTGGGGACACACCTGAGACCCCCCCAGGGCACCCCAAAACATCAGGGGATCCCCAAAAATGGGGGGGAGGAGTGGGACAGACCCCCCCCTGGGGGTGGGAGGGCACCTCAAAAATGGGGACACCCCCAAAGGGTAGGGACACCCCAAAAATGGGAACAGCTCTGGGGGAACCCCCCCCCCATTTCCTGACAGGCCTGTGGACCCCCCCAGGACACAGGGACCCCCCCCAAAATTGGGGGACACCTCCCCCCAAGAGCTGCACCCCAAAAATGGGGGCCCACACACATTTGGGGACCCCTCCTTTTGACGACAGCCCCCCCACAAGAATTGGGGCACCCCCTTTTTAGGGACCCCCCCCAAAATCACCCCAGCAGGGTCTGTGTGTGTCCCCCTCCCCCCTTTTCTCTGGGGGGGGGCTCTGGCCATTCACACAGTTTGGGGGGGTGAAATTTGGGGGAGTCTCAACTCTGGGCAGTCAGGTTTGGGGGTCCTACAATGGGGGGGGGTCTCATTTTGGGGTGAGATGTCAGATTTTAGGGTTCAACATTTGGAGAGATTGTGGGAATGGGGTTCAGATTTTGGGGGGATGACGTGAATTTGGGGGGTTGCTCAGGTTTTGGGGAGTCACTCAACTTGGGGAATCGGGTTTGAGGGTCCCATAATGAAGTCTCATTTTTGAGGTGGGATGTCCGAATTTAAGGTTCCCATTTTGGGGGTGGACACGTGGGTTGGGGGGGCTCAGTCTTGGGGTCGAACTTTTGGGGGAGGCGGTCACACGATTCGGGGGACAATTTGGGAGGCCTCATGATTTGGGGAGGGGGTCTGACATTCCCAAAATACACACAAACACACACCCAGGCGGGACCCCCCAAATTCCCCCAAAATCCAGTGCAAGGACTTACTGTGGCCATGGCAGCACTAAGGAAATGAAGCACCCCAGGGCTCTTTTTTGGTCATTTTTCTCACCATTTTCCCTTTTTTACTCACTTTTCCCCTCAGGTTTCCCACCAGTTTTTCTCTCACACTTCCCGTCCTTCTGTCCCTTCACATTTCCCATCATTTTGGCCTCGTGTTGTTTGGTTTTTTTCCCTTTAACACCCGTTTTCCTTCCTGTTTCCTGTCTTTTCCCCTCACGTTTCCCACCTTTCCTGCCCTCATGTTTCCCACCTTTTCTTCTGCTTATTTCCCATCCTTTTTACTCGTTTATGATCTTTTTTGCCTTCCATTTCCAGCCTTTTCCCCTCATGTTTCAATCCTTTTTTCCCCCTCCCATTTCCCGCCCTTTCTCCCCTCACGTTTCCTCCCTCACATTTTCAACCGTTTTCTCTCCTTGTTTCCTACTCTTTCTTCCTCTCATTTCCCCTCCTTTTTCCTCAAGTTTCCTGTCCTTTTTGCCTTCCATTTCCAGCCTTTTCCCCTCATGTTTCAATGCTTTTTTCCCCCTCCCATTTCCCGCCCTTTCTCCCCTCACGATCCCCACCATTTTGTCCCCTCACGTTTCCTCCCTCACATTTTCAACCGTTTTCTCTCCTTGTTTCCTACTCTTTCTTCCTCTCATTTCCCCTCCTTTTTCCTCAAGTTTCCTGTCCTTTTTGCCTTCCATTTCCAGCCTTTTCCCCTCATGTTTCAATGCTTTTTTCCCCCTCCCATTTCCCGCCCTTTCTCCCCTCACGATCCCCACCATTTTGTCCCCTCACGTTTCCTCCCTCACATTTTCAACCGTTTTCTCTCCTTGTTTCCTACTCTTTCTTCCTCTCATTTCCCCTCCTTTTTCCTCAAGTTTCCTGTCCTTTTTGCCTTCCATTTCCAGCCTTTTCCCCTCATGTTTCAATGCTTTTTTCCCCCTCCCATTTCCCGCCCTTTCTCCCCTCACGATCCCCACCATTTTGTCCCCTCACGTTTCCTCCCTCACATTTTCAACCGTTTTCTCTCCTTGTTTCCTACTCTTTCTTCCTCTCATTTCCCCTCCTTTTTCCTCAAGTTTCCTGTCCTTTTTGCCTTCCATTTCCAGCCTTTTCCCCTCATGTTTCAATGCTTTTTTCCCCCTCCCATTTCCCGCCCTTTCTCCCCTCACGATCCCCACCATTTTGTCCCCTCACGTTTCCTCCCTCACATTTTCAACCGTTTTCTCTCCTTGTTTCCTACTCTTTCTTCCTCTCATTTCCCCTCCTTTTTCCTCAAGTTTCCTGTCCTTTTTGCCTTCCATTTCCAGCCTTTTCCCCTCATGTTTCAATGCTTTTTTCCCCCTCCCATTTCCCGCCCTTTCTCCCCTCACGATCCCCACCATTTTGTCCCCTCACGTTTCCTCCCTCACATTTTCAACCGTTTTCTCTCCTTGTTTCCTACTCTTTCTTCCTCTCATTTCCCCTCCTTTTTCCTCAAGTTTCCTGTCCTTTTTGCCTTCCATTTCCAGCCTTTTCCCCTCATGTTTCAATGCTTTTTTCCCCCTCCCATTTCCCGCCCTTTCTCCCCTCACGATCCCCACCATTTTGTCCCCTCACGTTTCCTCCCTCACATTTTCAACCGTTTTCTCTCCTTGTTTCCTACTCTTTCTTCCTCTCATTTCCCCTCCTTTTTCCTCAAGTTTCCTGTCCTTTTTGCCTTCCATTTCCAGCCTTTTCCCCTCATGTTTCAATGCTTTTTTCCCCCTCCCATTTCCCGCCCTTTCTCCCCTCACGATCCCCACCATTTTGTCCCCTCACGTTTCCTCCCTCACATTTTCAACCGTTTTCTCTCCTTGTTTCCTACTCTTTCTTCCTCTCATTTCCCCTCCTTTTTCCTCAAGTTTCCTGTCCTTTTTGCCTTCCATTTCCAGCCTTTTCCCCTCATGTTTCAATGCTTTTTTCCCCCTCCCATTTCCCGCCCTTTCTCCCCTCACGATCCCCACCATTTTGTCCCCTCACGTTTCCTCCCTCACATTTTCAACCGTTTTCTCTCCTTGTTTCCTACTCTTTCTTCCTCTCATTTCCCCTCCTTTTTCCTCAAGTTTCCTGTCCTTTTTGCCTTCCATTTCCAGCCTTTTCCCCTCATGTTTCAATGCTTTTTTCCCCCTCCCATTTCCCGCCCTTTCTCCCCTCACGATCCCCACCATTTTGTCCCCTCACGTTTCCTCCCTCACATTTTCAACCGTTTTCTCTCCTTGTTTCCTACTCTTTCTTCCTCTCATTTCCCCTCCTTTTTCCTCAAGTTTCCTGTCCTTTTTGCCTTCCATTTCCAGCCTTTTCCCCTCATGTTTCAATGCTTTTTTCCCCCTCCCATTTCCCGCCCTTTCTCCCCTCACGATCCCCACCATTTTGTCCCCTCACGTTTCCTCCCTCACATTTTCAACCGTTTTCTCTCCTTGTTTCCTACTCTTTCTTCCTCTCATTTCCCCTCCTTTTTCCTCAAGTTTCCTGTCCTTTTTGCCTTCCATTTCCAGCCTTTTCCCCTCATGTTTCAATGCTTTTTTCCCCCTCCCATTTCCCGCCCTTTCTCCCCTCACGATCCCCACCATTTTGCCCCGCCCGTTTCCCTCTCTTTTTCTCCCCTCAGGTTTCCCACCCATTTCTCCCCTCATGTTTTTCCCCTGATGTTTTCTACCATATTTCCTCCTCATGTTTCTCACAATTTCTCCCCTTGTTTCATGCCTTTTATTCCTCTTTCCATTTTGTCCCGTCATGTTTCCTGCCCTTTTCTCCCCTCAAGTTTCCTTCCCTTCCTTTCTGTTTCCTACCTTTTCTTCCTCTCATTTCCCGTCCTTTTCATTCAAGTTTACTGTCCTTTTTGCCTTCCATTTCCTGCCCTTTTCTCCCTTCACGATCCCCACCATTTTCTCCCCTCACATTTCCCGCCCTTTTCTCCCCTCACGTTTCCCCCGTCATGTTTTTCCCCCATTTTCCCCCCCTCACGTTTCCTGCCCTTTTCTCCCCTTGTTTCCTACCTTTTCTTCCTTTCATTTCCCATCCTTTTCTCCCATTTACTGTCCTTATTGCCTTCCATTTCCTGCTCTTTTCTGCCCTCATGTTTCCCACCCTTTTCTCCCTTCATGATCCCCACCATTTTCTCCCTTCATGATCCCCACCATTTTCTCCCTTCATGATCCCCACCATTTTCTCCCTTCATGATCCCCACCATTTTGTCCCTTCATGTTTCCTGCCCATTTCTCCCCTCACGTTTTTCCCCTGATGTTTTCTACCATATTTCCTCATGTCTCACAATTTCTCCCCTTGTTTCATACCTTTTATTCCTCTCATTTCCCGTCCTTTTCACTCAGGTTTACTGTCCTTTTTGCCTTCCATTTCCTGCCTTTTCCTCCCCTCACGTTTCCCGCTATTTCTCCCCTCACGTTTCCCGCTCTTTTCTCCCCTCACGTTTCCCGCTCTTTTCTCCCCTCACGTTTCCCGCCCTTCTCTTCCCTCACATTTCCCCCGTCATGTTTTTCCACCATTTTCCCCCTCACATTTCCTGCCCTTTTCTCCCCTTGTTTCCTATCTTTTCTTCATTTCGTTTCCAATCCTTTTCTCTTGTTTACTGTCCTTTTTGCCTTCCATGTCCCGCTCTTTTCTCCCCTCATGTTTCCCAGTCTTTTCTCCCTTCACCGCAAAATTAACTAAAACCGCCCAAACATATCCTAAAAACACCCCAAAAATTCCCTAGAAATGCTCAAAATACCCTAAAAATGCTCCCAAACCACCTAAAATACCCCAAACGCACAAAAATGCCGAAATATCCTGAAATCAACCCTAAAAATACCCCAAAATCCCCCACAATTACCCAAAAAAATCACACAAAATCACACAAAAATACTCAAAGCCCACTCCAAAATATCCCAAAACCCCTGAAAACTGCCCCAAAACCACCAAAGTCCCCCCGAATTCCCCCCAAAACCCCAAATATCTCCCAAATCCCCTAAAACCACTCCAAAAATGCCCCAAAATCACCCCAAAACCATCTGAAATACCCCAAAACCACCAAAATCCCCCGAAGTGCCCCAAACCCACCCCAAAATATCATAAAATCGCCCAATAAATATCCCAAAATACCCCCAAATAATCTATAAAATACCCAAAACACACTTATAAATAACCCCAAAACCACCAAATACTCCCCAAAACCACGAACAACTCTTCAATTTCCCCCAAAAAAACCCAAATAGCCCCAAAATTCCCCAAAAAACCCCCCAAAAAATGCCACAAAATACCACCCCCCCCACCCCCCCCCCCCCCTGCGGAGGGCGGGCCCAAACCACCTAAAATACCCCAAACGCACAAAAATGCCGAAATATCCTGAAATCAACCCTAAAAATACCCCAAAATCCCCCACAATTACCCAAAAAAATCACACAAAATCACACAAAAATACTCAAAGCCCACTCCAAAATATCCCAAAACCCCTGAAAACTGCCCCAAAACCACCAAAGTCCCCCCGAATTCCCCCCAAAACCCCAAATATCTCCCAAATCCCCTAAAACCACTCCAAAAATGCCCCAAAATCACCCCAAAACCATCTGAAATACCCCAAAACCACCAAAATCCCCCGAAGTGCCCCAAACCCACCCCAAAATATCATAAAATCGCCCAATAAATATCCCAAAATACCCCCAAATAATCTATAAAATACCCAAAACACACTTATAAATAACCCCAAAACCACCAAATACTCCCCAAAACCACGAACAACTCTTCAATTTCCCCCAAAAAAACCCAAATAGCCCCAAAATTCCCCAAAAAACCCCCCAAAAAATGCCACAAAATACCACCCCCCCCCCCAGGTCCCGGGGGGGGGTGTCCCCTCTCCCCGCTGTTCCCGTTGCCATGGGAACAGCGCGGGGGGAGGGGGAGAGCACTGCGGCGTTACCATGGCGACGGCGGCGCGGAGGGAGGCGGCTCAAGTGTGGGAACAGCGCGGGGGGTAATGTTTCCATGGCAACGGGAACCGCTGAGCCGAGGGGGGGGCGAGACTCAGGGGAACGGCGGTTGCCATGGGAACGGGAGGGGTGGTTCCCATAGCAACGGGAACAGCGAGGACAGCGGGAATCGCCGCCCCCCTCCGGGAAAATGGGAATGGGGAGGGGAGGACCCAAAAATGGGACCCCCCCCTCCCAAAATTTGGGGGTCCCAGGGGCGCGACAAACCCAAAATTGGAGACCCCCCTAAAATATGGGAAAACCTCCCCAAATTTGGGGGCTGAGGGGGCCAACCCCCCCCCCCCCAAAATGGAATCGCCCCAAAATTTGGGGTTCCTCGCACCCAGAATTTAGGGACACCCCCCCAAAAAAAAATGGAGTCGCCCAAAAATTGGGGACCCCCCACCCCAAAATTTGGGGTCCCAGAGAAGCGACCCCCTCCCAAAAAAAATGGAATCGTCTAAAAGTTGAGGACCCTCCCCAAATTTAGGGTCCCAAAGGCGCGCCCCACCCCCCCCAAAAAAATGGAATCTCCCAAATTTGGGGTCTCACCCCCGCCCCCAAAGGTCCCCAGGCCCCGCCCCCAAGCCTCAGGCCCCGCCCACTGATCCAGGCTCCGCCCCCCTCCGGAAGTGCCCCCTGGGGGGGCAAAGGGCGAGGGAGGGGGAGGGGAGCGACCGCTAATTAGTGAGTGTGGGTTAATTAGGGCGGGAATTGGGGGGGCTGGGGGTGATTGAGGGGGTGATTAAGGGGGGGAGCTGGGGGTGTTTAGCCTCGAGAAGAGGTGACTCGGGGGTGATTAAGGGGTGGGGGGGTTAATTAGGGGCATTTGGGCGTTAATTAGGGGTTAATTAGAAGGTTAGGGGGTTAATTAGGACGGTTTGGGGTTAATTAAGGGGAAATTAGGCGTTAATTAAAGGGGTTTGGGGGTTAATTAAGGGGATTTGGGGGTAATTAGGGGGGTTTGGGGGTAATTAGAGGGGTACAGGGTTAATTAGGGGTGGTTGGGAGCTTAATTAGGGATTTTTTTATTAATTAGGGGGTTTGAGGGTTAATTAAGCGGGTTAGGATTAAATTAGGCGGGTTTGCAGGTTAATTAGGGGTTAATTAGGTCGGTTTGGGGGTTAATTAAGAAGACGCTTGGGGTAATTAGGGGTTGTGCATTAATTAAAGGGGCTCGGGAGTTAATTAGTGGGGTTGCGGGTTAATTAAGAGGGCGTTGAGTGGTAATTAGGGGGTTCCTAGTGTTAATTACGGGCTTATTTGGGAGTTAATTCGATATTAATGCTCATTAGGTGATCAACTAGGGGTTAATCATGGTTAATTGGGGATTCATTCTTATTAATTGGGGGTTAATTAATGTAGATTGTGGGTTAATGATTGTTAATTGGGTGTTAATTTGAGCTAAGTGGGGTTTATTTGGGGTAATTAGTGGTTAAATAGCGTTAATTGGGGGTTAATTGTTGTTATTTGGTGGTTAACTACTATTAAGTCGGCTTAATTAGTATTAATTTGGATTAAGTAGGATTAATTGTGGGTTAAGTAGGGGTTGATTAGTGCCGATTGGGGGTTAATTAGTGTCAATTAGTCTTAATTCGATGTTGATTCAGGGTTAATTCGTGATAATTAGGGTTTATTTTGTGGTTAATTAGGGGTTAATTAGTGTTAATTGGGGTTAGTGTTAATTAGTGTGAAATGGGGGTTAGTTATGTTTAATTTGGTGTTAATTAGGGGTTAATTAGTGTTAATTGGGGGTTAGTTAGGGTTATTTCTGTGTTAATTAGGGGTTAATTAGTGTTAATTGGGGGTTAGTTAGGGTTATTTTGGGGTTAATTAGGGGTTAATTAGGGGTTAAATGGTGTCAGTTAAGGGTTAATTAGCGTTAATTAGCGTTAATTGGCCCCCAGGCCATGGAGGAGCAGCCACAGACTCGGCGCGTCGGGATCCTGGGATACGGCAAGCTCGGTACTGGGTATACTGGTTTGGACTGGTTTGTACCGGAGGGGGAGGTGACAGGGGGAGGTGACAGGGCTGTCCCTTCAGGGCATGTCCTGCTGTCACTGGGGGGAGGTGACAGCGGGGAGGTGACAGGGACAATCCCCATGTCCCCAGGGCAGTTCTTGATGTCACAGAGGGAGGTGACAGGGGGGAGGTGACAGTGACAATCCCGGCAATCCCCATGTCCCCAGGGCAGGTCCTGCTGTCACAGGGGGAGGTGACAGGGCTGTCCTGGGGGAGGTGACAGCGACAATCCCGGTGTCCCCAGGGCAGTTCCTGGTGTCGCAGGGGGAGGTGACAGTGACAATCCCCATGTCCCCGCTGTCCCCAGGGCAGGTCCTGCTGTCACTGGGGGGTGACAGGGCTGTCCCTTCAGGGCATGTCCTGGTGTCACAGGGGGAGGTGACAGGGGGGAGGTGACACTGCTGTCACAGGGCTGTCCCCGCTGTCCCCAGGGCAGTTCCTGGTGTCGCAGCTGCTGTCCCTCGGTCCGTCCCTCGGTCTGTCCCTGTGTCACAGGGCTGTCCCCGCTGTCCCCAGGGCAGTTCCTGGTGTCGCAGCTGCTGTCCCTCGGTCCGTCCCTCGGTCTGTCCCTCGCCTTTGTCTGGGCTCGCCGCTGGGAGGCGCTGGAGGCGCTGCCGCCCCATCTGCGCCTGCGCGACCTGAGCGAGCTGCCGAGCACGTGAGCGACCCCGACCGGCCCAAAATGGCTCAAAAATGGCCCAAAATGGCCCAAATTCAGCCCAAAAATGGCCAAAAAGGCCCGGATTCAGCCCAAAATGGCCCAAAATGGTCCCAATTCAGCCCAAAAATGGCCAAAAATGCCCGGATTCAGCCCAAAATGGTCCCAAATTCAGCCCAAAAGTGGCCAAAAAGGCCCGGATTCAGCCCAAAATGGCCCAAAATGGTCCCAATTCAGCCCAAAAATGGCCAAAAATGCCCGGATTCAGCCCAAAATGGTCCCAAATTCAGCCCAAAAGTGGCCAAAAAGGCCCGGATTCAGCCCAAAATGGCCCAAAATGGTCCCAAGTCAGCCCAAAAATGGCCAAAAAGGCCCGGATTCAGCCCAAAATGGCCCAAAGTGGCCCGAAGTCAGCCCAAAAATGGCCCAAAATGGCCTAAATTCAGCTCAAAATGGCCCGAATTCAGCCCAAAAATGGCCCAAAAATATCCAGAATTCACCCCAAAAATGGTCAAAAAATGTCCTGAATTCACCCCAAAAATGGCCCAAATTCAGCCCAAAGATAACCCAAAATGTCCCGAAATCAGCCCAAAAATGGCCCCAAAATGTCTGGGATTCACCCCAAAAACCGTCCGGATTCAGCCCAAAAATGTCCCAAAAATGTTCCAAATTTGTCCCAAAAATGTTCCAAATTCATCCCAAAAATGTCCCGAATTCATCCCAAATATGGCCAATGGCCCGAATTCAGCCCAAAAATGGCCCAAAAATATCCAGAATTCACCCCAAAAATGGTCAAAAAATGTCCTGAATTCACCCCAAAAATGGCCCAAATTCAGCCCAAAGATAACCCAAAATGTCCCGAAATCAGCCCAAAAATGGCCCCAAAATGTCTGGGATTCACCCCAAAAACCGTCCGGATTCAGCCCAAAAATGTCCCAAAAATGTTCCAAATTTGTCCCAAAAATGTTCCAAATTCATCCCAAAAATGTCCCGAATTCATCCCAAAAATGGCCCAAAAATGTCCGGAATTCACCCCCAAAACCGCCCAGATTCACCACAAAAATGTCCAAATAATGTCCCAAAATTGACCCAAATTCACCCCAAAAATATCCCAAAAATATCCCGGATTCACCCCAAAAATATCCTGAACTTCAATATCCCAAATCCGTCCCAAAACTGCCCGGATTCACCCCAAAATCCCAAACTCACCCCAAAAAAATCCCAAATTCACCCCAAAAAATCCCAAATTCACCCCAAAAAAAACCCAAATTCACCCCAAAAAATCCCAAACTCACCCCAAAAAATCCCAAATTCACCCCAAAAAATCCCAAACTCACCCCAAAAAATCCCAAATTCACCCCAAAAAATCCCAAATCCATCCCAAAGTATCCCAAATTCCACAAATATCCCAAAATTCACCCCAAAAATGCTCCAAAACAGCCCCAAAAAACCTGAAAAAATCCCAAAATACCCAATGTCCCCAATGTCCCCTCAATGTCCCCAAATCCCCCCAATGCCCCTGAGTCTCCCCAATGTCCCCAATGTCCCCTCAATGTCCCCAATGTCCCCAAATTCCCTCAATGTCCCCAATGTCCCCTCAATGTCCCCAATGTCCCCAAATTCCCTCGGTGTCCCCGGTGTCCCCAATGTCCCCGACCCCCCCTGGTGTCCCCCCACTGACCCGTGTCCCCGTGTCCCAGCTGGGGTCCCCATTGTCCCCAGTGTCCCCACTGACCCGTGTCCCCGTGTCCCAGCTGGGGTCCCCATTGTCCCCGTGTCCCCACTGACCCGTGTCCCCGTGTCCCAGCTGGGGTCCCCATTGTCCCCAGTGTCCCCACTGACCCGTGTCCCCGTGTCCCAGCTGGGGTCCCCATTGTCCCCGTGTCCCAGCTGGGGTCCCCATTGTCCCCATGTCCCCACTGACCCGTGTCCCCGTGTCCCAGCTGGGGTCCCCATTGTCCCCGTGTCCCAGCTGGGGTCCCCATTGTCCCCGTGTCCCAGCTGGGGTCCCCATTGTCCCCGTGTCCCCACTGACCCGTGTCCCCGTGTCCCAGCTGGGGTCCCCCACGGCGCTGGCGGACGCTGGCACTGAGCGGCGGCTGCGGGCGGCGGCGGCGCGCGGGGGCCACACCCTGTACGTGCCCAGGGGGGCCCTGTGGGGCTGCGAGGACATCGCCAGGATGGACAGCGCGGGGACGCTGCAGGTGACACTGGGGACAATGGGGACAATGGGGAAATCGCCAGGATGGACAGCGCGGGGACGCTGCAGGTGACACTGGGGACACTGCTGGGGACAGTGGGGACACTGCTGGGGACAGGATGGACAGCGTGGGGACACTGCACATCGCCAGGATGGACAGCGCGGGGACGCTGCAGGTGACAGTGGGGACACTGCAGGGGACAGTGGGGACACTGGGGACATCGCCAGGATGGACAGCGCGGGGACGCTGCAGGTGACACCCCTGGGGACATGGCTGGGAACACTGGGGACACTGCTGGGGACAATGGGGACAGTGGGGACATGGCCAGGATGGACAGCGCGGGGACACTGCAGGTGACAGTGGGGACACTGGGGACACTGCTGGGGACAATGGGGACAGTGGGGACACTGGGGACATGGCCAGGATGGACAGCGCGGGGACCCTGGCCGTGAGTAGCCCTGGTGACAATGGGGACATTGGGGACATTTCCTGCCCTTGGGGACAGAGTTTGGGGACAATGTCCTGCCTTTGGGGCCAGTCCCCGATCGTGTCCCACTGTCCCCTGGCCGTGTCCCCTGGCTGTCCCTGCTGTCCCCAGACCCTGACCATGTGTCCCCAGGGGTGGCAGTGGCAGTGACAGTGACAATGACAATGACAGTGTCCCCTGTGTGTCCCCAGGCGCTGAAGGTGACAATGACCAAGGCCCCCGGCAGTTTCCGTGCCCAGGGCTGGCTGTCCCTGTGTCCCCAAGGTGACAGTGACAATGTCCCTGTCTGTGTCCCCAGGCTCTGAAGGTGACAATGACCAAGGCCCCCGGCAGTTTCCGTGCCCAGGGCTGGCTGTCCCCAGGGTGACAATGACAACAACAGTGACAATGACAGTGACAATGACAATGTCCCTGTGTCCCCAAGGTGACAGTGACAATGTCCCTGTCTGTGTCCCCAGGCGCTGAAGGTGACAATGACCAAGGCCCCCGGCAGTTTCCGTCCCCAGGGCTGGCTGTCCCCAGGGGTGACAGTGACAGTGACAATGACAGTGACAATGACAATGTCCCTGTCCCTGTCCCCAGGCTCTGAAGGTGACAATGACCAAGGCCCCCGGCAGTTTCCGCGCCCAGGGCTGGCTGTCCCCAGGGGTGACAATGACAATGACAATGACAGTGACAATGACAATGACAATGACAATGTCCCTGTCCCTGTCCCCAGGCTCTGAAGGTGACAATGACCAAGGCCCCCGGCAGTTTCCGCGCCCAGGGCTGGCTGTCCCCGCGCGTGGCGGCCGCGGTGGCCGCGGGGACGAGGACGGTGCTGTACCAGGGTCCCCTGCGGCCGCTCTGTCCCCTCGTCCCCAACAACGTCAACACCATGGCGGCGGCCGCGGTGGCGGCGCCGCGCCTCGGCTTCGACGGCGTCACCGCCTGCCTGGTGGCCGACCCCAGGTGGGCGCTGCCACCCGGGGACACCTGGGTGTCACCTCTGTGTCACCTCCTGTGTCACTGCTGTGTCACCTGTGTGTCACCTGTGTGTCACCTGTGTCACCTCATGTGTCACCTCCTGTGGCACCTGTGTTACCTGTGCTGTGTGTGTCCCCTTTGTGTCACTGCTGTGTCACCTGTGTGGCACCTGTGGCACCTGTGTCACCTCATGTGTCACCCATGTGACCCCTGTGTTACCTGTGCTGTGTGTGTCACCTTTGTGTCACTTTTGTGTCACCCATGTCACCTCCTGTGGCACCTGGGGCACCTCTGTGCCACCTCATGTGTCACCTGGGTGTCACCTCTGTCATCTGGGTGTCACCTGTGTGGCATGTCACCCATGTGACCCCTGTGTTACCTGTGCTGTGTGTGTCACCTTTGTGTCACTTTTGTGTCACCCATGTCACCTCCTGTGGCACCTGGGGCACCTCTGTGCCACCTCATGTGTCACCTGGGTGTCACCTCTGTCACCTGGGTGGCACCTGTGTGGCACCTGGGTGTCACCTCATGTGGCACCTGTGTGTCACCTGTGTGGCACCTGTGGTACCTGGGTTGCACCTCCTGTGGCACCTCTGTGTCACCTGTGTCACCTCCTGTGGCACCTGTGTTACCTGTGCTGTGTGTGTCACCTTTGTGTCACTGCTGTGTCACCTGTGTGTCACCTGTTTGTCACCTGTGGCACCTGTGTGTTACCTCTGTGGCATTGTGGCACCTGTGTGTCCCCTGTTTGTCACCTGTGTGTCACCTCTGTCACCTATTTGTCACCTGTGGCACCTGTGTGTCACCTGGGGCACCTGTGTCACTTTCATTACCTCCTGTGTCACCTGTGTCACCTCCTGTGTTACCTGTGTGTCACCTGTGTCACCTGGGGCATCTCTGTGTCACCTGTGCTGTCTGTGGCACCTCCTGGGTCACTTGTGTGTCACCTGTGTGTCACCTGTGCTGTGTGTGGCACCTCCTGTGTCACCTGTGTCACCTGTGTGTCACCTGTGTGTCACCTGTGCTGTGTGTGGCAGCTCCTGTGTCACCTGTGTCACTTTCATTATCTTCTGTGTCACCTGTGTCACCCGGGTGTCACCTGTGTGGCACCTGTGTGACACCTGTCACCTGTGTCACTGTGTCACCTGTGTCACCTAGGTGTCACCTGTGTCACCTGTGTGTCACCCCTGTGTCCCCCCTGTGTCACCTCTGTGTCAGTTGTGCAACCCGAGTGTCACCTGTGTCACCTTCATTCCCTTCTGTGTCACCTCCTGTGTCCCCCGTGTCACTGTGTCACCTGTGTGTCACCTGTGTGTCACCCCTGTGTCACCCCTGTGGCACCTCTGTGTCAGTTGTGCCACCCGTGTGTCACCTGTGTCACCTTCATTACCTTCTGTGTCACCTCCTGTGTCACCCGTGTCACTGTGTCACCTGTGTGTCACTGTGTCACCTGTGTGTCACCTGTGTGTCACCCAAGCCCTCAGCGTGCCCTCGCTGTCCCTTCCCTGTCCCCTTGCTGTCACCCCAGTGTCCCCGTCCCATTGTCACCGTGCAGGTGACAGCAGTGCCGCTGTCCCCGGCTGTCACACTGTCCCCATCAAGGTGACACAGAAGCCCCCAGTGTCCCCTCAGTGCCACCTGAACTGCCACACTCAGTGTCCCCACTGTCCCCTCAGTGTCACTCTCCTGTCCCCAATGTCCCCTCAGTGTCCCCAATGTTCCTGTCACTGTCCCCAGTGTCCCCGACTGTCACACTGTCCCCTCGCTGTCCCCAGTGTCCCCTCAGTGTCACACTGTCCCCTCGCTGTCCCCAGTGTCCCCTCAGTGTCACACTGTCCCCTCGCTGTCCCCAGTGTCCCCTCAGTGTCACACTGTCCCCTCGCTGTCCCCAGTGTCCCCTCAGTGTCACACTGTCCCCTCGCTGTCCCCAGTGTCCCCTCAGTGTCACACTGTCCCTCAGTGTCCCCTCGCTGTCCCCAATGTCCCCTCAGTGTCCCCAATGTTCCTGTCACTGTCCCCAGTGTCCCCGACTGTCACATTGTCCCCTCAGTGTCACTCTCACTGTCCCCAATGTCCCCTCAGTGTCTCCACTGTCCCCTCAGTGTCACGCTGTCCCTCAGTGTCACTCTCCTGTTCCCAATGTCCCTTCAGTGTCCCCTCAGTGTCCCCTCGCTGTCCCCAGTGTCCCCGACTGTCACACTGTCCCCTCGCTGTCCCCAGTGTCCCCGACTGTCACACTGTCCCCTCGCTGTCCCCAGTGTCCCCGACTGTCACACTGTCCCCTCCGTGTCCCCAGTGTCCCCGACTGTCACACTGTCCCCTCGCTGTCCCCAGTGTCCCCGACTGTCACACTGTCCCCTCGCTGTCCCCAGTGTCCCCGACTGTCACACTGTCCCCTCGCTGTCCCCAGTGTCCCTGACTGTCACACTGTCCCCTCGCTGTCCCCAGTGTCCCCGACTGTCACACTGTCCCCTCGCTGTCCCCAGTGTCCCCTCAGTGTCACACTGTCCCCTCGCTGTCCCCAGTGTCCCTGACTGTCACACTGTCCCCTCGCTGTCCCCAGTGTCCCCGACTGTCCCACTGTCCCCTCGCTGTCCCCAGTGTCCCCTCAGTGTCACACTGTCCCCTCGCTGTCCCCAGTGTCCCCTTAGTGTCACACTGTCCCCTCGCTGTCCCCAGTGTCCCCGACTGTCACACTGTCCCCTCGCTGTCCCCAGTGTCCCCGACTGTCACATTGTCACCGTCGAGGTCACCGCGGTGCCCGAGGGCGGCCGCGCCCTCACGGTCACCAGCACCCGCCGCAACCCCGCCGAGCCCGGCCACGTCACCGGCAGTGCCACCCGCCACAGCTTCTGGAGCAGCGTGCAGGGTGCGTCGCTGTCACCCGTGTCACCCCCGGTGTCACCCCCGGTGTCACCCGTGCCACCCGCGGTGTCACCGGTGTCACCTCAGGGCCGCTCATTCTCTCCCTCCCCGCAGCCTGCACCGGGCATGGCGGCTGCGTCAAGCTCTGCTGAGGAGGAGCGGCGGAAATGCCCGCTTGGGGACGTCTTGGGGACAATTTGGGGACAATAAATCCCGGTCCAGGCCTGGCAGTGGTGGCGCCCTTCTTGTAATGGCGGCGGGGAGGAGGCGCGAGCTGATTGGTGGAGAAGCCGCGCGGGGCACGATGGGAGGAAGAGGTGTTAACATTGATTGGTGAATTCTGGGGCGCAAAGCATCACGGGAGGAAGGTCAAGGCGCTGATTGGGCAGATGCTCTAGGGAGGAGGTCGGCGCGCTGTGATTGGCCGGCGCCGCGCGGGGCATGACGGGAGTTGTAGTCGCGGCCCTGAGGGGGGCAGAGGCCGCCATGGCCCCGGAGGACGCGGGAGGTGAGGAGGGGGAGCCGGGGCCGCATTTTGGAGGGTCCTGAGGGGTCCTGGGGGGGCTTGGGGGGAGCAGCAAGGGCTCGGGGGGGTTTTGGGGAGCAGGGGGGGGATTTGAGGGGGGAGGGAGGGTCTCGGGGGGAATTTGGGGAGGGGTCTCGAGGGGAATTTGGAGGGAATTTGGGGAAGGGTCTCGGGGGATTTTCGGGGGAATTTGAGGAGGGGTCTCAGAAGAGATTTGGGGGCATTTGGGGAGGGATTTTGGGGGGATTTGAGGGGAATTTGGGGAGCGGTCTCAGGGTGATTTGGGGAAATTTTGGGGGAATTTGGGGAGGGGTCTTGGGGGGAATTTGGGGGTGAATTTGGGGAGGGGTCTCTTGGGTGATTTGGAGGAATTTTGGTGGGAATTGGAGGAAATTTTGGGGGGAATTTGGGGAGGGGTCCCAGGGGAGAGTTTGAGAGAATTTTGGGGGAATTTGGGGAAATATGAGTAGGGGTCTTTGGGAGGGTTTGAGGGATTCCTGAATCTGGGGAGGGGTCTCGGTGGGGTTCTTCCAAATTTGGGGAAGGGTCTTCCCTTTCCTCAGAATGACGTCATCACTTTGTGGGTTCCCCAATTGGGTCTGGGGTCTCTGCAGCCCCCCCAGGTTGGCCCCGAACTCGCAGCCCAACCCCCACCGGAGCCCCCTGGGCACGGGCAACTACGACGTCAACGTGGTGATGGCGGCGCTGGGCACGCTGGGGCTGGCGGCCGTCTGGTGGGACAAGCGGCGGTGAGACCCCTCCCCAAATTCCGGCAGACCCCAGACCCAAATCCCACACCCTTCCCGCCACCCCCGATCCACATTTAGGACGTTCCTGAGACCCCAGACCCAATTTGGGACCCCCAAAACTTCTCCTTTCCTGGGGCTGGATGGTAATACTGATGGGAGACCACTTCCCTAATTTGGGAGAAACCCTCTGAGACCCCTCCCCAAATTCAGGACAGACCCCAGACCCAAATTCCAGACCATTCCCGCGACCCCCGACCCAAATTTGGGAACTCTCTGAGACCCCAGACCCAATTTGGGACTCCTCTGTGCCCCCCACCCCTATTGAGAGTTCCCATTGGCACGCTGGGGCTGGCGCCAGGCTGGTGGGACAAGCGGCGGTGAGACCCCTCCCCAAATTTGGACAGACCCCAGACCCAAATCCCAGACCCTTCCCGCGACCCCTGACCCAAATCTGGGAGACCCCAGACCCCTGGGGGGGATTCCCCTCCCCAAATTGGGTCTGGGGTCTCGGGGAGGGTCTGGGTTAATTTGGGGAGGGGTCTCAGGGGGTGTCCGGGTTAATTTGGGGAGGGGTCTCAGGCGGGAATTCCCACATTTGGGGAGGGGTCTCCCCCCATTCTCCCCGCCCTTTATAACAACATCACCACTTGCAGGGACTGAATTGGGTCTGGGGTCTCTCTGGGGGGGGGGGGATCCCCCCCCCCCCAGAGAGACCCCAGACCCAATTTGGGGAGGGGAATCTCCCCCCAGAGAGACCCCAGACCCAATTTGGGGAGGGGAATCTCCCCCCAGAGAGACCCCAGACCCAATTTGGGGAGGGGAATCTCCCCCCAGAGAGACCCCAGACCCAATTTGGGGAGGGGAATCTCCCCCCAGAGAGACCCCAGACCCAATTTGGGGAGGGGAATCTCCCCCCAGAGAGACCCCAGACCCAATTTGGGGAGGGGAATCTCCCCCCAGAGAGACCCCAGACCCAATTTGGGGAGGGGAATCTCCCCCCAGAGAGACCCCAGACCCAATTTGGGGAGGGGAATCTCCCCCCAGAGAGACCCCAGACCCAATTTGGGGAGGGGAATCTCCCCCCAGAGAGACCCCAGACCCAATTTGGGGAGGGGAATCTCCCCCCAGAGAGACCCCAGACCCAATTTGGGGAGGGGAATCTCCCCCCAGAGAGACCCCAGACCCAATTTGGGGAGGGGAATCTCCCCCCAGAGAGACCCCAGACCCAAATCCCAGACCCTTCCCGCGACCCCTGACCCAAATCTGGGAGACCCCAGACCCAATTTGGGTCCCCCCAAACTTCCACTTTCCCAGGGTTGGGTCGTAATACTGATGGGAGACCACTTCCTTAATTCGGGAGGAACCCTCTGAGACCCCTCCCCAAATTCAGGACAGACCCCAGACCCAAATTCCGTACCCTTCCCACGAGCCCTGACCCAAATTTGGGATCTCCCTGAGACCCCAGACCCAATTTGGGACTCCTCTGTGCCCCCCACCCCTATTGAGAGTTCCCATTTGCACGCTGGGGCTGGTGGGACAAGCGGCACTGAGACCCCTCCCCAAATTTGGACAGACCCCAGACCCAAATTCCAGACTCTTCCCGTGACCCCCGACCCAAACTTGGGACCCCAGACCCAATTTGGGACTCTCCAAATTTCTCCTTTCCTGGGCTGGGTGGCTGCGGGGTGGGAACAGCAATGAGGAGACCCCTCCCCAAATTAGGGAGAAACTCTCTGAGACCCCTCCCCAAACTCAGGACAGACCCCAGACCCAAATCCCGCACCCTTCCCGTGACCCCCGACCCAAATTTGGGACCCTTCTGAGACCCCAGACCCAAATTCTGGAGCCTTCAAAGACCCTCATCTCTATTGAGAGTCCCCATTGTCACACTGGTGAGCTGGGACAAGCGGCGGTGAGACCCCTCCCCAAATTCGGACAGACCCCAGACCCAAATTATGGACCCTCTCCGCGATCCCTGACCCAAATTTGGGACCTCCCCGAGACCCCAGACCCAGTTTGGGACCCCCAACCCAATTTCAGATCTCTCAAATTGCTTTTTTCTCTGGGGGGCTTTTGGGACAAAAGGCGGTGAGACCCCTCCCCAAATTCGGGACACACCCCCGAGACCCCAGACCCAAATTCCGGACCCTTCCCACGACCGCAGCTCCAAATTTGGGACCTCCCCGAGACCCCAGCCCCAATTTGTGACCCCCCCCAATCTTCCCCTTCGCCCAGGGCCGGGTGGCTGCGGGGTGACTGTGAGACCCCTCCCCAAATTCAGGAGAAACCCCTGCAGACCCCTCCCCAAATTCCTCACAGCACCCCTGAGACCCCAAACCCAAACCCTGGCATCCCCCACCCCAATTCCAGACCCCTCCGAGCCCCCAGACCCAATCTCTGCCCGCTCCTTTCTTCCCTTCCCATCCAACATCGCCCTTAATTAACCCCGCCCCCTTAATTAACCCGTCGCTAATTACCCGCGCCGTCCCCCAGCCCGCTGGAGCGCCTGTCCCTGCCGCACGTCCTGGGCTTCCTGCTCAATGTCCCCTCGCGGGTGACGCTGGGGACGCTGGCGCTGCCGCTGTCCCGCCCGCACTGGCTCTGCGTGCGCCCCTTCGGGGACACCTTCTACAACCTGGACTCCAAACTGGCCAGCCCCGCCCCCATCGGGGCGGAGCCTCAGCTCAGGTGGGCCTGGGGACACCTGGGGGACACCTGGGGACACTTTGGGGACGGCTCAGAGACACTTTGGGACGGCTCGGAGGCACCCCCGGGACACCTCGGGTGGCATCTGGGGACACTTTGGGGTGCCTGGGGACACTTGGATGGCACCTGGGGACATCTGGGGACACCTGACTGTCACTTGGGGACACCTGGGTGACACTGGGGACACCAGGTGACGCTGGGGACGCTGGCGCTGCCGCTGTCCCGCCCGCACTGGCTCTGCGTGCGCCCCTTCGGGGACACCTTCTACAACCTGGACTCCAAACTGGCCAGCCCCGCCCCCATCGGGGCGGAGCCTCAGCTCAGGTGGGCCTGGGGACACTGGGGACACTTCGGGGACACCTGGGGACAGCTCAGGGACACTTTGGGACGACTCGGAGACACCCCCGGGACACCTCGGGTGGCATCTGGGGACACTTTGGGGTGCCTGGGGACACTTGGATGGCACCTGGGGACATCTGGGGACACCTGACTGTCACTTGGGGATGCCCGGGTGACGCTGGGGACACCTGGGGACACCTGAGTTTCACTTGGGGACACTTGGGTGGCACCTGGGGGCATCTGGGGACACTTTGGGGACAGCTCAGGGACACTTTGGGATGACTCGGAGACACCCCCGGGACACCTCGGGTGGCATCTGGGGACACTTTGGGGTGCCTGGGGACACCTGGGTGACACTGGGGACACCTGGGGACACCTGAGTTTCACTTGGGGACACTTGGGTGGCACCTGGGGGCATCTGGGGACACTTGGTTGTCAGCTCGTTGTCCCCTGGCTGTCCCCTGCTGTCCCCAGGCAGTTCCTGTTGTCCTTGTTGTCCCTGACTGTCCCCTGTTGTCCCTCACTGTCTGTCACTGTCCCTGTGTCCCTCACTGTCCCCTGTGTCCCCAGGCAGTCCCTGCTGTCCCCTGTGTCCCTCACTGTCCCCTGCTGTCCCTGCTGTCCCCTGTGTCCCCAGGCAGTCCCTGCTGTCCCCTGTGTCCCTCACTGTCCCCTGTGTCCCCAGGCAGTCCCTGCTGTCCCCTGTGTCCCTCACTGTCCCCAGGCAGTCCCTGCTGTCCCTGTGTCCCTCACTGTCCCCTGTGTCCCCAGGCAGTCCCTGTGTCCCTGTGTCCCTCACTGTCCCCTGTGTCCCCAGGCAGTCCCTGCTGTCCCTGCTGTCCCTGTGTCCCTGTGTCCCTCACTGTCCCCTGTGTCCCCAGGCAGTTCCTGCGGGCGGCGCTGGCCAAGGCTCCCTCGGAGCTGTTCCTGGTGGTGACACGGGACGTGGAGGAGGCGGGGACATGGCTGAGCCCGGAGTGACACCTGAGGGGACAGGTGACACCTGAGGGACTCCTGAGTGACACCTGAGGGGACATGGCTGAGCCCGGAGTGACACCTGCGGGGACAGGTGACACCTGAGTGACACCTGGGATCCCTGCGGGGACATGGCTGAGCCCGGAGTGACACCTGAGTGACCTGGGACCTGACCTGTGGGGACACCTGACACCTGGGACACCTGTAGGGGACACCTGCAGGGGACAGGTGACACCTGCGGTGGCAGCTGCTGGTGGCACCTGAGGTGGCACTGATGTCACAAATGGGAATTTTGGGGTATTTTTTGGGGGGGATTTGGGGCCAGCACGGCCCCCCGAGGACAGGGGGGGTTGGTGGCACCTGGGGACACTTGGGGGACACTTGGGGACACCTGGGACACCTCCGTGGCTTCAAACCCCTCCCAAAAGGATTAAAAGCGATCGGTGGCAGCTTCGTGTCCTGTGCATGACCAAAATCGCCGAATTTCACCCCAAAATCCCTGAATTTCACCCCAAAATCCCCAAATTTAACACCAAAATCCTTGAATTTCACCCCAAAATCCCTGAATTTCACACAAAAATCCCCAAATTTAACCCCAAAATCTCCAAATTCCACCCCAAATCCCTGAATTTCACCCCAATATCTTCAAATTGACCTCAACATCCCCAAATTTCACACAAAAAATTAAAATTCCACGTAAAAATCCCTAAGTTTCACCCCAAATCTATTAATTTTGCCCAAAATCCCCATTTTTACACCCAAATCTTTGAACTCCACCCCAAAGCCCTGAGTTTCAACCCCACATGGCCAAATTTCACCCCAAAATCTTCAAATTTCACCTCAAATCCCAAAGTTTTGACCCAAATCCCCGAATTTCACCTCAAAATCATCTTTTCACCCCAAATCCGTTAGTTTTGCCCAAAATCCCCAATTTTTACCCCAAAATCTCCCGATTCTGCCTCAAAATCCTCGAATTCCACCCCAAAATTCCCAAATCCAAGCCCAAATCTTTGTCTTTTGCCCCAAAATCCCCAATTTTTGCTTCAAAATTCCCAATTTCTTCCCCCAAATCCCAAATTTTTGTATCCATATCCCTGAATTTCGGCCCAAAATTCCCAAATTTCACCCCAAAATTCCAGATTTCCGCCCAAAAAGACCCAAATTCCTACCAAAATCCCCAAATTTAACCCTAAAATCATCGAATTTCACCCCAAAATCCCCAAATTCCTCCCAAAACATCCCCAAATTTAACCCCAAAATCCCCGAATTTCGCCCCAAAATTCCCGATTTTCTCCCCCTCAGCGCCAGGGGCGGGAAACCCGGGATGGGGGCGTCACCAAGCCTGAGACTCGCGCTCTGATTGGCTCTCTGATTTGATAGACAGCTGACTTCAACCCGCGCAGCCAATCAGCGTGCGGCATGAGGTTTCGAGGGCATCGGAGCCGCGCAGGCCAAAATCCTGGAATTTCGCCCAAATTCCAGCCCAAAATCCTTGAATTTCACCCCAAACCCCCAAATGTCACCCCGAAATGGCCGAATTCCAGCCCAAATCCCTCAATTTTGCCTCAAATTTCACCCCAGAATCCCTGAATTTTGCCCCAAATCCCACATTTCACTCAAAACCACCAAATCCCTGAATATCAACCCCAAACAGCGGAATTTCACCCCCAAAAATTCCCGAATTTCACCCCAAAAATTCCCGAGTTTCAGCCCAAATCTCTGAATTTCAGCCCAAATCTTCACATTCCACCTCAAACCCTACATAATCTCCAAATTTCACCCCAAAATCTCAAATTCCAGCCCAATTCCTCAAATTTCACCCCAAAATCCCCAAGTTTTACCCGAAATCCATTAATTTTGCCCCAAATCCCCGAATTTTTCACTAAAATTCCCGAATTTCAACCCCAAATCCCCAATTTTCTCCCACAGCGCCGGGAGGGAGCTGCGAGAAACCTGAGGCGGGGGGCGTAACCACCTCAGCGCCGCTCTCTGATTGGCTCTCCAGAGTGATTGACACTTTCTATGGACCACTCCAGCCAATCAGTGCCCAGCATGCGGCTTCGGCGCGAAATTCCGAAATTTCCACCCCAAATCCCCGAGTTTTGCTCCAAAATCTCCGCATTGCGCTCATACTTCCCCGAATTCCACACCTAAATCCTCGATTTTTTCACCAAAATCGCCGAATTCCACCCCAAAATCAATGAAAATCGCCTCCACCCCGGGAGGCGGGAAACCTGGGGGGGGGGTGGGACCACCCCTGAGCCGCGCTCTGATTGGCTCTACACTTTGATTGACACTCTCTCAGTACCATCCCAGCCAATGAACGCGCAGCAAGAGGCTTCGGTGCGGGATTCCCGAATTTCCACCCGAAATCCCCAAGTTTGCCCCAAAATCTCCGCCTTTCTCCCACCAATTCCCAATTTCCATCCCCAAATCCCCGAATTTTTCCCAAAAATGCCGGAATTTCATCCCAGAATCCCCAAATTTCCTCCCCACAGCGCCGGGGACGAGCGACGGGAAACCTGCGGCGGAGGCGCAACCGCCCCCGAGCCGCGCTCTGATTGGCTTTGAATTTTGATTGACACTCCTTCAGGACCATTCCAGCCAATCAGCGCCCAGCATGCCGTTTCGGCGCGACATTCCGGTATTTCCACACGAAATTCCCGAGTTTTTCCCCAAAATCTCAGCATTTCGCCCGCCAGTTCCAGAGTTCCACCCCTAAATCACCGAATTTTTCCCAAAAATGCCCGAATTTCACCCCAAAATCCCCAAATGTCCTCCCCACAGCGCCGGGGACGAGCGGCGGGAAATCTGAGGCGGAGGCGCGACCGCCCCCTAGCCGCACTCTGATTGGGTCTGCACTTTGATTGACACTCCGTGGGGATGGGTTTAGCCAATCAGCGAGTGGCGGAGTACCTCTGGTGGCGCCGGCGCCACGATGCTCCCGGGCTTCCCTGGTGGTCTAGTGGTTAGGATTCGGCGCTCTCACCGCCGCGGCCCGGGTTCGATTCCCGGTCAGGGAAGACTTCTTTTCTCATTTTATTTATTTTAAATTTTTTTTCCCAACTTATTTCCGGTTCCGCTCTCGGATCCTGTTTTTTCTATCCCACCGTTATTTAGCGTTTGGTCGAAAAATAATTTATTAAATTAAGAAAAAAAAAGGTGACGTCATGCCCAAAATATCGGCGGTCCTGTCGCGATATGGTCGCGACAGAGCGGAGGCACCGCTGGGATTCGAACCCAGGATCTCCTGTTTACTAGACAGGCGCTTTAACCAACTAAGCCACGGCGCCGCGCGCTCCCTGCGCCGCCCTCAGCCCTAAAATCCTCCTAGCCCCTCCCCCACGAGCACGGACCCCTCCCCAAAAAGGGAAAACCCAAAAATCCAAATTTCCCCATCCCCAAAATCCCAAATTTCCCCATCCCCAAAAATCCCAAATTTCCCCTCCCCCAAAAAGGAAAAAAACCCAAAATTCCAAATTTCCCCATCCCCAAAAATCCCAAATTTCCCCTCCCCCAAAAAGGAAAAAAACCCAAAATTCCAAATTTCCCCATCCCCAAAAATCCCAAATTTCCCCTCCCCCAAAAAGGAAAAAAACCCAAAATTCCAAATTTCCCCATCCCCAAAAATCCCAAATTTCCCCATCCCCAAAAATCCCAAATTTCCCCTCCCCCAAAAAGGAAAAAAACCCAAAAATCCCAAATTTCTGCTCCCCTAAAGAGGGAAAACTCCAAAATTCCAAATTCCCCATTCCCAAAAATCCCAAATTTCTGCTCCCCTAAAAAGGGAAAACCCCAAAATTCCAAATTTCCCCATCCCCAAAATTCCAAATTTCTGCATCCCCAAAAATCCCAAATTTATGCTCCCCTAAAAAGTGAAAACCCAAATAAAATCCCAAATTTCTGCTCCCCTAAAGAGGGAAAACTCCAAAATTCCAAATTCCCCATTAAAAACCCAAAAATTCCAAATTTCTGCTCCCCTAAAAAGTGAAAACCCAAAAATCCCAAATTTCCCCATCCCCAAAAATCCCAAATTTCCCCTCCCCCAAAAAGGAAAAAAACCCCAAAATCCCAAATTTCTCCTCCCCAAAAAAGAAAAAACCCCAAACCCCAAATTCTTCTCCCCCAAAAATCCTCAAATTTCCCCTACCCCCTCCGAGAAAAAAACCCCAAAAATCCCAAATTTCTCTGCCCCCAAAAAGGGAAAACCAATTAAAAAAAATTCCCAAATTTACTTTCCACAAAAATCCCAAATTTCCGTCCTCCCAAAAAGGAAAAAACCCAAACAAATTCCCAAATTTCCTTCCCCAGAAAGAAAAAAAAAAAAAAAACAAAATCCTTTTTACCCCAAAATCTCCAAATTTCACCCCAAAATCCCCGAATTTCAGCCCAAATTCTTAAATTTCGCCCCAAAAATCCCCAATTTTCCCTCCAAAATCCCAAATTTTCACCCTAAAATCCTCAAATTTTGAAATTCCATCTCAAAAATCCCCATTTTTTCACCCCAAAATCCTCAAAGTTCCTCCCCGACCTCCAAAATTCCTCTCAAAATCCCAGAATTTTAACCCAAAATCCCCCAATTTTACCCTAAAATTCTCAAATTTTGCCCCAAAATCGCAAATTTTTACTCCAAACCCACAAATTCCACCTCAGAATTCCTCATTTTTCACCCCAAAACTACCAAATTTCACCCAAAATTTTCCGATTTTGCCCCAAAATCCCCCATTTTCACCCCAAATTTCACTCCAAAATCTCCAAATTTCACCCAAAATTTTCAATTTTTATCTCAAAATCTCCAAATTTCCCCCAAAATCCCAGAATTTCACCCCAAAACCCCCAAATTCCCTTCCAAAAATCCTCACGTTTTATCCCAAAAGCTTCGAATTTTTGTCCAAAATCTCGGATTTTCTCCCCAAACTGAGGGAAATTGAGGGGGAAATGCAAAATAAATGGAAAAACTCTGGGGGAAATGGGGAAAATGAGCTAAAAAAATTGAAATTAAATGGGGAAAATGAGGGGGGATGGGAAAAATTATGGAAACAGTGGGAAATGAAAAAAGGAGAAAATAAATGGAAAAAAAAGGGGGAAATGGGAAAAAATTGGGAAAAAAGCAAAATAAATGGAAAAATTGAGGGGAAAAACGGGGAAATGAGGGGGAAAAACCGAAATAAATGGAAAATTTAGGGGGAAAAGGGGAAATAAATGGAGAAATGAGGAAAAAAATTGAAATTAAATGGGGAAAATGAGGGGGGAAATGAGGGAAAAATGCAAAATAAATGGAAAAATTGAGGGGGAAATGGGAAAAAAATTGAAATTAAATGGAAAAATGGAGGGGGAAGTGGGAAAATTGGGGGGGAAATGAGGGCAGAAATGGGGAAAAGGAGGGGAAAATGCAAAATAAATGGAAAAATTGAGGGGGAAATGGGAAAAAAATTGGAATTAAATTGAGAAATTGAAGGGGAAAATGAGGGCAGAAATGGGGGAAAGGAGGGGAAAATGCAAAATAAATGGAAAAATTGAGGGGGAAATGGGAAAAAATTGGAATTAAATTGAGAAATTGAGGGGGAAATAAGGGCAGAAATGGGGAAAAGGAGGGGAAAATGCAAAATACATAGAGAAATGGAGGGGAAAAATAGAAGCAAAAATGGGGGAAATGAGGGAAAAACCCGAAAATCAATGGAATAATGAAGGAGGAATTCGGAAAATGAGGGGAGGATTCGAGGGGAACGAGAAAGAAAAGAACTAGCAGAGGATGGTTTCGATCCATCGACCTCTGGGTTATGGGCCCAGCACGCTCCCGCTGCGCCACTCTGCTGCTGCCGCCGGCCCCGCGCGCGGAGCCTGATGGGCCGCGCTGCCGGTGACGTCATCGCGACGGGGAGTCCGCGCGGCGCATGCGCGGCGAGCACCGCGCTGTTCCCGCCAATTTCAGCCGGGATTTTTCGGGTTTTAATTGAATTTCCCCGGTTTTAGTTTAGTTTTATGGTTTTTGTATTTCTTTTTATGGGGTTTTATATTTAAGGTTAAATGCCAAATTCCTCAGTCCCATTCTGATCAGAAAATGCGGTTTTGGAGTGAAATCCCCGATTTTTGGGGTGAAATCCCCGATTTTTGGGGTGACCCCAAATTCCCCAATCGCACCTTCGTCGGGATTGAGATTTTGGGGAGAAAAACCCTGAATTCGCTTTTTTGGGGTGATCCCAAATCCTCCAAACCCACCTTGATGGGAAAATGCGGTTTTGGGGTAAAATCTCCGATTTTGGGGTGAAATTCCCGAATTTTTTGGGTTCAATCCTCGATTTTTGGTGTTAAATCCCCGATTTTTGGCAGAAAATCCCTGATTTTGGGGGTGAAATCCCCGATTTTGGGGGAGAAATCCCTGATTTCGGAATTAAATCCCCGATCTTCGAGATGAAATTCCCGATTTTCGGGGTTAAATCCTCCGGGTTTTGGGCTTCAATCCCCGATTTTGGGGTGAAATCCCCGATTTTTGGCGGGAAATCCCCAAATTTTGGGATGAAATCCTGGATTTTTGGCAGGAAATACCCGATTTTTTGGGTTAAATCCCCGAATTTTGGGGTTCAATCCCCGAATTTTGGGGTGAAATCCTGGATTTTTGGCAGGAAATACCCGATTTTTGGGGTGAAATCCCTGATTTTTGGGGTTAAATCCCCGATTTTGGGGTTAAATCACCGATTTTGGCTTTAAATCCCCGAATTTTGGGGTTAAATCTCCGAATTTTGGGGCGAAATCCCCGATTTTGGGGTTAAATCCCCGAATTATGGGGTAAAATCCCCGAATTTTGGGATTAAATCCCCAAATTTTGGGCTTCAATCCCCGATTTTTGTCGGGAAATCCCCGATTTTGGGATCCCTCTCTCCTGAGAATTCCCCTTTTAAAGCTTCCCCGAATCCACCCCAGTTTATCCCAGTTTATCCCAGTTTATCCCAATTTATCCCAGTTTATCCCAGTTTATCCCAATTTATCCCAGTTTATCCCAGTTTATCCCAATTTATCCCAGTTTATCCCAGTTTATCCCAATTTATCCCAGTTTATCCCAGTTTATCCCAATTTATCCCAGTTTATCCCAGTCCCTCCCAGTTCCCGCTGAGGCCCCGCCCATTCCGGGGGTGACGTCATCGCGGCCGAGCGCGGCCGGAAGTGGCTCCGGGGGCGGCGGCGGCGCCCGGTGAGAACTGGGAGAGACTGGGATGGACTGGGATAAACTGGGAGGGACTGGGATGGACTGGGATAAACTGGGATGGACTGGGAGGGACTGAACTGGGATAAACTGGGATAAACTGGGATTTCCTGGGATCTGCTGGGGCAGTTCCCAGGGGTTCCCCAGTCCCAGCTCGGGCCGTTCCCAAGTGGATCCCGAATCCCGAATTTTGGGGGTCCCAAACCCATCCCAGAGCTCCCTGAGGGAATTCCCAATCCCGGCCCCAAATCCAGCCCGGGGGATCCCAGATCTGATCCCAGGGAATTCCCAAATCCCAGATTTCTCCTCAGGGGATCCCAAATCCCAGCTCGGAGGAGCCCAGATCTCATCCCAAAGAATTCCCAAACCCATCCTGAGGGATCCCAACCCTGGGAATTCCCAAATCCCCAAATCCCATCCCAGAGATCCCTGAGGGGATCCCAAACCCATCCTGAGGGATCCCAACCCTGGGAATTCCCAAATCCCAAATTTCTCCTCAGAGGATCCCAAATCCCAGAGATCCCTGAGAGATCCCAAATCCCATCCCAGGGGATCCCACATCCCCAAATCCCAACTCAAGGAATTCCCAAATCCCAGAGATCCCTGAGTGGATCCCAAACCCATCCCGGGGGATCCCAAATCCCAAATCTGATCGCAGGGAATTCCCAAATTCCAAACCCCAAATCCCATCCTGGGGGATCCCAAATCCCAAATCCCATCCCAGAGGTCCCTGGGAGGATCCCAAACCTGAGAGGATCCCGAGGGAATTCCCAAATCCCCAAATCCAGCCCAAGGGATCCCAAATTCCACTTTGGAGGATCCCAAATCCCCAAATCCCAACCCAGGGAATTCCCAATCCCAAATTCCCCCTCAGGGGATCCCGAATCCCAATCCCAGAGATCCCTGAGAGGATCCCAAACCTGAGAGGATCCTGAGGGATCCCAAATCCCAGCTGGATTCCCAAATCCCAAATTCTCTCTCAGAGAATTCCCAAATCCCAAATCCCATCCCGGGGGGATCCCAAATCCCAAATTCCCCCTCAGGGAGTCCCAAATTCCATCCTGGGAATTCCGAGATCCTTCAGGGGACCCCAAACCCATCCTGGGCTTCCAAGAAGGGAATTCCCAAATTCCCAAAAATTCCCAAAATCCCAAATTCCCAGAATCTGCTGCAGGAATCCTGTCGCTAATGAGATGCAAATGTATCATTTGCATATTCATAACACCTCGTTTATCCCCATCCCATCCTGGGAGCATCCGTGGGACCCAAAACCGGGAATTCTGTCCCCAGTTCCTGGAATTCCCATCCCGGATTTTGGGGATTTGGGGTTTGAGATTTTGGGTCTTGGGGATTTGGGGATCGTGGGAATTTTGGGGATTTGGAATTTTGGGGCCTCCTTGGAGCCATCAGAATTCCCAAAATTCCAATCTCAGACTTCGGGGTTTTTTGGCCTCCTCCGTGGCGTTGGAATTCCTGGAATTCTGATCCCAAATTTTGGGGTTTTGGACCCCGGTGGTGGCATCAAAATTCCGATCCCGGGTTTTGGGGATTTGGGGCCTCTGGAATTCCTATCCAGGATTTTAGGATTTTGGGCCTCTTAGGTGTCTTGGGAATTCCCAAAACTCTGATCCCAGATTTTGGGGATTTGGGATTTTGGGGCCTTCTCGGAGCCATCGGAATTCCCAAAATTCCGATCCCGGATTTTGGACCTTTGGATGGCTTTCCCAGAATCCTGATCCCAAATTTGGGGATCGTGGGAATTTTGGGGATTTGGAATTTTGGGGATTTGGAATTTTGGGGCCTCCTTGGAGCCATCAGAATTCCCAAAATTCCAATCTCAGACTTCGGGGTTTTTTGGCCTCCTCCGTGGTGTTAGAATTGCTGGAATTCTGATCCCAAATTTTGGGGTTTTGGACCCCGGTGGTGGCATCAAAATTCCAATTCCAGATTTTGGGGTTTTGGGGATTTTGGGCCTTTTTGGAGCCGTTGGAATTCCCAAAATTCTGATCCCAGATTTTGGGCCTCTGTGATGACTTTGGAATTCCCAAAACTCTGATCCCAGATTTTGGGGATTTGGGATTTTGGGGCCTTCTCGGAGCCATCGGAATTCCCAAAATTCCGATCCCGGATTTTGGACCTTTGGATGGCTTTCCCAGAATCCTGATCCCAAATTTTGGGATTTTGGGCTCCTTGGAGCCATTGGAATTCCTGAAATTCCGGTCCTGGATTTTGGGGTTTTGGATCCTGGTGGTGCCATCAGAATTCCTGGAATTTTGATCCCAGATTTTGGGATTTTGGGCCTCCATGACGCCAGAATTCCCAGAATTCCAATCCTGGATTTTGGGCCTCTTAGGTGGCTTTGGAATTCCCAGAATTCTGATCCCATATTTTGGGATTTTGGGCTCCTTGGAGCCATTGGAATTCCTGAAATTCCGGTCCTGGATTTTGGGGTTTTGGATCCTGGTGGTGCCATCAGAATTCCTGGAATTTTGATCCCAGATTTTGGGATTTTGGGCCTCCATGACGCCAGAATTCCCAGAATTCCAATCCTGGATTTTGGGCCTCTTAGGTGGCTTTGGAATTCCCAGAATTCTGATCCCATATTTTGGGATTTTGGGCTCCTTGGAGCCATTGGAATTCCCAAAATTCCAATCCTGGATTTTGGGGTTTTGGGCCTCCTTGGTGGCGTTAGAATTCCTGGAATTTCAATCCCAGATTTTGGGATCCCAGATTATTTTGGGATTTTCGGAGCCGCTCAAATTCTCTGGAATTCCCGAATTTTTTTGGTCATTCCTGGGATTGTTCGGATCCCCGGGCTCTGCCCAGGAGGGTCCTCGAGGGGATCCCCAAATCCCACCCAAGGAATTCCCAAGGGGATCCCCAAATTCAACTCAAGGGATCCCAAAATCCATCCCTGGGAATTCCTGAGGGGATCCCAAACCCATCCCAGGGAATTCCCAAAGGGGATCCCAAATCCAGCCCAGGGAATTCCCACAGTGGATCCCAAAATCCATCCCTGGGAATTCCTGAGGGGATCCCAAACCCATCCCAGGGAATTCCCAAAGGGGATCCCAAATCCAGCCCAGGGAATTCCCGAGGGATCCCCAAAATCCACCTTAGGGTGTTCCTGGGATTCCCCAAATCCCGCCCAGGGAATTCCCAAAGGGATCCCCAAATTCAGCTCAAGGGATCCCCAAATCCGCATGGGAGGATTCCCAAATCCAGCCCAGGGAATTCCCGAGGGGATCCCAAATCCAGCCCAGGGAATTCCCGAGGGGATCCCAAATCCAGCGCAGGGAATTCCCGAGGGGATCCCAAATCCAGCCCAGGGGAATCCCACAGTGGATCCCAAATCCAGTGCAGGGAATTCCCGAGGGGATCCCAAATCCAGTGCAGGGAATTCCCGAGGGGATCCCAAATCCAGCCCAGGGAATTCCCGAGGGGATCCCAAATCCAGTGCAGGGAATTCCCACAGTGGATCCCAAATCCAGCCCAGGGAATTCCCACAGTGGATCCAAATCCAG